>NC_081840.1:215315958-215636920 GCF_963259705.1 Myotis daubentonii
TGTTTAGGTGCTATTTGAAATAGGGTGGTCAGGAAGTCCTCACTTCTAAAAGACCAGAAGGAAAACTAAGGTAGAAACATCACAGAAAGCAGAGCAGATTTAAATATTCTGAGCAGGAAGTGGATCTGGCCTTGTTGCAAGAGCAGAAGAGACAAGAGTGACTAAGGCTGAATGAGTGAGAGGGATGTGGTCGGAGATGTCCTTAGAGATACATAATACAGTCAGAGATCATGCAGGGTCCTGCAGCTTTTGGCCTTAACTTGAAGTGAGATGGGAAGTGACTAGAGGCTTCTGAACAGAGGAGTAATTTGAATTATATTTTACAAGGAATACTCTGACTACAGTTTTAAAAGTAGACTGTTATAGGGGCCAGGGTTAGAAGCAGAGAGACAAATTAAGAGTCTTTAGTCACTCCATGCAAAGGAGATGACAGAAAATTAAATCAAACCATATAATGATATGTGTGCCCCAGTACAGAAACAAAAACAATGAAAGCCCTTTAACAATAATTCACAACATCCTGAAAAACACAATCACTGACCAGTTAATTTCTGTACAGTACAAATAGTCATATTGGAAGGGAAAACCCATTGGTGATCAAAAATACACATTCTTTAACAAATTACCTAAGTCCCTAACACTTCATTTGCTTTACACCATTCTGACATATATTATTCTATACCTACTTAACTTACTAAGTGAAATTTATGGAAAAGATATGTGCCAAGAAATAAAAAACTTAAAATCCAAATGTTTAATGCATAATACAGTCTCTATTGTCTTAGGACCCACTAATAATTAAACTAAGGCCAAAGACTATTTTTTTAAAATATTAAAACAATGTAAGAACTTGGCATGCTAAAACGTATAGCATCTACAACTTTTTAGCACTGAATAGAGACTAAGAAACCATATTTCATTGAACCCTCATAACATACTATAAAGTAGATGGAGACGAAAAAACTGAGGCTTTGAGGTGTTGGATGACCTATCTAAGGTCCCATAGCAATTAGATATTAGGCATTGATTCAAATTCACGTGTCTAATTCTAGATCCCATTTTCTTCTCTTATATCACAGCTGCCCTAGTCTTACTTGAGGATTTATTTTTCTTTGAATTTCTCAAAATAGATATTGCCCAGCCAAATAATCAAATAACCTAAGAATGGTAAGACTGTCAATAACTTGCCTTGATATGGCCAATCTATACTCCATTGGTTTGTTCACTGAATTTCTGACAAAGTGATGTAGGAATAGAGTGCTAAGCTAACTCATCAGGAAAACTAATGAGGTTCTTCTGTTATGAATGGAAGCAAAAGGCCTTCATAAAAAGACTGGAGAGAAACTCTAAAAATGTCCTTTCCTCCAGTTACTTTTGATAAATGCCTCACCCATCTGTATATTTCTTCTCTTCTAATTCTTTATAGTGAGATCCTGATTCAAATTCACTTAATAAAATGTCTCTCTCACTGACTGCTGGTGGAAATGTAAACTACACAGCCACTATGGAAAATAGTATGGAGGTTCCTCAAAAAATTAAGAGTTACCATATCTCCCAGCAACCCTCTTTAGTGTATCTACCTGAAAATTTTGAAAACATTTATTTGTAAAGATAAATGTACCCCTATGATCAATGCAGCATTATTTGCAGTGACCAAGACATGGAAACAACCAAAGTGTCCTTTGATGGATGATTGGATAAAGAAGATGTGGTACATGTACACAATGGAATTCTACTCAACCACAAGAAGATAGGAAATGCCGCCATTTGCAACAACATGAATGGATCTTGAGAATGTCATGCTAAGTGAAATAAATCAGGTGGAAAAGGTCAAGAACCATATGATTTCAGGATATGTGAGAAATAAAACTGAAAAGAACTAATGAACCAGCAAGACAAACAAAACTTATAGACACTGACAACAGTATGGTGGTTACCAGAAGGAAATGAAGGAGAGGGGAAAGTAATAAAAGGTAAAAGGGGTCAACTATATGGTGAGGGAAAGAGATTTGACTTTGGGTGGTAAACATACAGTACAATATACAGATGATGGATCATAGAATTGTACATTTGAAACCTATATAATCTTACTAACCAATGTCACCCAATTATTTAATTTTAAAAATTTCAGCAAGAAAAAAAACACACAACATATTTTGAAAGGCAGGCATACATTTTTGTACAATATACAATCAGTGTATGGAGAGCAAATATGATGTTTTCCACTGTCTAAATGAAGTGATGAAAAAAATGTCTCAAACCATTATAAACTTTTGAACAATAATAGATACAGAGGCAGAGCTGCCTCAAACAGATTGTCAAACTGCAGCGGGAAGGCCGGGGAGGGTTGGGGGGCAGGAGGTAGGGGGGTAAGAGATCAACTAAAGGACTTGTATGCATGCATATAAGCATAACCAATGGACATAAGACACTGGGTGATAGGGGAGGCTAGGGGACTGTCTAGGGCGGGGGGATAAAATGGATACATATGTAATACCCTTTGTAATACTTTAAGCAATAAATAATAATAAAAAAATGTCTCAAAATAATTCTGAATTCTCCTAAGATTATGCACTTTGCACTCCTAAAATCTAAGAGAAGTAAAATAAATTTCATTAAAAAATATACCTTATTTTGTGAAGAATTATAATATAGATTTAATTTCAAATAAGCAACATAATTAAAAAGAAAAATCCCTGCTCACATATTTTAAAAGGTCAGTGTCAAAACTTAACAAGAAAATGTGCTTCAAATTGTACCTTTTAAATTTGAATTCCTCTTTAAACGTTCCTCTACAAAGTCAATCACTGCAGGAGAGAAGAATTTCAGGGATTTTAAAACTGAAAATATATCTTAAAGCAAAATATGCTGCTAGCAGCATTTTATAAAAACTCAAGAGAAAACCTAACATTGTTTGAATTTCTTTAAATGTGCACAATATATTTTAAGATACATTTGAAGACCATTTGCTCAAATTTAACTGAATGTATTTTTCTGAGTTTACCATAAAGAAAAACAAAAGAGGATAAACAAAACACCTGAGCTATAAAACACTGCACATTAATGATTAACAACTGACAGTGAGCCTCACTGGAGGAGTATACCCTTGTAATTTAGAGATCCGGTCAGTAATTTATTGAATAAATTCACTTGCGTTGGTGCAAACACTTTTTCTCAAAGTTTTATCTCCAGTGAGATAATAAATATATTTCCTTTTGAATTTTTCATTATATTTTATATACTCATGCAAACATATAAAAATGAACATACTAATCCCTCCATGTTGTCTCAAAGAGTAAGAGACCTGGAGAGTACTATACTAAATGAAATAAGCCAGTCAGAGAAAGAAAAGTATCACATGATCTAACTCATATGTGGAATCTAATGAATAAAAGAAACTGATGAACGAAATAGATCCAGAGACATGGAAGCATGGAACAGACTGTGGAATCTCAGAGGGAAGGCAGGGGTGGGTGGGTGGGAAGAGATCAACCAAAGAACTTGTATGCATATATGCATAACCAATGGACTTAGACAACAGTGTGGTGAAGGCCTATGGCGTTGGGGGAGGAAAGAGGGGCAGGCTAGAAGGCATCAATGGTGGTAAAAGGGGATATATGTAATACTTTCAACAATAAAGATTTATTTAAATGAACATACTGTATCTATTTATGGTTTTCATCATATAGCTCACAATTTAGCTTTATTTTTCTTATAATTGATACATTGCTATTTATTTTGTGCTTCTTAATTTGTCTCAGAGCTGTATTCTCCATGTTCACCCAACACATGGATAATCTTATACACTTTTTTGCATTTATATCACATCAAATGTAATATAGGAAAGCCAATGTTAAATTTATGATTCCTTTTTTAAAATTTATGAGTCTTAATTAACATATTTGTTTTAATAAAAATAATGAAAAGGAAAATAATTAATCTACTCTTAATTAAATGTGAGGAGCTAGTAACATATTCCAAAACCTAAAGAATACATTTAGTTAATAAATTATACAAAGTTAATTCAATATTATAAGGCCTCACAAGAAGGTGAGATGTGAGCCATTTGTCTCCATTTGTCTTTGTACCAGCTATTAAGCAGTAGTGCAATGAATGGTGAACAAAAGTCAACAGAGATTGGCAATACAAAGGGGAGCCTCCTCATTTAATTTTTTTGAGAAAAAATTAACTAGGTAAAGGAAATACATTTTTTTTTCTTGTTAATCCTTACCCGATGATATTTTTTCATTGCTTTTTAGAGAGAGTGGAGGGAGGGGGAGAGACAGAAAGAGAGAAACATCAATGTGAGAGAGACACATCTATTAATTGCTTCCTGCACGTGCCCCGACCAAGGCCTGGGATTGAGCCTGCAACTAAGGTACAAGCTCTTGACGGGAATCAAAACTCGGACCCTTCAGTCTGTGGGCCAGCACTCTATCCACTAAATCAAACTAGTTAGGGCAGGAAATACATTTTTTTAAGCCAGTACAACATGAAAAATACCACCAACAATAATGTTCAGAGCAGGAAGAGTAAATAAAGTTGATGGTGCATTTCACAGTTTTAAAACAATTCATTGAAGACTAAAATAAATGAAAGAAAATCATAACTAAATGAGCCAGCAAAAGAAATCCATATGATGAATAATGAAATTTTTACTGTGAATCTGGCATTAAACTACAGCAAATTTTGGAAAGGGAAAAACAACAAGAACCCCCACTGCATGGGAGAACATATTTGCCAATGTTATCTCTGAGAAGGGCCTAATCTCCAACATTTATAGGGAACTATTACAAGTTAACAAAAGGAAGATAAACAATCTAATCAAAAAATGGGCAATGGACATAAATAGACATTTTTCAAAAGAGGACATCCAGAAAGCCAAGAGACATATGAAAACATGCTCAAAGTCACTAATCATCCGAGAGATGCAAATCAAAACAACAATGAGGTACCATCTCACACCTGTCAGACTGGCTATCATCAACAAATCAGCAAACGACAAGTGCTGGAGAGGATGCGGAGAAAAAGGAACCCTCATGCACTGCTGGTGGGAATGCAGACGGTGCAGCCACTATGGAAGACAGTATGGAGTTTCCTCAAAAAGTTAAAAATGGAACTCCCATTTGACCCAGTGATCCCACTTCTAGGAATATATCCCAAGAAACCACAAACACCAATCAGAAAAGATATATGCATTTCTATGTTCATAGCAGCACAATTCACCATAGCTAAGATTTGGAAACAACCTAAGTGCCCATCAACAGATGAATGGATTAGAAAATTGTGGTACATCTACACAATGGAATATTATGCTGCTATAACAAAGAAGGAACTCTTACCATTTGCCATAGCATGGATGGAACTGGAGAGCATTATGCTAAGTGAAATAAGCTAGTCAATGAAAGATAAATACCACATGATCTCACTTATTTGTGGAATATAATGATAAACATACACTGATGAACAAGGACTGATCCAGAGACAGAGAGGAATTGATTGGACTGTCGGGCCTTGGAGGGAAGGTAGGGGAGGGTGGGGGTAAGAGGGAGAGATCAACCAAAGGACTTATATGCAAGCATATAGGCCTAACCAATGGACAGGGACAATGGGGTGAGTGTGGGGGGTGGTGAGGGCAAGAGCAGGGGGTGGGGATAATGTGGGGATAAAGACACATATGTAATATCTTAATAAAAAATATATTTTAAAAAATGTGCTAGGAAGGGAGGAAGATGAAAGATAAACAAATATCTGTATACAAAAAAAAAAATTGGAAAGGCATAATTTTTAAAAAGCCCAAAGAGTTTTTACAATGCTATTTGATTTCATATATATATACACATAATATAGGTATATTAACTATTTAATATACCTACATTACCTATATGTAAATATAGATATTTACACATAAACATTACCTATAGATAATGTAAGGAAATGTTATCTACATGTAAAAATAGGTAATAAGAAACTGTGACATAAAAGTACTGTTGCTTATCCAAATCTAAAAAGTTATATATACATATATATATATATACATATCTATACACACACACACACACACACACACATATATATATATATATTCAAAATTTTACAACTGCAAACAGATAAATCTAAATATATCACTTAAAAAAGACTGTGGCCAAGGTGAAATTTACTTCCTTGAATCAACCTCTTTTCTCCCTAAGCATGAGTTCAGTGCCTCTCCTCTACACAATAGGGTGCAATATTAGTCATATCACATTGTCTTTCTGTTTCCCTTACCAGACTATAAACTTTTTGAAGACAGGGATTGTGCCTTATACAGCCTGACAGTTCCTGTCTTTAGCACAATGTTTTGATAACTCAATATTTTTCTGAGTGAATAAATTACATTTATTTGAAGGAATCCAAAGATGGATGGAATTTTTGGAAAATCACCAGTGAGTGACAGTCCAAAATGAATAGTCCAATTTTTATTAAACCTGTCTGCTTCCCCTTTAAAAATTTCAGTTACAAATAAATATGCAACAAATGAGAAAGGGGAGTTGTTAAAAACTACATTTCCTTTCCATATTTAAAAATATAGATTGTATTAGGTGACAGTCAAACTGGTTTTTCATAGGAGAGGCTGGTGTTTTTTAAGTTCGAAGATGATGCTATGGCCTACCATATAAAGGGCATACACTTTTCTTTCCCATGGGTCTCCTATATGCTCACTATGATAGATTGGTAACAGTTCTATGCAAGATAGAGCTAAAGTATGGCATTCTGATTGAGTTACTCATCTCCCTAGATTTGTTAACCACCAGAAGCCCAATATATCCTCATAATGCTTAGAATTATGTTTCCTTCATTTCTTAATTAAAGGCCCGATTATATTTATGACAGTTAGAGAATTTAATATGCGCATGTTTACTTAGTTGAAAAATTGAATTCATCAGCTCACCTGCTAGTCACTACGGCTTTTACAATAACACGCAAAATGTAAGTAGCCTTAATGTTATTCTCTCAAAATAAATTAGATGAATAATGTTTTCCCTTCATTATATGAGGGAACGAAAAGGAGAGAGTACTGAGAATAAGGTTTAGAGAATATGGGAAGGACATACCCGTTAAAAATTTAATTAAAGTTGGACTGGGGAAAACAGAGAGGGTCACTGGGGCATCCAAGACAGGAGGGGAGCAGGAGATGCAAGGTTAGTGAATACTCACAAAGCTCCAAGGGACCAAGGCTCAGAGGAAGGCAACACTAGAGCACTTCTGCATATTCTCTCTCCTCAGAGATAAGATATTTTAGTTGGGGGGTGATAAAGCTTGTTCTATTTCAGAAGGCTGCTGCTGTGACAGCTCTCTCTGCCTCCTGTGGGGGACTTACTTTTACAAAACATTGTCGCATTCAAAACATTTCTTTGTAACAGCACTAAAGACTGGCAGAGAAATTTCTCACACTTGACCACCACAGAAACGGAGTCTCAGAGACATGCAGAGTTTTGCTCAACGTCAAGGAGTTTTCAAATAACAAGATCAGGACTAGCACTTCCCTTTCTCCCTTTTCAGTGGCAAGACCCGCGCATTCAAGACCTATAAATTCTACAGTGGGCAGCAAAGGCAGCTGGAGGCAGGGTGTGGCTGGGGGAGTTGACACTGCTATCCAAATTATTCATTATGAATGTTTCTTTTTTGCCTTGATTTACTTAGATAATTGCTTTAATTTTTCATTTTGTTGAGTATATGTAACTGTATTATTAGTCTAATTTAATTTTTTTTAAAATCTTATAGGTTTAATAAAGGATGAGAAAGGGATGATAAACTAACTTTCCATACACATGTGTAAGCTTTTCAATAGTGACATAAATATGAATATTTCATAATTGTGTATTCTCTTTTTGAGGACCAATAGCCATTTTAATATAGAAACCATTAATAGAATTACCATATGGGAGCTTTATTGGCTTTTAAAGTGGGTTACAAATAGTATCAATTAGTCACTGATAAAAAAACATCTAACGGGTTGAGAGGTTTTTTTCATAATTCAGCACCATGATAATTTTAGGTATCATCTGCAAAAGAATAAATACAAAATTGTTTGTAAAAAGCCAACATATGTCTTGGCAATTTTCTAATTATCTGTGTGTGAAATATTCAATTCTTCTGCACAGACGGAACTTTTCATATGACACATTTGTACTCTCAAGCCTACGAAAGATTACTAGAAATTAGTGAGCTCTTATTTCTATAATTTGTTTTTATCTGACTCTACCCAGTGAGAGCCCGGAGTTATGTTTATTACTTCCACAAAAAAAGAGGTAACTGCTTAGATAAAAAAAAAAAAAATGGGAAGATGGGTGTTGAACTGAAAGCTAAATTTATTCAGAAATAGCATAGACTCCACACTTTTCAGTGAAAATAAGAGAGAAAAAGTGCCAGATGGAAATCAGCCAACTGGTGTTCTTTTAGGAATTGTGCCTAAGTTATCATTAAGGGGGGGGGGGGGGGACTTAGAGAGATAGAGAGGGAGTTTTCAGCAGGATACCCTGAAAAAGTTTTTTGGTTTTATTTGCCAACAAAAAAGCAGAAAACAGTATTTCAAACATCTTACCAAATTCGTAAGAAAAACTACTGAATATTTTAGACTAGGGAATGCAATTTTAGTGGCTTTTCTGTCATATGTGGAATTTATCAATTGTATTCTCTTTCTGGAATCAATAACTGATCATTGCATTGAACCCCCTTTCAATATGTTTATTTAATCAGTACTGGCATCTCCTCTATCCATCCTACAGCCTTTGTATGTATTTGGATCTCACTCATCTTTTACAGACACCAACACATATTGATGTACCTACGTGCCCACCTCTTCCTCCTACACCAGCTAAGAAAAGAAGCCGCCCCTGTCACTGTCGGCTCCCTAGACAGCCCGCTGACTGCACATGTTTTTGCTCTTTCAGGAAAACAGAAACTGAGTTGAGACCTCTCTTGCTCGAGAGTCTCCAAAAATTTAGCCTCTATTTAAGCATCTCACTTTGGGATTTATAAAATATTTAAGATCACAAAGCCTCTGTCATGGTCCTCTCTATCAACTGGGATTTTGAAAGCCTGCCAGTAATTACCAAATTTTCTTTGTTCCAAACAGATGATGACTGTGACAATATGGGCTGGATTAGGCCTGGCAATGTAATATTTAGTCAGAAACCTGCTCTATCATATCTTTAAAATCAGGGTCCAGATAGATAATGTTTGTGGTTTCAGATTACATATAGAGAGCCAGATTTCACATTCAGATCTGAAGTGATTGTAAAGAGTTAATTGGGGATGCAAACGTAACTTTTACTAGTACATGGGAATTGCTTATAATGAGTTTTGAGTTTTATTCAGATAGGTTTTACTACATAAATAGAAAAAGGGATGTTTTCTTGCACCTCTCCTCCCAACTCTGGAACACTTTTATTATCTTAGTTCGATAAGGCCTATATCTATAAAGCCTAAACAATCAAGCTAACTCTCTTCTAGCCGCTTGTCATCTACAAGTAAGTACTTCTTCAATTCATTTGAAGAATTTGAAAGCTGACTTTTTTCTCCCTTTCGTCTATCACGGGTCACTATTCTAGATGACTTAGATGACTCATTCATCTATTTACCCTCAAAATTCTTTCCCTCCTATATTCCAGTCACAATCACTTCCATTCAGCTTTGGCAATCCACACCCATGGATACAAAAATGGGCTGTTTGTAAATAAAAAGCGCTCTACTATATTATCCAGAATTGTGGAAACCCCCTTTCCATACCCCCATCCCATTCACTCATGGTCGCAAAAACTGTCCTAGGTTTCAAAGGCTGATGCCCTCCATTGCTTTGCCCTTCCTGTTTCCTGCAGTCTCCAATCCTTCCTGGGTTGATTGCCACCTCCTCCGAATTTTGATCCCCCTGATAACACACTTCCTTGAGTGAAACAGATTCCTACATTCTTTGACCTTCTCTCACACCTACCTTGCCAATCCCATTACCAAATCAATCCTACCATCTGTTTGTTCTCCTCCTCCTCCTGGGCTGCCAAGAGTTACTAAGAAAATTGAATAACCACACTGATTGATTCTGCTACAAATATATGATTTCTGATGTTAGCTGAACTCTCAGAGCTGCTTAGCAACCTATTACTCATTCCTACTTGGCTGGTCTTCCCATTCCACACAGCAGCTGTTCCCACCACACCTTCCTCAGATTCCCAATTCTTACCCTCATTGCCCTCAATTTCAACACATGATTTTACCTCCTACTGCTGAGAACATTGAGGCTATCAGGCTTGAACTCCCTCTGCTTCCCTCCTCTACATCTCCAAATTTATCTGTATCTTTACTCATCAAAACTTCATTTTGCATCTCAAAAGAAGAATCCTTATTCTTTTGTCCATCTAACTTTTTTATTCCACTCCTTCCTGCCTCTGTCAACATCTTGTTTTATCAATGTGCTTTCTCTCTTCTGTTCAACCTCTCACTTTCTTTCCATCTACAAGCCTATCTGAATTTCCCTGGTTTGTAAAATATATATATTTCTTCACCTCTTCCACCATCAAATTGCTGTTTTCTTTTCTTTCCTGCAAAAAATTCTTGGCAAAGCCCCTTTCATTCAATAGCTCTGATTACTTAAAACTGGTTCCATGACACATGATGTAATTTTACCTGACCACCATTCTAATGACTCTACTAAAAATGCTATATAAAAGAGTCTTTCCTCATTACTCAATTTTCTTGATCTTAATGCTAGAGTTTAGCTTTCATTTGAATTCATTCACTTACTGTCTAAATTTGGGCCAGGTATTGTGCTCCCTCACATTTAAATTGGGAATGCATGGGTCACTTTTAAAAATGCCCGTTTCCTTTGAGCAAATTACTTTCACTCACTGAATTTAGTTTTGTGAGATTTTATTCAAAGGGTGTTGCTTTTCCTTAACAAAAGGTTGACAAGTTACCCCAACAAGACATTTCTGCATTACCTTTCTGGAGTCTAAACAGTGAGCACAGTGATGAAATAAATTAACATAATTGAGTTTAAGTCATTCCAGCAGTAGCATTTGAAGAACATAGTCTATCAATTCCTACTAATCTCTGAACTGACTTCTACCCTCTTACTTGAGCATATTCCCTCATCCTCCACATGAGCATATTCCTTCATCCTCCACCATGTGAGCTTTTGGTTCCCAAAGCTACTTTTTATTTAAAATATTGTTACATTCCAGAAAAGGTAAGGTATGGGTAAATGCCATACTCACATCCTCCCACAACAACATCAAAATTACAATTCCAGACAGTTCCTCTTAAAAGGTCCCTACATGGACTTACTCAGACTCAATTGCTCTGAGCTCCAGCAATGGGGCAGTAGCTTGAAAGGTACCAGGGACAGAGAAAATGAAATATCTGACATCAGGGCAAGGGCTGGAGGAGCAGCTTTCTGCCAGACAGAAGTGCTGGCAGAGGTAATTGTTCCTTTGCTGAGACATGCTCTCTCTCTCTCTCTCTCACACACACACACACACACACACACACACATACACACACACACACACACACACACACACACACAGAGAGCCAGCAGGTGGGCACCATATCTGAGTGTTCATCAACCTGGCTCACATTGTTCACTCCACCCTGGTGAATCCCTGAGATCCCACCCCACCCAACTTTTGGGCCCAATCCAAGCCATTTTCTGTGGCTTTTCCATATCATTATTACATTTCTTTGCTCCTGCTTTGGACTTTCCTAAAATCTCTCAAACAAGCAACTGGCCTCAGCATGCCCTGTACATCTTGCTAAGTGGCCCGAGGCCTGACACTATCAGAGCCAGCCTTGGTTTTCAGCTTGGCCTCTCCTGGGCACCTCCAAGTCCAGCACAAGTAGCAGCCACCTGTAGATCGCTTTGTAGCTCATGCCAAGTGGCCCCATGCAGGGCACAGATGGCAGCTGATCTTGGCCTGCATCTCCTGGGAGGCCCACAGCCAGTGCACCTGGTGGTCAGTTTCCGACCATGCCAAAGCACCACCCAACTACCTTCACCAATGACACACTCAAGTGGAGGACTCAGTGGGCACCAAAGCCCAGCTAAAATAAGGCCTGATCTGTGAGGTTGGCCCCTTCACAGTAGGTCTTCCACGGTGGTCTCAGTGAGTTCTCACAGCTGATGGGGCTGAGGGTAAATCCCTCCCATTTACAGGCCAACATCAATCAAGGCTCAATGACAACAGGAGGGTATACACAGCCCACATGGTTGGGGGCACAACTGGAGTGCCCTGCTGGGGTGACTGAAGAAGTTACAACACTGGGCCCTACAGAACATAAGGCCACTCTCCCAAACCCAGGAGATCTACCAACTCTACCTAATACACAGAAACAAACATAGGGAGGCAGCCAAAATGAGGAGACAAAGAAAAAGTTCCAAATGAAAGAACATAACAAAACTCCAGAAAAAGAATTAAACAAAATGGAGACAAACAATCTACAAGATGCAGAGTTCAAAACACTGGTTATAAGGATGCTCAAAGAACTTAGGGGAAGACTAGATGAACTTAGTGAGAACTTAACAAAGAGATGGAAAACATAAATACGGAGATATAAAATATAAAAAAGGACCAGTCTGAAATGAAGAATTCAATAACTGAAATGAAGAATACATTATAGGAAATCAACAGGAGAGGAAGCAGAGAATCAAATCAGAGATTTGGATGATAAGAAAACAAAGAAATCAGAACAGCAAAACAAAAAAGAAATTAAAAAATGAGGATAGTTTACAGAGGCTCTGGGACAATTTCAAACTTACTAACAGTCACACAGACTAAAAATAAAGGGATGGAAAATATATTTCATGAAAATGAAAACAAACAAAAAGCAGGGTAGCAATAAATATCAGACAAAATATACCTTAAAACAAAGGCTATCACAAGAGACAAAGAAGGACCCAACAATTCCACTTCTGGGAATTTACCCAAAGAAAATCAAAACACTAAATTGAAAAGACAATATAGTCATATGTTCATTTACAATAGCCACAATATGGGAGTAGCCTGGGTGTTCATATAGATAAGTGTATAAAGAATAAGTGGTGCTTTTATACAATGGAATATAACTCCGCCATTAAAAAGGAATAAAATTTTGCCATCTGGAACAGTATGGACAGACCTAGATGGTATTGTGCTGGGTCAAATAAGTCATACAGAGAAAGACAAATGCCAGATGATTTCACTTATATGTGGAATATAAAAAGCAAAATAAATGGACAAACAGAATAGAAACACCCTCATAGATACAGAGAACATTTTGATGGTTGCCCAATAGTATAGGGGTGGGATGAGGGGTGAAAAAGGTGAATGAATTAAGAAATACAAATTGGTAGTTACAGAATAGTCACGGTAAGGTTACGTACAGCATAGGGAATATAGTCAATAATATTTAAATAACTATATATGGTGTCAGGTGGGTATTAGATTTATCACAGTGATCACATCATCAGTTATATAAATGTCTAATCACTGGATTGTACACTTGAAACTAATATAATATTATACACCAATTGAAAAATAAAAAAATTCATTTAAAAAACTATTTATTTAATACATGCATCAATAAAGAAACAGAGCCCATAAAATAAATAAAATAAAATATTCTTGTAAATTATTTCTATTACATGAAATAATTTTTATTATAAGGATTAAATGAGATAATCTATATAATATTTTAGTGCAAAATCTATTGCTTAGTAAGAGTGAAGTCAATTTTTGCTGTTATAGTTGTTTTTGATATTGTTATTATTAGTATGTCTACTCCATTCCTACCGAAATATTTTCAATTTTTTTTCTTTTGACCAGATTCTACATTTACTTCTTTGGCTCTTCTTTTATGTTATCTTCCCCATGGCTCACCAAGACTAGTCCTCTCACACCTTCTGCTTTTCATCTTTCTATATATTCCTTAGGGAACTCATCTCCTTACATGGAGTCACCTATCAGAAATTATATATTGCTTAATTATTTCCTTTCCCAATCTTAATCTCAAACATCTCAAATTCTATATATTTTTTTAAATGTTCAAAACTGAAATCTGAAACAAACTTATTTTTCACTCCTATTTTTGTTCTTCTTTCTTCCCCAATCCCCTACCAAATATTTCATACCCTTCTGCCCATATGTCTTCAATCTGTCTCCAAGGACAAGAATCCGAATCACATGATCAGATTTTCCCAGATACTCTAGTCCCCTGACAAGTCCCTTTCTCTAGTAATTTAACTACAAACTGCTCTCTACCAACAGAATCATCCTAAAGCACTTACTGCATTATACCTTTGCTTGAAAGCTTTCAGTGACTTCCAAATGCTTATAAGATAAACCTAGACTCATAAGCATGCAATTCAAGGCTGATCTACTTGCTCTTTCCAGTTCATGTCGAGTCACTCATTCCATGTTGTCTTCTAACCACACTGGATCACATGCCTTTTACCAAGTACACGATGTACTTTGATGCTTTCATTACTCTGCTCATGATTTCTGTCTCTAGTTGAAATGCCTCTTTTTTCCTTCCTTAGAATAAGTAAACTTTATTACAAAGTTCAACTCAAAAACTTGTTGAATCATTAAACTTTTCCCAAATGTCTTCATTTTCCTTCTTTATCTCTGTCATCCTATAGTATTTATAACATATCCGACTCTCTAGGTAACAAGTTCCTTGAAAGCATAGATAGTATCTTTTCCCGGTTTATATTCCCAGCCTCAAACACAGTGTCTGGGTTAAAGCAGATATTCAATAATTATTGTTGAGCAATTGTTTTCATCTGGTCATCTTCAGAAAAGAAAAATACATCTGAAATATATAAATATATATGAATAAGATATATGTGAAGTACATGTGTGAAGAGTGTTTCAAAATATTCACTATAATAAGCATATATGTTTAGATATATATGTGTGTGCATATAAAATAGCCCAACACTTTTATACTTCACTAGCTAATGCTTTAGCTAGTCAGTACATGACTCAAGACTGGCATTAGTATTCCTACTATGCCTGACTTATGATATCAATAGGAAATATAATCAGATTTGGCAAATCAAGCATTGAGAAAATCCTAAATCATATTCAATCAGAGATTGTTTCGTTTCATAATAATATCAGTAAGAAAATTTTGATTTCTTGGTGAGTTTTTATAAGAAAATATTGAACTCTTTCCATTAGAAAAATAAAATTTGAATTATCACACCATAGGTAACAGCAACATTAAAGGCATGATGGTATTCCTTCTGAAACTTATCGAAAATAAAAATTTCAAACAAAAGTACAATTCACAAATTATTATATAATAAAGTATACTGAATATGACTTACATAGGATTTTACATAAAGTTTATTATGAAGCATAAAACATTTTGAACATTTTAAAACATTTTGAAAATTGTGTATTATGAATGTGGATATTTATCTACAGAGTCATGGGTTAGATATTTTGCATAGTTACGGTATGTGTAATCTCTTCATTATATAGAATATCAAGAATGATTTGTTTCAACAACACAGGAAAACTTTATAGGACATCTTACTTGGGAAATTTAACAATATAAATACCGCACATTAATCACTATTCATACACTAGGGGTTCTAAATTCTTGAAACACTAGCTAGCCCTTGGCAATGCTATGGGCCCTTCCAGCTCTAACAGATTGAAGCTGAATTTCCTTGGTTGCAAGTCAAAGCTCAGACAGAAGACAGGTAAGTAGAAAGCATCCAATCTGTTAAAATATATTTTAATTGGAATTAAAAGAGAAAAAAGGAAAAACATAGTTAATTCCACAGACTGTGCCTTCAATCTTGATGATCCTTAAAATTTCGCTGTCACAGAACTGCCAGAACTGTCTTACTACAAATGAAATCCTAGGAATAGCTTTATTTTTTCGAAAGGACTCAGTGAGTCCTACAAACTACAGGACCATGAAAATCATATCCACACTGTATGTGGCATAAATTTGTTTGTTTTTTTGTTTATTTTTAAACAATGAAGCACAAAAAGTAAAATCAGGGTAAATGCTTTAATAATGTGCTATACTATGGAAATCCTTCTGCATAAGGTCTGAAATAAAAATCAGCTGATTGCTTGAGTAGTTCAGATAATGATAGAGGTAGAAATGGGATGCCATGAATTTGATGAGTAATGACTCTAGCCTTCAGCCTCAAGATAGCCCCCCCAGCATGACTTTATTTGAGATCATAGCTTAACATCAAAGAACGTCTCTTTTGACAGTCGGTGTGAGAGCAAAGGAATTTAACATTAAAATCATGCTTTGTGCCAGATCAGTGTGGCTCATTGGTTGAGCATCAATTTATTAACCAGAAGGTCATGGTTCGATTCCAGGTCAGGGCACATGGCAGGGCTGCAGATTCAATCCTCCGTGTGGGGCATGCAAGAGGCAACTGATCAATGATTCTCTCTCATTATTGATGTTTCTATCTCTCTCTCCCTCTCCCTTCCTCTCTGAAATAAATAAAAATATTTTTTTTAAATCATGCTTTGTATCCTATCTCCAACATATCACCACTTGCCAATAGTTTAAGTGGAAGTGAATCCCATGTTCAAAGAATTCTTCCATGTCTATAAAAGTTAGGAATCATGTATTAATATGTATTTCTTTTGTTATTAATCATACAAGTTCCTCTCCTAATGAAATAAATCTCTAGTGCAGAGCACTTTATGGGTGCCAAAAAAATGACCAAAGAGAGCAGTTGTCTCTACTACTTCTTACTTCACATAAAGTGTGGCCACTAAAGGCACAGAATTCCAAATCTAAGAGAAATATGGCTCAGTTAAAGTGTAATCCAAATCCCTGTATGGTTGTGTCTTCCTTCTCAATGATTGGCAAGTTATTCCTCTAACAAATCGGGCATCCACTTCCCTGTCTCTACACACCTCTGCTGCTTGATTCCCATTTCTTCCCAGATCAAGTTACATCTTCTTAACATGGAATCTAACAACCTATACAGTTTGACCTGTTTTCCTGCCTCCCTCTAAACCATCTTACCTCACCACCCGCTTGTCATCCACCAGACCCTTTACTCTTGGCATCATGTAGTTACCACATCTGGATAACACCTTTTATTTTGGCAACAATAGAATTCCTGCGATAGAGTAGATTCTGAGTAACAGAAAAATGCAAGCTCTAGCAGAGCTCACATGATTTGTGATAAATGTGTATATAAATATATGCATATCACCTCATCTGTGACACCCAGCATTTAACATTTTGTAGGAATGCAATCTCCCCAGCACCTAATCTATTGCAGGAATAAACTCTCAATAAATATTTATTGAATGACTAACATTCATACATTTTATTGAATGCTCTAGAGAACCACATAAAATTCCCATTTATAGCATCAAATTAATTCAATAGTCATTTAGTGAGCAGCTAATCTGCTATAAGCAAAGAACTTTTTTAAGAGCTTGGGGAGAAGTTGAATATGAATCATACTTGGACCTTTCCCAGTAAAGAGATGATGGTATAACAAGTAAATAATACACATATATACTCATGTGCCTAAAAAATTCCATCACTGAAGAAGCTCGAGATACCATAAAATTATACAGATAAAATGACTAAATTAGCACTGATAACTTGGTAATCAGGAAAAGTTTAATAAAATAAGAATCAAGGAAGGTGGGATTCACTCATGTAGAATTAGAAGCACTGAGAATTTCTGGCGGAGATAACAATATGGGTGAAGATACACTGGTGGGAAAGTGTGAAACAGGTCAAGTCACTCGAAAGCAACCAGGCTTAGCTGGAGTATACAGTTCATGAAAAGGAAGAACGGGAAGTAAAACTTGGGACAGTGAAATTAGAGTCAGAGGAAGACGATTTTAATTAAGGAATTCGACATTCATTTATTAGAAATAAACAAGCATCAGACGTTCCTGAGCATGGCCTAAGCAGAAGCAGGTTGTTCTGTCCTGCCGAGACTTTTGAGCAGCAGTATATGGAATGCTTAGCCGTCAATATAATGCCTAGATCCATTTTATATAATTCATACACAAGCTTTAATAGCAGTTCAACTGTGCTCTCCATGCTTAACCATGATCTATTTTATTTCATAATCTTGATCAGTTACCAGCAGCACATCAAGAGAGACAAAGTTCTTTTTAAAAAATAAACATATTTTATAATCCAATATTGCTAAATGGCACAGCAAATTGAATAAATCATCAGGGCATATCAATTTCAAATTCATCTAAACAGTAAGTAATAATAACTACTGAAGGACAATGCTAGGCTTTACAACCACCTACATGAAAAGTAGTCAAATTTAAGATCCAACTAGCCTGGCCACGGCGGCTCATAGATAGAGCATTGGCCTATGAACCAGGAGGTCATGGTTCAATTCCCACTCAGGGCACATGCCTAGGTTGTGGGCTCGATCCCCCCAATCATGCAGGAGGTAGCTGATCAATGATTCTCTTTCAACATTGATGTTTCTAACTCTCTCTCTTCTCTCTAAAATCAATAAAGATATATTTTAAAATTTTTTAAAAAATAAAATATCCAACTATAACATATCTTTTAAATCAGTTAATAGGAAAAAATTGCTGCAAAATATTTGTAGAAAACTAAAGTAAAACATTCCCGAACCTCACAGTCAAAACTGAATGGCAACACAAATGATGTAGGGATTGCCAAAAGGGGGAGGTCACCATGTGGCAGGTACTTCCCACAGCCACAACAGCCAGACACCTTTCACTACCATAATTACAAATATTCAACGAAAATGGCAGTGAAGGTGATAATATGAGCTTACCTAATTACCAAGCTGAAGTCTCCTAGAAAATAAATAAACCTCTTACATAGTTCTCGGTGTTTGTTCTAATGAATAGTTTCTAAATTCAAAGGAATACTCATGAAAACAGCTCAAAGTATGCATTGACAATGGATCATTTTTATGATGTTTTCATTTATAAACACTACCTTGTTTTATAAGCATGTCTGTATTTTCTAAGTAATTCCAAAAATACTTTTCAAAGACATGCTAAACAGAAAGCCTGCTTACAAAGCGTGTGCAGTCTATCCGGGCCCAATAAATGGTTCTAACATCAAGTTTAGATGCCTGTAAAGCTTTGAGGAAAGCAGGATTTAAAAGCAGACACACCTGCAGTTCAGTCCCTACCTCACTCAGGACCAGTGTGAGACCTTTGGAAGACACACTTGTCTGTTTTTAATGGCGGATAGCACTTAGAGACACCTGCTACCTGGCAGGCACCAGTCTTTATTGCGTTCCCACTGCTTCTGAAACACACGTCAGCTAGTGACTGTCTAGGTGACCTGTGTCTCATTTCTGACTCTTTCTTTAATGATGGCTGTTATTTATACTTGCTCCATTGTGCTAGGCAGTTTCTCTAAGTGGTACATATTACTTTATATTAACTTATTGGGTGATCATATATTAATTCATCCACTTTCTTAATAATGGCGTGAGACTATTATCTTCATTTAAATACATGAGAAGTTAAGTAACTTTCCCAAAGTCTCAAAGATGAGCCCATAATCATTACTCTGAACACTTCAACTTTTAATTTATGAATTATATGTATCTTCAACACATGTATTTTCACAGACAATCCAAATGAGGACTAATGCAGTCATTCAAATACTTGGTAAATGTATTTCAATGGAAAGATCACTCTCAGATTAGATTATTATCGGGCAACTATGAAATCAAAAATGTAATTGCCACCTTCTGATTGCCTGAAGATACAATACCACCAAACTAAAAAGAAAGCTTAGGTGTCACACAACTTTGTGTTCATCCTGGCAGAAATGTTTACTGAATTATTTTTTATCACAAATTCAAATTTATCCTTATTTTAGAAAATATTACTTACAATTGATTACATACTATTAATGAAAAATTTATAGTTTTTACATACTTGCTATACCACTTGCCAAAAAATGTCTACTAAATTAAAAGGGAACAATTTGAATTGATGTTTTAGGCCAGGGAAAAGTCAAGAGGGAAAAAAAAATAAAAACTTAAACAGTTTTCTCTTTGTAAGATTTTGCATAACAGTGACTTTAGATTTCCACAAATACTCGGCTCTGTGTACAATAAAATATCTGTGAGCAACATAATAACCAGTTATGCTCCAAATGGCATCCATACATTAACAGCCAAAAGAGGCTACAGAGCAATGTTTGAAAGGAAAAAAGAGCCCTCTGGACCTACTGTAGTATTCAAACTCGAAGGAAACGAATAGCCTAATTACAGAGCCATGGCGTAGGAAGCCGACAGATTTCAGAGACTGGGAAAGAAAGCTTCACAAAATCTAGGGAAATTAGTCAGATCCTTAAAATATTATATTTCTTTGCATGGCCTGAATTGTCAGCTGTGCAAAAGGAAGAGAAAAACACCTCCAGAAGGTGTGCTGTGTTTTATAGCTCAACAGCCATGAACTACTGGGGCCATCCATCCTTTATGCTGCTGTGAAAGGCAGGGGCAATCTGCGGCAGATGACTGTCCGGCTCAGCAGAAACGTCCGTTTCATAAAATAAAGACGAACCCACAATCTGAATATGTGCTCACTGGGGAGGGACACAGGGATGAGGGACCCCTTTCATGGCATGCACTTAATACATTATTTCTAAGATGCATAGTACTTTTCCTCAGGCCTGTCCAAGGCAGAGTCCCATTGTGGCTTTCCAAAATGCAGTCCTTTGTAAGTCATTTCAATGGCCCTAAATAGAATCTTATGAATCATATTATATAGTCAAAAATATGATCGCCCTAATACATGTCTTTCATGTTTTCTCTCAAAATCACGTGCTTCTGTTTCATCTAAGTGAATCCGTGAGTCATTTATTTGTAGTCACTTGGAATTAAAATGTAGTTAATTTAACATAATAGGACATAGAGCTATTTGATATTCTTTTAATTGTTGGAAGTAATTCATACCATAAAAATGCCTTTTTTAAGAAAATCTGTTCTGAATTCAATAAAAAGGATATACATGATCTCATTTTTTATCTTTAGTGTTGAAAGTATTACATATACTTTCATATATGATCTCTTACTTTAACATGGAGAATTATTTTTAATTCTGGTGGCATGTGACACAACCATCAACAATTCTGAAGCTTTTTTTTTTTTCCATTGTCTCCATTAGACCCATTGGGAGTACAGTGGCTTAGGTCACAACAAGAAACACCATGCTAATTGAACTGCTAATTAACCGGTGTAAGGAACAGACTGCATGAAATAGCTTGCTGTATTACTTTGTGTTAACTTCTGCGTCATTTCAGCTTGGTAACCACTAATTTAGAATCCTCTAATCATGCTCTTTAATCCAAATGTTAATCTCAGATGATAAGAGCACATGATTACCGAGGAGCTCTGGTGCAAGATAAGTATTGCTTTTCTTCTGAGGATTAAAAATGGGTTACTGAAAGATAAAAAGACCCTTACAGAATTCTTAGTATTCATTTGAATACAACTTTCCTTAAGGTAGAACTCATTGGAAGTCATCCTCATAAACATTTTCACAAACTTTTCTATCCAAAAACAATCAAGGCATTTAAATGTCTACTTATCGAAGGATTTTTATTAAAAGGCTCATGTGATAAATTGTTTTCTTAATATCACCAGTGTCTTCCTTTTTTAAAAAAAAAAATGTTTTTATTGATTTCAGGGAGAGGGAAAGAGAGACAGAAACATCATTAATGGAGAGTATCACTGATTGGCTGCCTCCTGCATGCCCTACACTAGGGATCAAGCCTGCAACCCAGGCATGTGCCCTGACCGGGAATTGAACTGTGACCTCCTGGTTCATAAGTTGATGCTCAACCACTGAGCCATGCCGGCTGGGCACCAGTGTCCTTCTTAACACAATTTATTTTTCAGTTACAATCAAGTTTTAATTTTGCTTAAAAAACATGGCAGGCTTTTATATAATAAATATGCAGGGGGATTAAAAAGTCAGCCAGTAGATTTGAATTGCAGCAGAAAATTAGAATTCACGTGAAATGTATTACCAGGAGGCAGCTGGTTTCTGATCTCTCTAAAATGCACATACCACATGTCTGCTTCTTTCCTGAGACTGACACATCGGGGAGAAAAAAAATCTTTCCTGACCCGCCTTTCACAGCTGGACACAGAGAGAAGAGGAAAGATGAGAGACCCAGGTTCCCCCGAGGCTGCCACTGACACAGAACCCTCCCTGACACAACTGGGCAGCGGCAATTAGGAAACAGGCTGAGCCGTGCCTTATCTCAGAACTCCAATCTCTTCACATAGGAAATGTTCATGTTCCCCTAACATCTAAAGACACAGATGAGGAAGATATTCACTTTTAATCACATGCATTTAACCCCTCATCAGAAATTCACAAAAAGCAGCATAACATAGTTATTCAGGTGGTATTTACATCTATAAAATAGAGAGTAGCTAGGTCTTTCATAAAAAAATGTAGAATTATTGAAACTTTATGACCTCTTAAAAACCTGGGGTTGGCTTTGTTTCTTTTCAAATGCTCAGTCACTAATCTGTGATGCGAAGTGACAATGTAATTGTCTCATGTTTTCACAAGCATTGCTATGTATTCCCAAGCACACAGAGCCATTTCTAAGGCCTACATTTTCCACACTCACAGTTATTATTCAATATATTCCATCCAAAAAAGTAAGTTTCAGGAGGCAAAACTGAGCATTTTGAATGGTTCTTTGTTTTGTCCTCTCAAATACACTTAACTAAACAATTACTATGTTTAAAATAAAAGCCACTTTATTTCTAGACATTAAATTTTATCCAGTTCAATTCATCAGATATTTACTTATATTTCATACATTTAAATTATCATCTAATAATTGCAGCATATTTTCTGCTTAATGAAGAATGAAAATAGAGCCCTCGTCATATATAATAAATATGTATTAAATATTTGCAAGAACAACAAGACTTATTTGTGGATTATTAGCATAATCAGCTTTATCTTTAGTATTATGATAATTGGACAAGTAATTATTCTTACATTGCACAATTTTTAAACTACTAATACTGGGAGAAAATTGTATTCCTTTATGATTGTGGATTCAGTGATCTTCAAAACCTGTTCTTTGACATTTTAGAAACTTTCATCATTGAACTGTGACAAAGTTTTGACTTCCACTCTCACAGTTCCCCTTCCCTTATCTATACCTGAAAAAATTACAGCTCTCAGAGCTCCCAGGTTTGAATTGGAGCAGACCAGAAACTGATGACTCTCTCCAGAGAAGCTGTACCTGCACAATTTGCTGAGTTTCACGCCATACTATATACAGAATATTGAGGGCATAGTGTTACCTCTTCTGTGAGGTGCCTTTTATTTCACTTTTGACAGTGATATTCAGCTTATTTTGGCCCATGAGCATCTCTACACTCTACTCATATGTCAATTATATAAGCAACAATAAGAAAATTAATACGCGCCAGCATTTGCCAAGTTCTTGTTATGTCATGCACACGCTGCCTGGATGAACCTTGTTTAATAATCACAACTAATTTATAAACTATAGTTGTTATTAACATCATATTACAAATGACAAAGGGAGGCAGAGAGATGTAATTTGTCCAAAGGTCACTCAATTTGTAAGGGTAAGCCAGGCAGTCTGGATTCCAGACAGGGTACTCTTAACCACTGTGACACCCTGTCACTTAGCACACGGCATTGGAATAATTACCCTGCGTGGCTGGAATTCCCATTTGACTGTAAGCTCTCTCTGCTCAAAGAATGCAGTTGCCATTTTCCTCAGTCCACCCCGATTCCAGCAGCAGTCTTAATTTTTTTTTAAATGATGCAGCCCAGCCAGCATGGCTCAGTGGTTGAGTGTCGAGCTATGAACCAGGAGGTCACAGTTCAATTCTCGGTCAGGGCACATGCCCAGATTATGGGCTTGATCCCCAGTGTGGGGCATGCAGGAGGCAGACAATCAATGATTCTTTCTCATCATTGACGTTTCTATCTCTTCCTCTCCCTTCCTCTCTGAAATCAATAAAAATATATTTACCAAAAAAAAAATGATGCAAATAGTACATATTTATAGTAACATATTTTCAGCCTGCAAAGCCAGTAAGTTAGGAAAGAATTTCTCTTCTCCAATGTATAGTTTAAAAGAGACCTTCTGTCACAGATTCCAACACTGTGCACCAGAACATCAGAATACCTCTCTCATCTAGTTTGTGCTGAATCTGCCTCGCTCAGGCTCATAGATGTGCGATGTAAGGAAATGCAAAATTTATCTCTGCACCCCCACATAGTTTCAGAACCTAACTTGCACCCCTGACCTATAATAGGGTTCAAAATGACAGTTCTATGGCTCACCTGTGGAGTGCAGCCTCTGAAACCAGACTGGCGGGACTCAAAGCCCAGCTCTACCCCCTGCTAGCTCTGGAGCTTTGCAAATTTACCTAAACTCTGTGTCTCATTTTCCTCATCTGTAAATTGAGTGGTTGTCATGACAATACTAGTATCAGTCTCATGAGGTTGATATAACTATTAAATAAATCAACCCTTTGTCCAGCACATCCACATCCACACTGTAAACGCTCCCCTCCCATTCGTCACTTAGTAGCCCTGTTGGTTATGAGAAAGAGAGAGAGAGACAGAGAGAGAGAGAGAGAGAGAGAAATTCCACCCTTATATAACTTTTATTATAGTATATTATTACACTTATTTTATTATTATCAATGTTAATATTGTGTGTCTAATTCAGGGGTGGGCAAACTTTTTGACTCAAGGGCCACAATGGATTCTTAAACTGGACCGAAGGGCCGGAACAAAAGCATGGATGGAGTGTTTGTGTGAACTAATATGAATTCAAAGTAAACATCATTACATAAAAGGGTACGGTCTTTTTTTTTTTTAGTTTTATTCATTTCAAACGGGCCGGATCCGGCCCGCGGGCCGTAGTTTGCCCACGGCTGGTCTAATTTATAAATTAAATTTTGTCACAAGTATGTATGTGAGGGGAAAAGCTATATATATATATATCGCCATATATATATATACACATATATAATACCACATATATACATATATATATACCATATATACATATATAATACCATATACCATATAATACCAAATACATATATAATTACATATATATGTAAATTTGGTACTATCCATACCATCCACAGGGTCTCAGGAGTCCACCACTAATGATCTTGGAACTTATCCCCCACAAATAAGGGGGGGACCAACTTGAGGCAAGTCCATTCTTCTTTTTTTTTTTAAATGTACAGAGGCAAGAGGCAAGAGTAGGAGTCTTATTTAGAGATAGTGGGCATGGGAGAAGCTTGGTAGGTGAAAGTCTGCAATTCTCCCATTTAAATTTCTAATCTTGTAAAGTAAATTAATATGATGACAAAATTGAAATTTAGGATCTAAATCGATTCCATAAATGGCCAGAAGTTCACCTAAATGAAAAAAAAAAAAAATGTTTGGTGTGACCAATGACCTAAATAAGGATCCCTGACGATCACCTATGCCACCCCTGTGACTTAGAAAGTGACACTATTTTGCAAGTCAGAATGTTGCAAGGATTAAAAAAAAAAATCTACTTAATATATATGCTTTCATTTTGCTTCCTGCTGTTTCTCTGACCTTTCCCAGCTGGAGTAGTTGAAGGAAACTAAAGTAAAAGTACTGTTTTTCTGTGTGAGGCACTTTGCTACTAAACATTAATCATGAAATTGTAATAGTCGCAAGACTCCTCTGCCTGTTGCTTCTTCTAAGAAGAGAATTACTATTAGATGAAAGAGCCCACAGCAATAAACATCAGGGGCTAGAGTTTCCTCCTCTGAACACTACCAGGGTGATCCAAGTCCAGAAATGCCTTTGAAGTCACAGAGACCTTCATGTGCTGATCGATCCTTGGGGGGTAAAGAGCAAGAAAAACTGGTTCTCGCACTTTAATACTCTGCCAGGGATGCATTCAACACCATGCAGAACAAAAAGATTTCTTCAGTAACAAATTGAAGCATTTTATACGGAGGGGCTCCTTGGCTCAATTAATTAAGAGGGACCCATTGATCCCAGAACATGATTATTGATACTTCAATACAAATCCCATTAAGTCAAACCAAGAATGGAACAGTAACAACTGTATATTTCTATGTTCCCCTAGTCTTGGGGCCTGCATTGAGATTTGGGTCTATTTCAATCAAAAACAATGTGGAATTCTCTTAATACAGATGACCAGTATTGATTATTAACATAACCAGTATTGAATATCACATTGCAATATTTCAAAGTTATCAAAATCTTAGAAGTTAAGAATTGAAATGACCTTAAAATTGATAGTTCAGTTCAAACCTATCACTTACGAATGAGGGAGAAGAACACCTGAGAACACAGGTATCTTTGGGTCTTGCTGTTTAGAGTCAGAGCAAAGTTTACCATCCAGACTCCTGGCACAGCAGGCTGGGAGAGGTCAATGGGGGTATAAGGAGACACATGTAATACTTTCAACAGTAAAGAATAATAATAATAAAAGATTCCTGGCACAGTTCAGGGTGCTTTTTTCCACACACTCTCGCAATTTTCTGTTAGACCTTCTCTTTCCTTTTTTTTCTTTTGTTGTTAATCCTCACCTGATGATATTTTTCCATGGATTTTTTTTTTTTTCTTTTGAGAGTGGAAAGGGGAAGGGGAGGCACAGATAGAGGAACATTGATGTGAGAGAACTGAAGTACTGGAATCAAACCTGGGACCCTTCAGTCCTCTGGCCCACAGTCTGTCCATTGAACCAAAATGGCTAGGGCTGTCCAACCTTCTCTCTTTATCTTAAGTGGCTAAACGCTTCACTCTCAAATTGTACAGATGTGTGGAGAATGTATTCTAAAACCCAGCAACATGAACACATTTTATGTCCCATTGTTTTAAGATACTCTTAAAATACAAACTATAGGCACTTTATAAAGTAGGTTCTTTTATTATTATTTCATCACAAAAAAAATATTCAATACAATAGAATTATACAGTTTGTAGACTTATAATTGATTATACTAGCATAAATAAAGACAAAAACCCCTGTAATAATGTAGAGTACCAACTTCAGCTGATTGTCACATAGAAAGAAGAGGTAAAAATTTCAACTATAAAGTTAACCAGCAAGATAAAGAGAAATGAATACAAATACCAAAGAACAGTAGTTTCAAGATTATTATGGCACATGCTGACTACAAAAAAATATATCAATTTGTGTTAAATATTCACTGTCTTATCTAGGTTAATTTATGATTATTTATATAATTTAAGTTGAAGAAAGGTTTTTTAAAAAATACATGTAACTTATTGGTAGATTAAAAAGTTATAGTTAGCACACAAATATTTCTCAAATCTCTTCCATAAGCTCATCCATGATTCACATCCTTGTCACTGAGTGAAGTAGCCTGAAGGAGCATAATAGAACTTTCCAACCGGCTTCAAACTGATTCGCAGGAGCCTACCCTCATTATTTACAGACATTGGCACCATCTCCATTTAAACAGCTCAATTGCCATAAATATTCTATTGAATTGGAGAGTCTTTGCAGTAGTCATCCTATTTTAGCATTGCTTCCGGTGTGAATAATAATCTTTAATAATGATTATAATACATATGAATGGCTTAAAACAGTTTACCTCTTTACATTCTAGGTAACAGCCCAAAGTGCAAATGCCAATCATTACATTTTACAGCCTTCCACTTACACACATGCATATACACGCACACACATACACTCACATCCATCCAAAAGTTAAGACTTTACATTTATAGTGTCTTCAATTGAGAAAAAAATAATAATAATAATGCAAAGAGGTACTTCCTGCATGCAATTCATCCTTAATAAAGTAAAAATGCCCTCTTTTGCATATATAAATGCATAGGACCGCACATTTAAAGGCCAGTTTCCTATTCACATAATGGCCATACATTCCTTGAACATTTATGGGGTTTACCCTAAATCCAATCAGCAATCATGTAAAATGTCTGTGACATATACTGCCATCTGTCTTTTGCTTTTACACCGTAAGAAATTATGTTTCAACAAGTATCGCAATGACCTAAATTTTGTTTTCTCTCATGTCCACGAGTTTCTCACATTCCCTGATTGACAGTTGTATCAGTCTAATCTTCTGAGAACTCAGTCCTGAGGTATACGTTTCCATTTTCTTTGTTGATCTAGCACTGGCTCAGGTGATCTCTGCATAATTAATCCAATTAGTTCCAGCAAGGCAAATGCAATCATATCTATACTAAATCTCCACGTTATTAGCTATAAACACTAACAGGATACATGTCTCCACTCTTTGCTGGAGTCCATTCAAGTGCAAACTGAAGAGAAAGGATTTCCTGTTCTTCTTTTCATACTCCTGAGTATGACGATATCTGACTTTGTTTCTCCGCAGTTATTGATAAGATTAAAAAACTCTCTCACATCCCTCCTTTATTCCATATTGGAAGTTTGATATTTTTTTCAGTTGTTTGCAAAGTATAGTTCGATTCTTTTTTTTTTTTTCCGGAGATTTTAATTTAAAGCCATTTTTTTTCTTCTAAATCAGAGCTTCATTTTAATCAGCTAGTGGTCCTGCGCCATGGGAATCAATTTCTTTTTACAGAAGACAAATCCAGGTCTATTAGGGTCCAACAGACTGAGTTGGAACATTGCATGTATTTCACTTACGAGCACATACATTCATTTTACACGATTCCTCAGTGTGGCCAGGGGGGTTCGTGGTCTGCACTGAATCCACCTATAAAAAATACAAAAATAGATGTCTGCTTTACAGGGATGGGAGTAGTGTTTTGCTAGCCTTGTTCCAAAGCGTGGAAGCACATCTTCGCTAATAGTACTCTTCCCTTCCTTAGGGATATATGGCCATGACCTCTTTCAGAAGTCACAGAGACCTAACAGTTCTCCTTCAATTAATAGCCCTGGGGCATCTAAATCAATACTGCTGGCTTATCTCTTGGATACCTGCTCTGTACATATCAAGAGATATTTTCATGGAAAAAAGAAAAAAAAAAAAACTGGATGAATTGTGTTTCTGGCTTCCAGCTTTTCAAGGCTGTGAAAAGTCACCAGAAGAGGGGTGCGGTGGTGGAAGTGTCATTTGTTTTTGTTTATACTGCAAATAAAAGAAGGAAATAGTACTTTTGTTGTCATTGATTATTCAATTTACAAATCCCTAAGATCGCAGGGACCTGAGTCTGACCTGAATGTTCACTCCCGACAAAGCAGCTCTCTAGTCTCCAAATGCAATCAGTAGATAGCTCCCAATCTCTTTATAGAAATCTGAGCAGTTTACATGCTATCAACAAATGGCCTGTTGACCTCTGGTCAGGGTTGAATTACTTTACCTTCAAAGTCCTAACTGGTAAAGGGCAATGTTTTCCAACTTTTTTATCGTTTGCACAACTAAAAGTGAAGCTAATCCTTCAAAATGTTTTGGTGCTAATGTCAGTTTTAAATCATAGTAAGTATGCATTTCTCTTAACCTGAGCCTGTCCAATAGGCTAATTTCTACTCTCAGTGCCAGAAGTATACAGAGTATTGTTTTCCAGTTTGGTGGTGCAATAGATGTTAGTAAAATGTTTAGTAAGTTGAAATATTGCCAACAGGGTAATAAATCACTTCTGTGGAACAAATATTCTATAATTAACTACCAAAGTAGTTATTTTTACTAATTAGAATCAGAAAAGAGAAATATTCCCCCTGATTTCCAATACAACACTGCATCCTCAGAAAGCAAGAATCAGTGTTAGAAAAGAAGTAAAATGATTTATTTCACTGAGTAATTGATCAATTCATTTTTGAAAGGAATCAATTCATTTGTAAAAACAAGTAATGTATAATTTTAAAGTTGTTTATATTCAAGAGCAGATAATGTTAAAAATTACTCTGACCACCAATTATTATTAGCTGTATATATTTAAGTGGCTTTAAAATATCTTAATTTTTTTTCAATTAACTTTTATCTTTTCCTAGATATTAAAAACAAATATTTTTTTTCTTTCTCTAGCAGTTATAAATTCTAACATAACTTAGGATGTACTGGCCAATTACACAAGTAGCACACATTTACCAAGGCACCTATGATAAGTGAATCTTCTGATTTACATTGAAAGCTTAAGATGAACAAAGTTTGTCTCATTTTACACAAACTATATCGCTGCATATTTCGTTTCAAAACTGCTTATACACAGGTGAAAGCTAAATATTTGGAAGTTTCAGAAGTTTTTCTTTATTACCAAACCAACTATGATACAGCTATAATGCACACTGAGACTACGTCAGATCTTCCTGGTAGATACTCTTACTACAGGATATATTGCCATAGAATTTACCAAATATTTAACTATTTTTGTGAAGTTCTTCATTTAATCCTCACACCTTATACAAGGCTACAATGTGCTCCATGAGGGCAAACATCATGTACACTCTGTTTATTGCTTTTAGTCTCAATTCTGGCACATAGTTAGCCCTCAATGAAAATTGGTTTAATGAATGAACACATATTCAGGAATAGCTAATTAAGGAAATCACATTTCTTGTCATATCATAGTATCACTTGTACCTAATTTTAATATTTTAAAATCATGTGGTTATCTTTGACTTTCTTTTTATTTGTCCTATGATAGGTCAGAGAATAGACCTTTTTGAACAGCAGTCAATTTTACTAGCATATTATTTGTCTCATATTTTCTCTCTGTTTCTTAAATTTAAAATTTCACTTATCTTCTCTTTCTTTAATCCTTCTCATATTATAATCATCTTCTTTTCTTAAAGAAATAATACTATGTAAAATGTTCTGCAGTTTTTTGATAAATGAATAAACAGATAAAATAATTTCTTAAAACATAGAAAACAAGAAGTGTCAAAGTGTTTCATTTTCTATTTTCAAGACCTGACATACCTTTCTCTTAAAAGCATCCCCAAGAAATAGAATGCATTTAAGTAATGAAGTCGTCATACTGCCACACAGCATAATAAATTCCTCTTATTAAAATGTTATTGCAGAACAGAACTAACTCTCATAAATTAACTACGTAAAAGCAGGCTTCACGTTTTTGTGGTTTGAAGCTTTGAGGCACTGAACAAATGGATTTGTGCACTAGCGTTCACCTGTCACTAAAGCCAAGAAAAATGGATTTTTTCCTCAGCATTAAAGGTTAATACTGAAAAACAAAAGTGCATACCTAGAGTCCATGGAGAACAACATGGTGACATCGTGAAACCTGCAGTGGCTGAGGGTCAGGATAGAAATGGATGTTACCAGGTCGTGTTTTTGTTTTGATTTGAATCCGCTAATTAAAATGGCCCTGGAAGCAATTTTCAGATCACTGCCACTGAGAAGGTAGGCTCCACTAAATCAAACAGAACCAATCTCTCAGTCAGGCCAATTCAACTGAAGTCCTATAGACACAGCCTTTGCCTTCGCCTTCCAACCTTTTCTTCAATGTGTTCTATCTCCTAGGCAACAAGTTACACACACACACACACACACACATGATGAAAACAAGTTGTCCTGGAGCATTTTCTACCAGACCACTTATATATCTCCCTCAGTTTTTGTAACCGTGCTAAAAGAAGAAACCGTATTTTCTTTAATCTGGCTATTTATTTATTTATCCATCCTTTAACTCAAACTAGACTCACTAACCTGATTCACCCACCCCTTTCTCCCTTGTTTAATCCTTAAGCCCTCAAGGCAATGAGGTTCTGGTGAGCAGTCAGTAATCTTAGAAACAGTCTTGGGTCTGTTGACCACAGGGACAGAGTTTTGGTCAAATTAGAGATAACATCTAGGCCTCAGTTGTGTTTCAGCTCTAGAACAAACCATTGATCCCATCCTGGTGAAAACAGATAAGACAGTGCTGTGGCTGACATCAGGCTCAGATCCAATGATCAACTACCCATACCCTAGTACCAACCAATCAGTAGACACTATGACCCTGACCATGACCTAACTTCCTTAGTCACCATGATTGATGGTTTTCCCCCTAGATCGCCCATCCCCTAGAAGACATCAAGTGCCATGTCTTTGAGAATGAGCTACCTGGGACTCTGGGCATGGTGCCATCTCCTTAATAAATACTTACTTTCTTGGCTGCAAACTCCTGTTCATGTCTTATTGAGCTCTGATGCGCAGAGGCAAATGGACCCCTTTGGACTCGTAACATTTATTTCCTAACCAAAAGGACTGAAATAAGCTGGGAGTTTAATTAATAAAAACTATCAGTAAAATGTTAAATTTAATAATTTAATGAAAGCTATGTTCTTTTCCAGAGCTCCCTGGTCAATAATTGGTGACTAATGCTTGGAATAAGAAAGGCATTATGCAGAAAACAAGAATAGGATTCAGGTTTAGGTACAGAAATACATTGGACACTCACACATAAGAGTAGACATCCTCTTAATTATTCTGAAAAGAACTTTAAAACCATAAACAAGGGAATATATATTTTTGAAAGGCACATGTCTCTATTTTTCTACTTATTTTTATTAGACATGCTTCAAAACTAAATCATGCACCTATGTAATTGGTGTAGATTAAGTACAAGTATCTGTTGAATGTGGTTGCATATAATTGGCAATCTGTAAAAAGATTCTATGAATATTCATTACTTTTTCCTTCACTGATATTCAAATCTAGGGAACAGTATAATGTATCAAATTAAAAGAAGACTATTCCACAACATAGAGAAACAAATTGATGTTAGTTTCCACAACCTAGACACAGGAAATTGATACTCCTATATTAGAGCATAAATAAATATCATAGGAGTTGAACTGGGACAGAGCCACCTAACAATACTGAAGGTTTATCTGTTATCTGTTTTTGAATACTAATGGAAAATGGGACATAAACATAAGGTAAACATGGGATTTGTTGGGTAGAAGACTATGAGAAAGACAATTTGAAAGGATTCAGTCTTTTACATCTTTTTGATTTATAAAAATGATGTACCCTAAGCCATATATTATAATAATTACTAGGTACTGTCACACCCATATAGATGCTTATTAAAAGATTTCACTTATCTAATTTAACATCACAGAATCCTTATGAAGTAGAAATTATAATTTTGTTCATTTTACATATGAAGGAATTGAAGCTCAGAGAGCTTGATCTTCTTATGTAAAATCACACAGACAAGAAGAGGTACAGTAAGGGTGTCAAACCAAGACTTTTGGCTCCAAATCTAATTTTTTTCCCTTACATTGTTTTCTTAAAATTCTTTTTTGTTTTTTAATTTGGCTTGGAATCTTTGAGAAATCATTGGCTAAGTTATAACTGCAACTGTCTCCATTTTTTCCATGGTTTGAGGAATAATAAGCAAACTTATGCAAGTTCCCAAAACTATTATAAATGAATGTATTAAGAAGCTCAGTTCCAGAAGCCTATTGTTGATCATATACAGCAGTGGTTCTCAACCTTCCTAATGCTGTGGCCCTTTAATACAGTTCCTCATGTTGTGGTGACCCCCAATTTCATTGTTACAAATTGAACATAATTAAAGCATAGTGATTAATCACAAAAGCAATATGTAATTATATATGTGTTTTCCAATGGTCTTAGGCGACCCCTGTGAAAGGGTCGTTCGACCCCCAAAGGGGTTGCGACCCACAGGTTGAGAACCGCTGATATACAGGATTCTACTCTAATTATTTAAATCTATGAAAACATACCTCGAAGTTGTCTAAATTGCCAAAAGAAAAATTACAAATGAGACAAATTCTATCCATTCAAAGAAAGGGAAGTTTATGTCCACTCACATGGGTGAGAGTGCACACATACACAAAAAGGTCATTCATTTGCACTGTTTGAGCTACACTCTTAAGAAAAGAAGCCTTTGAGATTGTGAGTCAACCACTGAACTGGCCGTGGAAGGAAAGGGGCTAGTTACATACTATGAACAAAATCCCTCATCATAGGCACTTTGCTGACTTCAAAATATAAATGGGATGGGCCCTCACAAAAGAATGCTTCAGGTTGGATAGCCAAGTAATCAATATTTATTGACCAACTGACTGCTAGAATCATGGAATCTCAGAATCAGAAAGAACGCCAAAGGTCAGAGTCCAATCGTGTGAGTGGCATCTCAGGAGGCATGAGAGGTCATACAGAGCAACCAGCACACTGCCGGTTCTGAGGAAACCTTTATCTTTGGAAAAGATATACCAATATCCTATATAATAAAGAGGTAATATGCAAATGGTCATTATGCCATGACACATAACAACCTATCAGCAGGAGGGCGGGGCAGCAAGATACCTGAGGCAGAGAGGTACAGGAGGGTGGGGCAGTGGGCGGAGAGCCCACTAATGTAGAAATATAACTTCAGGGGCAGAGAGCTATCTGTGGTAGAGAGCTATGAGCAGCGGTGAGCGGGGCGACCAGCTGAGGCAAGCAGACAGCAAGCTACTCACACACGGATTCATGCGCAGGGCCACTAGTGTATGTATATATATATATATATATATATATATATATATATATATACAGATTACTAACCTTCGGGAGGAAAAGATAAGAGCCAAGTAGGTAAGACAATTCCAAAGAGTGAGAAGAGACTGTGATGAGGATAGTAGGAAGAGGGGTCATTGACTAATAGAACTTAAGCTGGGTCTTAAAAGATAAGTAAGCTTGAGGTCTATGGAAATGAGGGAAAACTGCATTCCCAGAAAACTGCATTCCCATAAAAGTCAAAATTTTGAAGAAGCCATGAGATGAGGTCAGGAGGCTGTGAGTGGATTTCCCCGCCTAACACAGAGATTTCCATAATCTCACTCAACTCCAGCATGAGCTACCTTCTCTCCTTAGCTCAAACCTACATATAAAAGGAGCCAATGTAATAATTAGAAAAACAACAAAACTGTCCTGAACATCTTAAATAAGAAACACGCAGACAAATTAGGTAACCGACAAAGCCAGAGTATGCAATTAACACAACTATTTGTTAAAGCTAATGTAATTAAGCAGAGGATTCCTGCTCTAGAACAGCCTATCCTCATGTTACATTTTGTATAAGTTAAATCACTTTATTTTTTCGTGTTTTTATTTCAAATGAGTATTTTGAAGAAACATTCTTTCTAAATCAGGGAGGGATAGAAATCAACCCAATAGACTGCCATCAGTATATAAGTGAACACATTAGAATGGATCCCATTTTTATACTTCAATTACATTTGGCCAAAGTTGAACATTAGTGCATTTCCAGTCCTACAGCTCATAATAAAAATGTACAATGATGCAAACTTAAGCTACGATCATTATCCTCTTCAGACCATAAAATCAGCCACCTTTGGAAACAAAAAAGCTGTACCGGCTAGTATTCATTTGCCAAAGCAATAAGCTGCCCGAGAGAAACCGGGACTCGATGTTAATGAGAAGATGAAGTGAACAACAAACTCAGCTATTCTTAAATGCCACTGAAATTGCCATCGTGTGCCTGAAAAATTGAGTGCTACTTGGGGAGCCTTAAAACCCACAGAGGGGAGTATAAAGCAGTCAAAGTGTTTCCAGATGATGGATAAACTCACAAGGAGTTTGATCCACTAACAAGGAAATGGTGTAAATGTCCAAGGAATTAACGGAGTCTTGAAAGAGTAAGATAGAACAACATTACAAAATCCAGCCAACCAGTGTCCTGCTTCTGAAAGACATGCTAAAAGTGTAAGAATTGGCACAATGATTATGTGGTCCCTTGGTTAATAATACATGAATTTCTAAATTAAATATACTTCTCTTTTAATATGATTTATGGTTGACCAACTTCAAAAATCTATGCTTTCTGATCGTTAGAAATTTCTAGAAATGTTTGCATAAACACTTTTGTAAATACTAAGAGCCACAAATTTAAGGACTGATATGAGCACATTAAAATATTGACTTTTCATATACAGCAAGACAACATTAATAACTAATGTAGAAATTATTCACCTTACCAGTGAAAATACTGATGCCCAGAGGGATGACAAGACATATTCAATGTAACACTGCAGACCTAGGATTAAAACTAAATGTCCTCACTCCCAAATTCAGTGGTTTATTTCCATTTAAATTATGGGAATTACATGTCCAATAAATGGAAGATTTTAGGATGAGATTAATTAAATAAGGGCCACATATCTGTAATTCCAGGACATTTCAGCTGTGAAATGCAGTGAAGATATAGAAGTTACATAGACATCCTTTTAATTGATAGTGGATTTTGTATTATGTCAGTGGGCTCATCAAAAAGATCCAGTGGCAGTGCAAAAAATACAGCAAGTATGTTAAATCCCAATACAAGAATCTTTGTAATAAAAATGTTTCTGCATGGACAAAATTTGCATAATCCCTTATTATTGTTGTTGTTGTTATTAGTTTGAAGAGTTGGTAAAACTGTTTAAAAATTTTAAAAAATCACTTTAAACAAAGCTTTTTGTAGCTTACTTTCAAATTTTTAGGTGGAGGTGGTCTCAATCAATATTACATAGAACTTTTTCAATATTCCTCACAGGAAAAGGGTTGTACATCTTCCACTTTAAAATAGGTCACAAGACTTAAAGCGCTTAATCAAAAAGCAATATGGTGTTTCTTAACAGAGGAGAAAAAGATTATTTGCTTCTCTTTTGCTCCTTTGTCTTATAAGTGCAGTGTGATATATTAGTTTAATTAAAGTCTACCAAATTATCATAAGGATTTTATGTGCTGCAAATAATTGGTTTTTTGTTCTCTGCTCACTTTTTGTTAATGGAAGCAGAACATTTTTTTTAATGATACTTAGTATAAGACACTAGAAAACTACAAGGAGGAAAGGCACAATGAGGTGCCTAATTGAAGTGACCTTTGTCATCTTGGACATAAAATTAAGTCTGCACTAAAATAATGAAAGAATGTCAATGGTTCCCAAGAGTTAAGAGGATAGGTATAGGGACCAGAGCCAAACCACACCAATAATGCTACCATAAAAACTGACAATCCTATTAATATAAAAAGCCGATAGGCTCTAAAATGAAGTGTGTGTGTATATATATATACATATCATATATATATCATGTTATAAAAGTTTTAAAAATGTAAACCATTATCATGTGCAGTCTGGAGAAGATGCCTCCTTGACCATGCATGCTACTGGAGCTCTGGGGCCCTGAGTTAACCTCTTTACTTCTCTGAGGTTGGTTTCTGCATCATAGACAGGGACCTAAGCGCCTGTAGGGATTCAACAGAAAGCCCCTGTGATAGTTAGTTTCATGTGACAACTTGGCTCGACCACAGTGCCCAGATAGTTGGTCAAACATTATTCCAGATGTTTTTGTGAAGATGTTTTTTGGATGAGATTTACATGTAAATCCATGAGCTTGAGTAAAGCAGACTTCCCACCACAATGTGGGTGGGCCTCATCCAATCAGTTGAAGGCCTGAGCAGAATAAAAACCTGACCTCTCCTGAGGGAGAAGAAAATCTGCAACAGATGGCCTTCCGACCTGAACCACAACATCAGCTTTTCCCTGGGTCACCTGCGTGACAGCCCACCCTCCTGATTTTGGACTTGCCAGCCTCCATAACCATGTAAGCCAAATCCTTTAAATAAAGCTCTTACTAGATGATGTATAAAAAATGTAAACCATAGTGAACCCATTTTTTTCATGAGACAGATAATCCAGGTAAAGTATACTACAAAGTACTACTTAATAAGAGACAGTTTAAGCATACAAGTGAACATAGGGTTAATGAAGGTAACACATTAAATCAAGTTGTTTCATAAAGTAGCAATACTAACATAACCCCGCTTGCCAAAGGTGAGTTGGAGCAACTTTTAATTAAAGTACACATTCACTTACAAGACACTGATGTCTCTTAAGAGTAGCATAGTAAAACCCAAGAATAACCTGTGAACATGAAATCAGCTGATTATTTTGTGACATCTGAAAGACAGAAATTACCAATAATTTTCTTATAGTTTAATTGCTAAAGTATGTTTCAAAATATATATAGCACATAAGTGGTAATCAGCAATGCTTCTCTTATTAAAAAAAAAAAAATGCGGCCACTACTCATGTACTACTATCCTGACAGAAACATAAACTATACATATATTCCAGACTTCCTGAAATGTTGGAGCTTTTATTTCATTTTCTAAATTTTCTTTTAATTTTTACTTCTTTTCTTTATTTAATAATATGTTAAGCATTTTCAATTACTAACAATAACTAACATTCGAGTGAGTGTTTAGCAGAGAACTCAGGCTAACTGAACACAGTCCCTAAGAAGTAGATGCTGTCATTAACCCCCTTTAACAAAGAAGGAACTCAGGAACTGAGAAGTTAACTTGCTCCAAATCACAGTTCTAAAAAATGGCAACATTAGACTTCTAAGCCCAGGAAGTTTCACCCCAGTGCCTGTGCTTTTCACTCCACTCCACTCCACTGCCTCTCCAATTAGTGATAAAATAGGTGTTCCTAAAAGCAGGTTTTGTCCAACTTTCTATACCTTTTCAAATATACCCAACAACATTTTTCAGGTAGAGAACAATAGCAGAGTTTTTATATCTCCATGAAACATGTAGCATCTAATCTTAGATTTATTAAATATCTCTCTCTCTCTCTCTCTCTCTCTCTCTCTCTCTCTCTCTCTCTCTCTCACACACACACACACACACCACCCATACACTCACCAAGTTAATAATCACATCATTATATATCTGAGGAACATCCTATATGAGTACATAATGAATGTGATCATTGATTTCAGAAAGGAAGGGAGAGATAGAAACATCAATGATGAGAGGAAATCAATCGGCTGCCTCCTGCACATCCCCCACAGGGAATCGAGCCCCCAACCTGGGCATGTGCCCTGACCAGGAATCGAACCGTGACCTCTTGGTTCATAGATCAACATTCAACCACTGAGCCACGCCGGCCAGCTGAGGTTTTACTCTCTTCTTAAAAGTACTGCTATATTCTTGTGAAATCCTATGATGTCGAAATGTGCCTAACTGATAATTAAACCAAGAAAAGATAGTCGTCCCAACCAAGAAAACATTTTGAAAGATAATTTGTTATTGGTGGTCTCTGAAAAAACACTCCTAGGAAGGAGTGCTCCCTCGGCCAGTGCCCATGCATATTTTGAACAGATAGACTTGATTTATTCCATTTGTTTTAAGCCAAAGAGTGGAAGGGAATCTTTGACAAAACTGTCATCTTTAAACCGTGGTGATATTTCATTTTCCCCTTCTGCACTATTGAGATTGCCTGGAACTGAAATGCTTCCAGCGGCTCCTGTGTCCAATTTTTCAAAGCTGTCACCTCCTAGCAAATCTGCTTAAGCAAAATACTTATGTTGTTAGAAAACAGAACAAACATACATTATAAAATACATTCTATTCTTCTTTGCAGGTCAAAGTCTTATTAAAGGATGGGGACTTGGAAGAAGATGTGGAAATAAATTAAAAGATGACTATGATGGATTGGTCTAAGTCCATGAATCGGGTGCACCTCTGATTAGTTTCCAATGATACACTGGGACTTAGCTCAGGAGAGTTTTCCACACAACAATCCTGTAATCAAAACGTTATTTTCAATGCATTCACTAAAGGTCATTACACTGAAAAAGAACACATCCAAAGCAAAATGGGACGTTGAAAGATGGTCACGGTTACTCTTCCTCAGTTCATGTGCATAGCAGCTATTATAACGCACCTGTCAACATTCTATAGTACCGGAGGGTAACAAAAGCATCACCAAGCGTTACCCTTGTAGACCTCTGGCCTCCCTGAACAGTGGGTGTCATAACTCATATCCTATAGTACCTGCCCAAGTGCAAAGTAATAATTACAAGAGGAGTGTGAAAGATAACAAAACTTCAGTTATTACCAAGCAATTTCCAAAATGTTGAGAAGAACTATGCTTTGAAAAGGTTCAGTCATATTGATTTGAAATATTACTCAATTTTTTTCAATTTTTTATTGATTTCAGAGAGGAAGGGAGAGGGAGAGAGATAGAAACATCAATGATGAGAGAGAATCATTGATCGGCTGCCTCCTGCACGCCCCATACTGGGGATTGAGCCCGCAACCTGGGCACATGCCCTGACCACCTGACCGGTAAATGAACCATGACCTCCTGGTTCATAGATTGACACTCAAACACTGAGCCACGCTGGCCGAGCTTACTCAATATTCTTAACACTGGGTATACTTTCTGGGTACACATATACACATATGTTCAAAATTGTATATGTGTATAGGTACACAGTTATACATTTATCACACGTGTAACTTTTTTCTTGCATGCATAACTACACAAATCTGGCTTAAATTAATTTTTTCCGTTATGTAGTAAAAACTACCTAAGACTTACAATTCCTTCCATTACTTTAAGAAGCTAGTCATGTCTCAGCAAAAGTCCAGAATGCTTATGGTGTACAATCTGAAACCCAATTCTCTCCTGGCACTTTAACACTAGATCCGTCACCCTTTAACACCACAAAATCAATACCCTGGAATGTCATGGTCCTCTGATGGCCCACAAAGTCAAGGCATGATCAATTTCAACTTCCTTACTAGACAGAAATAGACTTAGACAAATAAAAGGGATTTCATTCAAGTTAAATTCAATAAAACAAAGGAATAAAGATTGTTAGAATTTAGTCCTATAAAATTACACTTAAATCTAGATCCATTTTTAAATCCAACTAAATGGTGCACCCAGGCAAAAGATATGTATCATAAATTAAAACAAGCCAGAATTTACTCCAATTCCAAGATAAAGAACTGCTACTCATTAATATGTCTGTGTGTGTGTGTGTGTGTGTGTGTGTGTTTCCTTCATTGCATTAGTTAGTAAGTGGTAGGGGAAGGGTGGTATCTGAGTTGTTTACTGTGTATCCCTAAAAAACAGGATAATTTTGGCTTTACTGCTCAGTAAGAGCAGAAATCATCTTGTCTTTCTTATCATATCCTGCCCATGACACGGAGCAAGCCCTTAATAAATATTTTATCAGTGTATGAAAATCAATGGATGCATTCAATATAATCTGGCACATAAACTCTATTGAGGACAAAAGCTTTCTCTTTCCTGCTCACTGCTGTATCCCTGGCTTCTAGAGTGCTTAGCACCTAGTAGGCACTCAGTAAACATATGCTGATTTGAATGACTAGAGAATTATACTAGTTTAATTTATACTAGTTAGTTTCTAGCACTCTGTGGAATTGAAATTAGAGTGGTGATTTAAAGAGTTTTCTTCAGTAACACACACTTTATATATCAGTGGTTTTATTCTGCGCCTAAACTTCAACATATATAAACACACCAAGGCTTATTATTTAGTAACACTTAGAAAAAGCCGGGCCCCAGAGTCAGGGGACAGGAAGTGTAGTTGAGGTTCACTAATTTGCTATGTAACTTTGCCTCTCCAGTTTCATCTATAAAATGTAAAGGAGGGATAAGAGAGAACAAAAATGGTTCATAGGTATCCTCTTGGGAGTATGTAGGTATACACCCTCTTGGGTAAGTGTGAAGATATGGGTTCAAAAGAAATCAATAAGGTGGACTCTATGGGTCAGAGAAATGCTGGAAAGCAACCTTATTAAGAGAGTTAAAAGAAATTGGAGTCATTCAATTGAACCAAGAAAATGCTGAAACTGTCTAAGCGAAGCAAACCAGTGTGGAAGGACTTACAGGCATGTGGTCCGAGAGCTGAGTTATTACTTCCAGTCCCACTAAAGCCAAGAGTAGGGTGGCTCACCCCTTTTCTTCCTACACCATCAAAACTAAAATTAATAAATATATATACCCACACACACTTCCATCCAGCTTTCTCCTAGGGGAAGCCGTGCCTAAATTCTGGCCAGTAAGATACAGAAAAAGTTCTTACAGAGGAAATCTTTCCCAGGATAGAAAGAGAGTGGGATCAAGGGAAGTCTTCCTTTTTTCTTTTTGTCTCTCTTCCTTCTCTGTACCTGAAACAAAGAAACTGGAAGAGGAGACACCACCTTGGGAAGGGAAGCCAAACACTAAGGGAAGTGGAGCAGGAGGAGGGCTGCCTGATGAGTTCTTGATAAACTCCTCATTTAATCATAGTTAATTTATTACCTGCAGCTAAATGTATTCATCAGTGATATTTGCTATGGGAAAACCAGAGAGAAGGATTAGTTTTAAAAAAAAAAAAAAAAAAAAGGATAAGAGGAAAAGGTTATGATTGTGAGGGTTCCTTGGTACTAGAATTAGATACCAAACACGGGGCTATTCCTGTCTTGAGTCTGATCAACTACCACATTTCACAAAAGTTCACATGACTGGCGCCCTGCAGAAAGGAGGCAGCTTCTAGGTGGAAAAGCCCTGGACCAGGAATCAGAAGACAGGTGTTCTCATTCTGGCTCTGCCACATAAAAACTCACTTAACTTAGAGCATATTCATTCAATATAAAATCATTGCACTTAGTTGAAAAGGTGATCATTCGGATTAACAATAGAATGCATGCACAACACTTGTTAGGCAGCGTCCTCCCTCCCCCCTCCCCATCTGTCTCTTGCTGGAACAGTGTCTGGATGGAAGACACCCAGGGACGCCCCTTCTTCCAGCCTCCGACCACCTCCAACCTCTTTTCCAGTCACCTCTTTCCAAACCACCTCAGCCGTCCTCAGCCTCCGAGACCAGCCAGCACCATTTTCTTCTCCCTTAATTCCTTCTTGTCAAACAGCCAGGAGCTCCCAAATTCGTCAGCACCATTCCACCAGGCGCCCCCCGCCTGGCCAACCTGCACCTGCGGGCCTCCCTCTACACTTACCTCTCCCTGGGCTTCTGTTCCACCTTGAAGATGAGGCCCTGGAGGGCATGGGCATCTTCCACTTGTTGGTGGAGAAGAAGCCTGAGGGCTCAGAGCATCTCTTAAAGATGCAAAACCAGTGCAGAGGCCGCATTCTCTTCCAGGACAAGGGGAGGCCCCCCAGAGAAGTGGGGTGAAACTCAGGTCGCCATGGAAACCGCCAAGGCCTTGGAGAGGAGCCTGACGAGGCCATTGGGAGCTGCCTGCCCTGGGTTCTACCCTCGCAGACCCTCAGCTCCGTGATTTCCGGGAGAAACACTTCCGGGGTGAGGAGGTGAAACTAGTCAAGAAGATGGGAGACACCTGATTCACCTCTGCAGGCTGGGTGGCCCCCAGGCTGGGCTGGGTGAGTATCTCTTCCAAAGGCTCACCCTCAAGAGCCCATACAGTGGTTCTCAACCTTCTGGCCCTTTAAATACAGTTCCTCATGTTGTGACCCAACCATAAAATTATTTTCGTTGCTACTTCATAACTGTAATGTTGCTACTGTTATGAATTGTCATGTAAATATCTGATATGCAGGATGGTCTTAGGCGACCCCTGTGAAAGGGTCGTTCGACCGCCAAAGGGGTCGCGACCCACAGGTTGAGAACCGCTGCCATAGAACTTGAAGGGGCCCCTCTGCCTCCCCCTGGTGCCTGGCTCTTGCCTGAGCCTCTCCCTGAAACCACCAAGCATCCTTTTAACCACCTTGGAGCCCTCTCCCATGCCCTGGACCAAATGGAAATAATAAAGCTTTTCTCAGAAAAAAACAAACAAAAAAACACAGCAAAACAACTTTAAAAAGAAACACTTGTGAAATGTGCAGTGCTTTACTAACAGCTATTTACATGGAACGAAGCAAGGAAAATACTTAGGCACAGGTTCTGGCAGATAGTAAGTACTTATTTATTACTATCACTGTTATGATTGTTTGATAGGAGCTGCCCATCTCTCATTCTCTGTAACGTTTTGCCTCAGCAGTGGATTTCTGCCTCATGACCCTGGGGCCTGGCTGTTTGAAAGGGGTCAACTCTTAACCCAGGCAGAGCTGGAGTTTCTTTCTGGAATTTGACATTGGTACCCAGAAAAAGTACCATTACTGCAAATAGGAAAAGAGAAAAAGATCAAAGATAATCTCCAGCATAGGAAGAAACAAATGGATGCAGAGAGATTAGAGGTGGGGAGAGAGGAGAGAGGAGAGAGAGAGAGAGAGAGAGAGAGAGAGAGAGAGAGAGAGAGAGACGGGGGGGGGGGTGCTAGCTGGTGGCACTGAACTTCAAATCTATCCAATCCATTCCTAAAGATTGGACTCCATGTATTCCCCATTTTACCATAATATATCTTACTTCAATTAAAGAGTGCTAACTAATCCATTGTTTTGGTTTTAGCATTCAAACTTACCACCGAGTTAGTTATAGCAAATCTGAATCTATGAAAGTTTTCTAACAAAAGGCTACACATAATTTCCTTCTGTCTGAATAACTTTATGTCAGTGCTATGATTTTATGATAACATTTCATAAAGAATTTTAGAAAACAAAAAAGCATCTACTAGGTAAAACAGAAAATAGTTTCCTATTTATTTATGATGTCTAATGGTGGCAACCATTAACAAAAATATGACATTAGTTAGAATGTCAAAACTATAAAATATTTTATTGGAAATTATAATCTGTCTTTTTGCAAAATAAAATCATATTTATGTATACAATTTTCTCTCTTTCTCTTCTGTGAGCGTCAAACAGCCTGAGTAAGGAAATGCAGATTTTAGGTGCAAGGAAAATAGAATGGACCAAATTCTAAACTGCTTAATGAATGCTAGGATGCTCTGAGTACATCATGGCTCCCAGATCCTAGAATCTGAGGATGGGTGTGAAAGGTGGTACAGCCAAATTGCTAAATGCTTTTGGATGGACTCCCAGACAGCAAGAGCTTATGTGTATGGCCTTGTTTTGTTTTGTTTTGTTTTGTTTTGTTGAAGAAAAACTCCTGGGTTTCACTATAATCATAGTTTAACAATAATAATTTTTCAGATATGGGACTGTCCAAATATGGTCAATTTTATACAGTTAGGACAAAATTATGAGTTTATTCAAAATAAGAAGACAGATTAAGTATAAGAAATGGAGAGGAATATTTTCATCTGGTGACAATAAATAGATCAAGTAACACATGTGTCCTGTTTAAGACAATCCGTTAACTTATTCTGTCAATGAAATATTAGCTTCCTCTGATGGAAAGAAGTTTTATGACATGACCTTCTTGGAAAAGAGAAGACCCATATTTAGCGTGTTTACACATGAACTGGTCCCAGCTCAGATCTAAGCCACCTGCTCACTTGTGGGATTCAATGGGGGAAAAATAGTGCTGTAAGGTAGGCCTGTAAGCTTATATCTTGCTTAGTGTCTTTAATAATAAATCTTGAAGTATATATTGTTTGTTTTTTTAAGACAAATGATCTTTTTTCTCTCAAAATTTGATTCATTGTATAATTTCAGCAGTAACCAGTGAAATCTTGTGATAATTATTAAATAAACCTTTTGTTCAATTTTCCATTTTTTCAGTGGGGAAGGTGCATTTCATTCCTATGTATTTAATAAGAATTTTGACAGGCTTGTAGTTTATAATCATCTGAAGCACAAATTATGACTTTAATTTTACTTCTATTCTAGAAGTGGAGTAGCATAATGTGGACCGTTTTCACAGGGTGAATGAATCCACAGAGAAGGAAAAGTATACGCTATCACCAAGCGCTCTATTCCCACCTGAGTTTCACATTTCTCTTTCCATTAACTTCACCTGAACAGTTTCTATAACAAACATAATGGGTAATGCGGCTATGACATTCAATTCTATTTCTTATTAAGAAGCAGGGAGTCTTAAACAAATTTCAAACCACAACCCCATAAACGAAGGAAATCTGCCAAAATACATGAAAGCAATAAAGATTCATTTCTTGAAAGGAAAGAAAACCTGATGGACTATTTCAAGCAAGGACAACTGGAACTTAGTGCATTAGCAGTATCTGTGGGATCTACTTTTAGAACAGGCATTCCTTGTTTGAAAACAGAGCATGAAATGATGTTAATCTGTAAGTGGAGGAAGCTGTTCATGGCCCTCTCATCAGAGCATGGTGTACTTGAATCATCTGCCCTTTCATTTCGCAACTCAGAAAACCCACCAAGCCTGTTCCAGCGGCCATTAGGAGCACACCGCTTTAATAAATTCAGTGGGTGTTTTGCAAGTACAAAGGCAGCAGGATCAGACACTTCAGACTAAATTTTAGCTGCATAATCAAGAATGGAGCTGAAAATGCTAATTAGTGGTACAAAGCCCAAATAATCAAACTTCAGCTATAGCAAAGCCCTTTATGGACTAAAAACATCACCCATGTAATCTATCCCTGACTTTGCAGGGTGGCTCACCAGAATACTAACAAAGCCATCCACATGAACTCCTGCTGAAAAGTAAAAGCTGAATAAAAAGCCACCTCTTGGCTAAAGAGAATTATCTTTTATAATAACAAAAGGGTAATATGCTAATTAGACTGGACATCTTCTGGATGTCATTCCGGACATCCTTCCTGATGAACCTGGGCGGGAGGGAAGCCAGCATGGGTCCCGGGTGCCTGCGGATGGCCTGAGGGAAGCTGGTGCCCGCAGCCAGGGGAATGAAGGCCTACTCTTGCACAAATTTTCGTGCATCAGGCCTCTAGTGTAAGATAAAAGTGAAGTGGGGGAGGGGGCGGGGATGCCATTATATAATTAAGTAATCTCATTGTGTTGTTATTTAAACTGTAAAGCAAACAAAACTTCTAATATGGTAGATCTTAATGAATTAAGATCTTCAAAATGGGCTAAGATACACTCTATCATGTCAGGGTTAGCATTAGGGTTCCTTCACTGAAAAAAACGAACCCTAAAAAACGTGATAGAGTGTATCTGAAAACAGAACATCGGAAAGTTAAGAATTGAGTAATGGTAACAAATGCAACTAAAGAGAAACCATGCCCATGAAGAGTTTTACATTGAGTCCAGACCTGGGAAAGGAATCTGAAAGCTTATCAGACAACTATATGCATGCCAGGCAAGCAGTGAAAAAAAGCCATGGACGAATATCAACACAGATGGGAAGGAGATAGCTGACTTGCAGGAAACCATGCGGAGTGACAGCTCAGCAGTATCTCCACACCTGATCTGGCATCAGAGCCGACGGGGCTGTGCTGCCGCCAAGTCAGCGGGGTGGGAGGCAGATGTGGCTCAGCACCAGAAGCTGTGGCAGGAAGTCCTGGTGCCTGCAAGCCTGCCACTCTGCAAGGGGCGTCTCAAAAAACACACCGCCATCAAAACGCACCACTGGACTCATTGAAACTCAACTAGATGCAAATGATAATTCTGTTTAGAGGAAACTTAGCAGAAAAGGAATGTGTGCCAGTCATTGCTATGAAAACATTTATTTGCCTCTGATCTGAGTTGCTCACCAGATTCAATTCTTTTAAATAATGCATGGGAGTAGAAACAAAATCATTGCTAATCAATATTAGATTAATTTGGTTGAAAAAAATCTACAACCTTTATTGATTGATTGATTGATTGAAATATATATATATTGATTTCAGAGAGGAAGGGAGAGGGAGCGAGAAAGATAGAAACATCAATGATGAGAGAGAATCATTGATTGGCTGCCTCCTACAAGACCCCACTGGGGATCGAGCCCACAACCCAGGCATGTGCCCTGACCAGGAATCGAACAGTGACCTCCTGGTTGATAGGTCAATGCTCAACTACTGAGCCACACCGGCTGGGCAAAAATCTACAATGTTTAAAAAGCTACCTGAAGTTATCTTCGCTTCCTAAACCTGATTTGTGCTCCAAACTTGATTGAAGACATTTAGTTTAAAATGATGCTTTATTTCCATTTGTTTTCACAGCAAATGTCAGCACCTGTTGGTCCATATTTTTTGTGTTAGTAAACAAAAGTCTAAGATAGGTTTTTAGTTGGTTTTAAAGAGATATGGGAAAAGGTAAAATAACAGAACTTGAATGTCAAGTCATGGGGAAGATGGAAAATGTATTTGTGTGTAGATATACCTGCATCTGGTTAAAGCAGTGCATTGATTTCATAAACAGCAAAACAGTGTTTATAGAGAACTTTTCCTTGAAACTTTCACGCAGTTACAATATGCACTGAACCTGATTTCCTGCTTCAGTATGACAGAATGGCAGAGTGCATCTCTGATTCAGGCTGACTCAGGTCTTCCTGTTCCTACCTCCTTTGCAAATTGAGCTTCCCGGGGAAACGGAAAGTCACCAAAAGTTTCACAGCTGAGGCTGTTCACTGGACCTTCTTTTGGTGACAGAATCTTACCCATCTTTAAAAGTTCCGACATTTCCAGTATTAAGCCAATAAAAGTTAGAGATGTAAACACAGTACTTGGGAAAGCCAGTAAACTTAGTAAATGTATATTCAATTGTGGAAGTAAATAATAAATTCAGAGATTGAATACGAAACAATGGTTAGATTGAATACGAAACAATGGTGAGCTTTAAAAGTTCACTAATTAATGGCTGCATGGTATTAGATTTACTGTAATGGTAGCCACTCATTTATATGCACTAAGAATATTTTTACCTGGAAATAGATTAAAGGCTATTTTTATTATTCTTGTCTGGTTTTCTGATTCTGCGTATCATATTGTTAAGGTACAATGACGATTAAAAGATTATTAAACAACCTTCTCTAACCAAGCAGAAGTGGGTATCATTTTCAGCTGATAAAACTATAACAATGGAGAGTCGAAGGTAAGTCACCCAAACTGGAATTTTGCCCGCTCCTTTAATGGTTTCGGTGCAATTTTTCTTTTTGTTGATGTTTATTTCAGTAGATGGGCAATAAGAAGATTTTTTTGAGAAGTGTAATTATCTCAAGTTTCCAGTTCAGTGTTTTAAGTTGCAAAGTAAATGCCAAACCTGGACTTACTCGTAAGATCTGATTTTGCTGTTTTATTTAAATTCTAAAGCCCTTGTTCACTCAGGACCTGTGGGAGACTAAGGGTTTCCTGATTGTTGGCAGAGCTACTAAAGATTCGTAGCCCCAGAGAAAGGAAGATTTTCATCAGAGTCTGAGTTTTTATGAACAAGCCTGCGCAGTTCTCGTTGCTATCTCTCTCCCTTTAAAAAATGTACCGTGGACTTCTGCGCGCACCAGGTCTCAGGCTGGCTGGAATAGCTAACAGACATTTCCCTGAGCTGTGAAGTCGCCCTTCCAGTATTTTCTCAGAGGCAAGTTTACCACTTGGTAAATCATTAGCATCACTTCCTCCAGCATTGACATTTTCCCTAGGGGTTCCTACTAACTGAGAGCTAATCACCCCGTTCTGCTTTAGCTCTTGAGTTCCCATTAGATGGTAGTTTAAAGTGGATGACTGCAGACTGCGATTTCTTACCTGACAACATAGGGAAGAAACACTATATATTCAGGAAATGTATTTTATCTTTCCTTTAAACAAACCCATACCTTACTAGTGTATCGTTAAATGTAAAGCTGTGTTGAGCTCAGCTGTTCATGGAAAAGATACGGATAAGATTTCAGTGGCCACATGTTATCACTATGGGAATTCATACTGGCTAAGTTATTTACAGCCCACTACTAATTTTAAATGTGACGTGGCACTGCAAAAATGCACCAAATGCAGGTTTATGCCAGTAACAATGGGTTATAGGTCAAACCCACCCAACAAACACTGAAAAATAATTTAACTGAATGTTTGAGATTAAACATTTTCATACATATTTGTTTCCCACTCATAAATTCATCTTTTAAAGTCCTTTTGATAGTACATTTTATGCATGTTTATAACTGAAATAAAATTTCATTATTTATAAACTATTGCACTTAGAAGAGAATGTGATAAAAATGGCAATAAGTAAAATACAAATAAATGTGACGTAATATTCCAGAAAATCATTTTTTGGTAATTTCTTAAAATATATTTTTATTGATTTCAGAGAGGAAGGGAGAGGGGGAGAGAGATGGAAACTCTCAATAATGAGAGAGACTCATTGATCGGCTGCCTTCTGCACACCCCCTACTAGGATCAAACCTGCAACCCGGGCATGTGCCCTTGACCAGAATTGAACCGGGGACCCTTCAGGCTGATGCTCTATCCACTGAGCCAAACCAGCTAGGGCAGTAATTTTTAATTAAAAATATTACTAATACAGAAGAGAGTTTCTTCTTGCTTTTTCTTATATACATGGGCCATTGTTTTGCTCTTTACGTATATATTAACTTAGCCTCTGTTTGAGATTTTGTATAATACAGCACTTGTATAAATAATACATTATTATATAATATTTATAAGTATATCAGCATCTCAGTTACGTGGAAAAAGTACTTTGTCTCTATATACGAATGCAGTTATCATAAAAATTAAAATTCCAAATTATATATTGTTGTCATTTAACACATCACCGTCTTATTAAAGCAAACCAATATGTAAGTGAAGAAAAAAAAAGGAAATCCTTAGTAACCAAACCTTGAATTTTAGTTGCCCATTTTAAAATTGTATATAAATAGTTTCTCCAATTTCTAAGAGCTGTAATACTAGATCTAACTTACAACACAGTAACATTTTACAATTAAGGGGCCTTTTCCTGAGAACCAGGTTCTCCTATTTCTACCTGTAAATGGGAAGATCCCACTGGTACGAAGTCCCCAGCCACTCCTTCCTGTGACGTCTTTCCCAAGCCCACTAGTGTCTCTGAACGGGCGTCATCTGGTTCCCCTCTCTGTCTCAAGGGAGTGTGGCTCCTCCCCACTCCCTCCCAATTATAAATATGCAGGTTCCATAATTGACGCACCCTTTTGACTGACACATTGTCTAAATGGAATGGACTACCTTCTAGTAAACCATTAACAGCAGGTGGGAGAGACAGTACTAATTAATCAGCCGGAATATCTGAAGTCATTATTGACTCAAGTCCTTTGATACCTTCTTCAAGTCTCTCAACTATTAAAAAAACACCCCGCCTCCTACTCACCTGTACACCTCGCAAATAAAACACATGTGCACACATGCATATCTAAACTTCATTTTCCCCCTTGGCATCCTGGACCTTTTAATTAGGTCTTCACATTTAAACAATTGTAAAATCTAGAAAACATGATTGTGAAAATAAACTAAAGAAAACTGATTCCCTTGGTACACGCCCCAGTATCTCAATTGGAAGTACAATAGAAGGCTGTGAATGCACAAAATCAGAAAGAGCAGAACCTTGGATGGGAGGATCTCAAGTTACCCGAAGTTACCGGGTCTTATCAGGGACTAGAGATATGTTCCAGAATATAAACAAAACAAAAAGCAAAAAAAAAAAATCCAAAATGTTACGAATGATAAAGAGAACTCTCGGTGAGCAGAACTTACAGTCTCTATTCCGGGTGAGAAGGGTGTGTGATCATTGTATACTGAAAGCCACCAGAAGCCATTGATAAGAGGCTTTTTGCTCTTAGATTTGAGGGGGCAAAACGGGATTTATATATCAAGGTAGGAGGACTTTCCAAGTTGGTTATGCAATCCCGGGACTTTATCATTCCAGGTAGTTTTCAGGAACAATGTGTGGGAAAAAGACACTGTAATACACAGATCCACTTTCCTTTCCTTCTTACATGGACTCAGGTACCTGAAGCCATTCTAAGTGCCTACAGACCTGCTCTCCTTTCCCTTAATTACAAAAGACATTCTCCAAGCAGACCATGTATGGAGGAATGCAGAGGAGATAAAAGACCACACATTCAAACAGGTCAATTGTGCCCATTTTAGTAGAATTAGGAATGTAGCCTTCACCTTAGTAACAATAAAGATTGGTGAAACCTAAGGCCAGTGTTACAAGCTTAACACATTTCATTCTCACACTTCATTTCTTCAATGTCATGTAAAGATTTAGTAGTAACATTTACTGTTATGTCTTTGAAAACGCTGTAGTCATGAATTGACTGCACGTTGTTGCAGAGATAAACAAGTTAGGGTTAATTGTAAACTGTAAATACTTTGTGTTACTAAATTATTGAATCATCATTTAAAATTGGATGCAAGGATGGCTCATTGATGCTCATGAAAATTAAATCCATATGGTAACAACTATTAAACACAAATTTAACCATTTGGGTAGACTTTTAGTAAAATGTATTCCATACTGACCTGAATTTTTTTTAATCTTTATTGTTGAAAGTATTACACATGTTTCCTTTTCCCCCCATTGACTCCTTCTAGCACCCACCTCCCTGTCTTCACCACCGTATAGTCTGTGTCCATAAATTATGCATATATCCATACAAGTTCTTTGGTTGATCTCTTCCCACCCACCCATCTATTCTCCTGACCTGAATTCTTAAACAAAGGATATAAGAAGACTCCATGACCATTGTAAATAGTAACTATGCTACCTAAATGAGTGTCATCTAATGCCAATGAGGAATGTGTAACTTTACGGACCCAGATAAAGATTGTCTCTTAGAGACATGTATTTTCCTTAGATTTGAGTATGATTTACTATGTGCTGGAAGCCAATCCACCCTGGCTGCTTGAGGCAGTCCCTCCAGGGACGTTTCAAGGGACTTGGCGTATATGGCATGCTGTTCTTGGTATGTTTGCTCCCCTTCTTAAGCGCTGTGTGTTTTAACCAAGGTTGCCTCTCCGGGAAGGGTTGTTTCCCCAGGTGAGGATTTTTATCAGTAAACCCTTTAACTAAGTGCCGGAGGGGTGGTTGATCACTTTGACTGCGAGCAATCACGCTTAAACTACATAATCTTTACTTAGAATAACCTCCTTCAGTTACTTCCTTGTAGCTTAATAGAACAATAGAGTAACCTTTGAATGGAGATGGGAAGCCCCCTGGCCTTTTGTATAGAATGGATAGGATTGGGACCAAATAGTATAAATACAGATGTTAGATGACAATAAAGAGAGGAACCTGGCTATGATGATCACCTGAACATAGCCTCCGTGTCTTTCCTTCTCTGCCGACTCAGTCCACACCTTGGGGAACCCCTGGACCCACTGGGGCTGGACCCCAACACTACTGATATCAGAATACATATGTATTACTAACCCCTATTTATTTGGATTCCAATTGGCTGCTATACATAACCAAGTTCTGAGTGGAGAATAAAGAAGCATCTTTGGTACAATCATGGATTAAATAAGAAAAAGTTGATTCTGAGTGAGGACTTGGAAAGAAGTGAATTACATGAGGTTTCCCAAATACATCCGGTAGCACCTTTTTGCAGTTACTCAGGTGTTCTTTCCACTTGTTTCTAAGTTTCATTTTCATTCCAAATACTAAAGGTTGTAGAGTGAATTAATGTTTAAAATGTGTCAATTTCTCAAAATGAAGTAAGTCTGTATAGTAAAACAAGAAGAAACTGAGATACCAAATGACAAGGCTGTGAGCAGCCTAATCTCCCTTTTCCTCTTTACAAACAGCACCTTATGATATTGAGACCACATTTCATCATTAATGAAAAGGGATTTGAGAAATACTGGGATCAAAAAACAAAACTGATCCTGAAATCCCACGCGAACAGAGCACTCTGGGATTATATTTCCTGCTTATGACTAGACAGCTATGCCCATGAGGTAACAGCTGTACTTGATGTAACAGAGATTTACTGACTTGGTAATGAATGTAGCCTACCATTAAGCGAAGTTTTGAAGCCTCCATGTTTATTTTATATCTGGGTAGATGATTTTATATGAACAATTTAAGAGAGCCCTTGATGTGCAAAATAATTTACACTGAATTGTCCACATATGAGAGATCTCCAGGGTGAATTATCCAGAAAAAAAAAATTAACTTTAATTTGACTTTCTCTATAAAGTATGTTTCTAAGAAATCTTACTCATTGACTAATCACTATATACTCAAGATTAGAAAATAAAGATTTAACAATAATACTGTATACCCATTTCAGGCCAAATATAATATGTTTAAATTGCTGTTTGCCATTTATCTATGCCCTTCTCATTAGGGTAAGCAATCAAGTTTGAAGCATGATTGTAAGTAGATTCGTTCTAATGATAGATAAATACGGATCCAGTAAATTGATTCTGTTTATAATGACTAAGAGAAGTAATGTGTTTGTTTGATTTTGTGTTTAATTTCACATTTTACAACTGGCTTTACATTTTCAAAGCACTTGCTGCCTTAATCTGAAAATCTAATGCAATTTAGCCCAACACAGTAATAATAGAAGACAAATGTTTTCCATTTAAAATAATATTTTCTTTGGTCTTTGAAAGTCCTCGAGGGGTAAACTATTTTAATTTAATAGCTGCAATTGATCTTCAAATTTAGGCAATATTAAAAGCAAACGAAGTTCTTTTTCTTTAATCACCAAGTTAGAACTAAAATAAATGAAGATGTTCATATCATGAGTTCAGGAAGCAAGGGGGGAAAAAGTAAATAACTTTTGAAAAATAATCCTCTTTGAATAAATGATAATATGGTAAGTCTTGCTCTTGAAAAGCTGACCTCTTATAGTTTTATGACACCCTGGCCCAGTTCATTCACTCATTCATTCATTCATTCATTCATTCATATATTTGAGATGATGAATAATAATGAGTATGAGTAAATGGCCTTTATATATTATTGGTTATATGTTTTCTATTTTCTCAGAGGAAATACATGCACACTAATTTTACGACAAATATAACTGTTTTTAAAAAATGACTGTAGTAAAGTTTTGATATTTTCATAATACATGATTTTTTATGTCCAGTCCTCCCAAGCATCCCATGCCAAGAATGTTTACTCCAATTCTGGGAGGTTAAGTGGAATGAAGAATCAATAAATAAATATGATACAGTTACCTCTGATTTTTATGTTCTGACATATTTATACCACACAATGCCTTGAAGATCTACGTCTAAGACAACATAAGAAAGACTGTATTTTACTTAACTGTGCAATAAATAAGCATGGTGTAAAAAAAGGAACTAAATGTTTATCTCTATCATTAGTTAAATGCATTGTGCGATATATACTCAAAAGGAAAGAGATGAACACAGTGTAGAAGAGATTAGCAAGGGTGGTTCTCAGGTGTGCTCTGAGATTATATCACACTGGCTCCATCTTCCACCTGCTTGAGGATTCTGGCCATAGCAACCTCTAAAGCAGTGGTTCTCAGCCTTGGCTGCACATTAGAATCACCTGGGAATCTTTTTAAAATCCTGATTTCCGGGCCTCATCCTCCAGAAATTCTGTTTCTTTTTTACTAATGTTGTGGCCCCCACCCCAAAACAAAGAAACAGAATTTCCGGAGAATGAGGCCCAGAAATCAGGATTTTAAAAGGATTCCCAGGTGATTCTAATGTGCAGCCAAGGCTGAGAACCACTGCTCTAAAGCCTGAGTGCTTCTTCCTACCAAGTTGGTAAAATAGCATATCCACTTCCTATTCCTGTGGCATGAATTTTATAATATGCTGCATTTTAAGAACTTAGCTTAGTGCCAAGCACACGATAAACACAAAACAAATTATATTCTCAGCATCACAAGCACATTTACTAGATTTGAAAGCAATTCTCTAAAGCTGTGTTGTCCGACACGATAATCACCAGCTCCCTGTGGTTACTGAGTGCCTGCAATGAGGCTAGTCCACATTGAGAAGATGTGCTGTCATTACACACTGCAGATTTGAAGACTTAATTTTTTACAAAGGGAATGGAGAAATATCTCATTAGTAATTTTATATTGATTAAATATTGAATGATAATATTTTGGATATATGAGTTCAATAAAACATACAATCAAAATTAATTTCATCTGCTTTTTTTTTTACTGTATTAATGTGGTTACAAGAAAATGTAAAATTACATGTGTGGTTTGCATTACACTTATATTGGGTAGTGCAACTCTAAAAAAATTTCCCTAAGAATGGCCCAAGGTGCTTTTAAAAATGTAGCACTGCCCTAACTGGTTTGGCTCAGTGGATAGAACGTCGGCCTGCAGACTCAAGGGTCCCGGGTTCAATTCCGGTCAAGGGCATGTACCTTGGTTGCAAGCACATACCCAGTGGGGAGTGTGCAGGAGGCAGCTGATCGGTGTTTCTCTATCATCGATGTTTCTAACTCTCTATCCCTTCCCTTCCTCTCTGTAAAAAATCAATAAAAATATATTTTAAAAAAATGTAGCACCACTCCTGATCAGTTTGGCTCAGTGGATAGAGCGTCAGCCTATGGACTGAAGGGTCTAAGGTTTGATTCCGGTCAAGGGCATGTACCTTGGTTGCGGGCACATCCCCGGGGGGGGGGGGGGGGGGGCGGTGTGCAGGAGGCAGCTGATTGATGTTTCTAACTCTCTATCCCTCTTCCTTCCTCTCTGTAAAAAAATCAATAAAATATATATTAAAAATAAATAAATAAATAAAAGTTAAAATGTAGCACCATGCTTCAGGTGCACAGAAGCAGAACTGAACTTCCCAAAAGCTACTCTCTTAAGTCTTTCGCAGGCAAACATTTGAAAACTGTTTCCCTAGATCTTCATACATTAGATATGGCCAAGAATCCAGTCTCATCAGGACCTCCCACCTAAAAGTTCTGAAAGATTTGACTAGTTCTACTTTGTGCACAATGATAATATAGTATGCTACAAGTAAGAGGAGCCTATGAAACAGACAGCAGTTCCTGTAGGTAAGCACCCAGCTAAAGGTCAGCATCAGGGTTATTGACAGACCCTCGTGTTACAAGTAGAATTGAAATGTGTGAGTCTTCTTAATGTATGATGCAAACAGAACTGCCAAGGGGATGGCTGGGAAGAACACACTATGGAAGACCCCTTATCATTCACTCCTGGATATATGTCTTTGTAAGACACGTGGTTGAGCTATAAAAAGAGGAGAAGAGATTCAAAACGAAAGGATGCCTTAAAGAATGGTGATTCTCACGTGTGCCTGGTGGAGGGCTCATCAGTGTCATAGCCCTTTGGGTAATATCATGGTATAGTGAAGTATTTAATGAATTTAAGCTAATTAAGAATAAGAACATTTACATTTAGAAAAATTGACATATTAAACTTGTTCAGTATAAAAGCATATATGTAGCCTTAACTGGTTTGGCTCAGTGAATAGAGCATCGGCCTGCGGACTGAAGGGTCCCGGGTTCGATTCCAGTCAAGGGCATGTACCTTGGCTGCGGGCACATCCCCAGTGGGGGGTGTGCAGGAGGCAGCTGATTGATGTTTCCCTCTCATCCATGTTTCTAACTCTCTATCCCTCTCCCTTCCTCTCTGTAAAAAAATCAATAAAATATATTTTAAAAAATAAAAATAAAACAAAAGCATATATGTAATAGGCATATTTGCCTATTGGCGGGGGAAGAGAAAGACTGGATTTTTCCATTAATAAAAGAAGTGATAGGCAGCAAAAATAGAAGCAAAATATATAGAAGAAAAACATAAAGTTCAGAAAAACATGCATGCATTAATTATTTTCCCTATAAATTGATAATGAAAAATACCAGTAGTATTTTAATTTAGAAATAGAATAGCTCACTCTAATTTCCAAATACTACCAGAGCCACCGGCCATCAGCAAGAAGAGACACAATCACTGATGAAGAGAAATCAGCTGATTTCTCTCTGATAGAGTCTAAGGGTGTCCAACAACCTTTTAGAGCCCTGAAAAGTGGAGAGAAGCCTTAGGACAAGGAAACAAGAACCCAAGGAGAAAAGAAAGTCACAAGTCCTAGGAGGCTGTGCCAAAGGAAGGAGGGAGGATAGAGAAACTAACATTGATAAGTGTTTTTAGCAAAAGAAGGCCCCCTCACCCCCTTTTCTCTCTTCTTTCTCCCCAATGTCTCACCCCTTCAGTAAGAACTGTGAAACAGGCCTTGTGTGAGGCACTCTGGCAAGGAAAGACCCAAAGATAGTAGAACAGCTGGGGAATGCTGACCTCCAGAAGGGAACAATGGAACTTGACGTTCAACTGTTATAGTTCTTGAGTTTTCGTTTCCTTTTCCTATGTATGTATGTGTATGTATATACACACAGTGTTCATGTGTTTCCAATGTAGAGAGGTAATACCAATGTTTTAAAGGACGAATTTAATGAAAAGAGAGGCTTGGTTTCATATCATTATGGGGGAATTGGCGAGTGAGGATCAAACCAAGAGAAATATAATCATATTATTTTGAGTCACATAGTTTATGACCAAAAAAATATCAGATAAATCATGATATAGCACCTGCATCTACAAGGTCAGGATTGATCTGTTCTTAGAATGCAGATTTGTGTATGACAAATACAATGATGGTACTTTCTGAACTACTTTAGTATTTACTCACTAATTTATTTAAAACATTTACTTTTTAAAATAGATCATAGCATTGCAGAAAATCCATTCAAATGTACTATATATGCATGCATATATGAATACATACACTATATATTTTATATAATTTAATGTATTTATTTTATATATGTGATTTAATTTAATGTATTTATTTGTACTTCAGTTACATTGTAGTGAAGATAAATAAAAATGTTTACAATTTAAATTTTTTTCTTCACATGAAGACAAACCTCTGGCATCTAAAAATTTAATGTTCAAACTCCAAGTTTTACTCTTCCTAGAAAATAGGAACTTTATATTTTTATGGAACACAGATTAGCTAAACTTGGCTATTTGACTGGATTTATTTTGTCTTTCAAAGAACCTTAACTTTCAGAATTTCCTAAAAGCTGATCCACCCAATTCTAGGAAACTCAATATCCTCTGTTTTACAATAAAAGTGTATGACCTTAAAGCAACTATACAAATGCAGCAATGAATCGGTAGAGGGTAAACAAAATGATTTCCGTACCTATCCATAAACAATAGTGCTGGCATCCTTGATATGATCAACTCAAAAGCTTCTGAGAAATAAAACAAAAGGAAAGCAACACAGATAAAAAAGAAATTATCTATCTGAATGTGCTAGAGTTTCTAAGAAATAGGCCTATTTAATTAGAATAACTCCATCAGTAATTTCTCCTATAACATACTCTCTTTGCGAGTTAAACAGCTTATAAAAGAGCAGTAACCAACCCATAGTTGTTGAGTCACTCGGTGCCATGCCGTGCACTCCCAGCCATGGCTTTCTATCTTCCTGTCCATGGATGCATAGGTGCATTTTCCTGCCTGCCCTTTAGTGTCCACACAACTGTCATATGATTGCAAACAGAGATGCGTTTTTGATTTTTGTGAGTACTGGTTGTCCTCAAACATACATGTGTGGGAAAAAGAGGCCTCAATGCAATTTCCAAAGCCAATGTCACAAATTTACCAGAGGCAAACGCTCATAACGGCACTGCTAAGATAAATATTTTAAATTTTTTAAAGTATTACATTTGTCTGTTGGTCTTACAATGGCTTCCTATATCACGAAGAGTAAAACCCTTCTACAGTCTGACCTCACAATCTAACCTCTGGTCCTCTCTGAAGTTTTCTAATACTTCAGCTTCAAGTATCCTATGTGTGTGTCTACCCTTACTCCTGATCTTCTCTCTGCCTGGAGAGATCCTCACTTCCCAAATGGTTTCTACCCTTCTCTACTGCAGGTCTTTCTCCGAGTGTCACCTCATTTTTAAGGCCTTCATTGACAGTCATATTTAAAGTTGTAGACCTCACCGAGCACTTCTCATCTATTTTCTCTGCATTGTTTTCTTTTTCCCCTGAATTTGTTTCATGGCACTTGCCACCATCTTTGCTCATTTGTATCATTTTAATTACCTGTATTCCTCCATCAGAATGTAAGTTCCATGTGTTAGCAGTGCTGTTCTTTGCCATATCCCAGTGCTTTGAGGCACTGCCCAGCACAGAGCTGTTACATATGTGTTCTATGAAAGTTTGTTGTTTGCATTCATTCATTTGGTCACTCAAACCATTCCACAAGCTTTTACTGAGCACCTACTATGTACAGGACATTGGGTATTCAATAATGTAGTCCTTTTTTCTGAGGTCACATTACTGCAAGAATAGGCATATAAAACATTAATTGCAATGCGAAGTGATGAGTGTATGTTGAATTAAGACCAAAGGACGGAGAATAACTCATTTAGCGTGGGAGGAAGGGAAAACACTGCATAGGAAGTGACATTTGAGTTGAGTCATTGAGTCATGAACTATAAGTGTATTCCTGAGGAACTGAGAAAAAATCCAAGGACATATCAGACAGAGAAAAGGAATGTACAAAGGCATGAAGCTTATAAAAGGAAAGTTCCACTGGGCAAACAGCAAATAGTTTAGTGTGGCTGGAGCAGAGAGTACTCGGGAAATAAATCAAGAAGCAAAGATGGATGAATTCATTTGCTATGAATCTTTTTGCTGTGCTCATCAGCCTTCACTATATCCTGTGGGATGCTACACAAGGTTTTTACCCACAGGAGTGAGGCGGTGATCTAGAAGGCAAGATCTGCTTTTTTGTAGTAACTCTGAAGGCAGCGTGCAAGGTGGGTGGCTGGGATGGAGGCAGGGAAAGCAGCAGAGGTGATGTTCTGGCAAACGAGAGATAATCAGCTCAGTTTTGCACATACAGGTGTGGGCAAAAGTAGGTTTACAGTTGTTCATATGGAAAATAATACAATAAAAGGATACAAAAATGAACTCTGTGTTTCCTGTACTCACAACTACTATAAACCAACTTTTGTCCCTTCCTGTCTTACACTAAGAATTAAGAGGCAGAGGAGTATAGGCACTAATTGGTGTTTGAAACAGCTGTTTTGGTAGGTGGTGACTACTAAAATAAAGGATAAGCCCAGCTGGGGTGGTGGCTCAGTAGGTGAGCGTAGTCCTATGAACCAGGAGGTCACCGTTGGATTCTGGTCAGGACACATGCCAGGATTGTGGGCTCAATCCCAAATAGGGGAAGCCAATCAATGATTCTCATTATTGATGTTTCTCTCTCTCTCCCTCTCACTTCCTCTCTGAAATCAATAAAAATATATTTAAAAATAAATAAATAAAAATAAAATGATGGATGAAATGCTCCATAGAAGCTTTGGGGATGTAACGCAAAAGTGTGAAACAGATGAAGAAATGTTTAGAGATGCAGGGGTACACCCAGTATATAGTGACAGCTGTCACTGTAAGCTCTAGAGGTAGAGCTCTATAAGCGTCAGGTCCAGCCAAGCTGAAAGGCTCAAACCTCTCGGTCAGAGGTGACAGCAAGAACAGCTGTAGAAGGCAGTGAGGGCATGAACCAGAGAGCAGTGAGCTGACAGCTGAAAAAAAAATGAAGAAAGGAATATAGTAAGTTAAAGACTCTCCCTAAGAATGGTGGGCTAGGCAGAAGTTGGTTCTTTGTAAGGTGTTAAAGATCTGGTCATATTTATAAGTAGAGGAAGAAGACTAAAGGGGAGAGACAGATTAAATATAAGACAGGTAGAGGATGATTAATGAGTCAATATTTTAGGAGAAATATAGAGAGTGGCTGGCATACATACATGAAAAAAGATGTTAGCCTTTGCAACTTTTTTGTAACCTGATACAGAACATAAAAGGTAAGACCACCTTGTGATATATGACTTGGGGTGTCTGCATAATGTCACGATTAAGGTCAAGGTGTCTAGCATCAGATGCTCTAGGTTCAAATTCCATTTTGACCACTTACCAGCTGTGATTCATAGAGCAAATTACTCCAACTCTATGTGCCTCAGTTTCCTCATCTGCTCAAGTGGGAGAAGACAACAATTCCTGACTTCTCAGGTGGCTAAGAGGATCCATGAGTCAATCCCTTCCTGATAAAGCTCTCAGGCAGTGCCTGGCACTTCTTAACCACCATATTAGTGTTAGTGGGGAAATTAACTTAGGAAGGCAAAGGTTTTTGGAGGGTTCAGGCCTTGAGGCCTCTCTTTTCCGTGAGGAGCAGTGAGGAAGGAGTGCAGGGAGGTGAGACAGCTTTGGGGACCTAATAAGAAGTTTTCACGTGCAAACTTCTCTACATAAAAGATGACACAGACAACCAAACGGTGCCCTCACCTCTGGCCACTACCAACAGATGGGAAGAGCAATTATAAAATTTTTAAAAATAAATATTACTTTATATATAAATGTTTCTATGTATATAAATATATTTATATATAGGTATATTTTTCAGAACCTTACTTATTATAAAGTTTGGATGCATCTGCAATTTTCAACACTTGGCGGTTTAATTTTCTAAGATCAAGCACTTTGGAACATTATTCTCCCAATCCTATATAATAAAAGAGATACATGCACATTAACCATCCCTCCGCTATGCTCAAGCCATGCCCACAAGCCAAATCAGGAGCAAGTATGCAAATTAACCCAACTAAGAAGGCGGTGGCCACGGAGCTGGAGCGAGCAGGAGGTTTGAGTTGCCCCTGGTGATGGAGGAAGCCAAGCTTCCCGCCTGCCCTGGCTAGCCCCTTTGTAGCTCAAGGCTACAAAGTTTCAATTATAGAAGATAAATAAATCCCAGAAAAAAAAGAAAATGAAAAAAAGGAGAGGCTGGGAGCTTGGGTTTACAGGGGGTGTGGCCAGCCTGAAAATGGCCCTCAGCCCCTCACCCAGGCTGGCCAGGCACACCAGCGGGACCCCCACCCTGATCTGGGACACCCTTCAGGGCAAACAAGCCGGCCCCCACCCATGCACCAGGCCTCTATCCTATATAATAAAAGGGCAATATGCAAATTGACCCTAACAGCAGAATGACTGGTCACTATGACACATACTGACCACCAGGGGGCAGATGCTCAATGCAGGAGCTTCCCCCTGGTGGTCAGTGCGCTCCCACAAGGGGAGCTCTGCTCAGCCACAAGCCAGGCTGATGGCTGCCAGCAAAGCGGTGGTGGTGGGAGCCTCTCCTGCCTCCTCAGCAGTGCTAAGGATGTCCGACTGCAGCTTAGGCCTGCTCCCCTCTGGCAAGTGGACATCCCCCGAGGGCTCCCGGGCTGCCAGAGGGATGTCTGACTGCCAGTTTAGGCCTGATCCCCTGGGAGTGGGCCTAAGCCAGCAGGTGGACATCCCCTGAGGGGTCCCAGACTGCGAGAGGGCACAGGCTGGGCTGAGGGACCCCCCCCCCCAAGTGCACAAATTTTTGTGCACCGGGCCTCTAGTTCTATTATAAAAGAGCACAAATACTATGAAATATTAGGTGAGGCCGGTGACTAGTCTTTAACACAGAGAGAAGAGACTGTGAAGTCACAGAGCCCCGGATTGCAGCCCAATCTACTCCTTATTCACTGTACCATCTTGGGCAAGTGATTAAACCGTGAGCCTCAGTTTTTCACCTGATGAAATCGGCACAGAAATCACATCCATCAGCGCCACTGAATGAAGCGACCTGCTCAGCCTACACACAGCTGGCACAGAGTCTGGTCTGTAAGATTCTCTGTCAATGTGGATTTCCTTAAACCCCCTTATCAATAAAATTGTTGCAGCCAATGGAACACCACCAAGCAATTACCACTCATCTGAGATCTTGATCACCCATCTACTCATTAAACATGCAATTAGATCATGTACAAAAAATACATAGGGGTTTCTAAATGGTGGACTTAAAATATTGAAATACCAAATCAGAGATAAAATACTGAAATCTTTCAAAAGGGTATGTGTGTGTCCTATGAAAAATGATGGATCTCCTTAAATGTCTTACATACTTCCCTGAATAGTATTATCGTGTGACCTTCATATTTTTCACAGCAATAAAAGTACCTTGAGCCCGACAAGATTTATTGTTCCCAACCCTATCTCCTGCATTGGTGTGAATTTCATTGTCATTAACACCGAACAATTTAGAATCTTTAATTCATAACTTTTGTAAGCATGAACCTTAGACCCTAAACAATGCAACATAAATCAATAGATCATGTTTCCTGCAGAAGAAAGGGAAAATAATAAAGTGATACATTTCTGCTCACATCTCTGGGGCTGCTTGAATATGACAACCTCCTTCCTTTTAGCTTGATAAATGACTTGGGAATGGTCTGCTGGTTGCCTGATAGGGAACTAAACTTATTTCAGGACATGTTCTAATGAGTCATGCATGGTAGAGGCTAATAGTAATCCTTTCTACCACTTCCCCCTCCCTCACAGCAAAACAGCCCAGTGTTTGTAGCTAATCTTGATGGCTCTGAGTAAGAGGGGCTAACTGCTTTGAGGTGATGCAAATTTAAGTTAACATCGACACCAATTTGACAAGCCTGTGTGCAGAGATACAATGTCTCTTGTGAAAATGTATTTCAGAAGCACACAGTGCTGGTATTTTTGGTAGTTTCTATTATCAGTAACACTGTTGGGTAAAAATCAAGGTTTTACCAGTAAATTTCCTAGTAATCAAATATAATTCAGACCTTGTTTCAAATTACAGATATGATGACGTATCTTTTCCCATGCACGTCCTTATGTATATGTGCAATGAAATCTGAAAGTGCTACTTCTTTGGGAGGATTACTTGGAAGAGGCTACATCACCATTTTTAAAAAATGTGTTACATAAGTAATAATTTTTATGCCTTCATTCCAAATGAGAATGTAAGCAACATGAGAACGCCCAAGAGTGTGGGTGTTTAATTTGTTGAATGATAGAAGAATCGATTTGTTCTCTACAGAGCCCAAAAAGAGATGATGGCTGTGGAAGCCCAGCTCAAATTTAGAGCCTTGTGCCCCAAATCTGTAGGTCAAGGGCACATGAACCATTGCAAGGTCTTCTGCTGCTCCTCTCACCGGCCTAGGTGCCTGCCTGAACAAATGCGGCAAAGTCACCTACAACGCACCCTCACGCACCAACTTAGCAAAATTTGTAATTCACGTGAAAACAGATTTCTTATTCTTGCCAATCTCACCATATTACCGCTCAGAAAAATATGCTGTTCACATAGTACAGAAACTGTGTATAAACTGAGAGATTTTCATTTTGTTTCCTTATCAATAAAAGAGAGAGTTGTAAAGGTTATCTCTCTCTTTACAGTTAAAAATAGTTGAAGGGAAATGAGATATGTACCAGAAATTTAAAAAAAACAACAAAAACAAACAAAACCTCTGTATGGAAGAGTTAAGAGACACACTCTGACCTTATCTTTCAGAGCGACCATAATCGTTTATAATGACTTACAGAGGTGCCCAGGCCCGATGCTGACATTTATGGTATTTTATCTTCCGTACCAGTCACCTGAGAACCCTTCCACTTCCATTAATATAGTTAAATCAAAGGTTCCTGGAATCAAATCCTTCTTATTCCTTTCACAACTTCCCCAAATCCATGACACCAAGTTCAAATGCTCCCATTTGGAAGCCTAATATTTTTCATTGGGTTGCAGTAACATCTCATTTACTTACCCTTGAAGAATGAGTTACCACTGAATTAAATATCAACAGTGTATGTGGGGCAAAGGCTTTGATTCACAAAATTTGTCCCATTTCTTTCCAGGTACCTTTTCACTCCAAAACAAGCTAAGAGGAAGACAAGGGACTGGTTGTGTCAACATCTGGGTCAAAGTTCGGTGACCGGTTTCTGAACAGTCCACCCAGAGTCTGACCTTCACTACAAAACAATGACTCAGTAAGGTTTGCACGAAGAGTCGGTAGCAAAAGAGTCCACATCTAATGCTTACTTATGTTTTAACATTCTTCACATTCACCTCAAAAGGTAGCTTTGAACATTTATTTTGAAAAGAGGCAATATTGAGGCTAACTATCCAATCATAATTAAATTTTCCTTTAAGTTTCAGGTTCAAAACTGAAGAGACAGCAAGTAGTTGCTGTTGCATCAATCTCTTGATCTGCTGGTGTTGGAAAAACTGGTGGCCTTGTTCTGTTAGGCTAAGAAAGTCAACCAGTACAAAAAAAAAAAAAAAAAAAAACACACAAGATAAAAATGTAGCTGAACAAACATACTATATACCTATGATGTAAGGTATAGGTGATTGTTCCTATGCTACAAACCTGTACAGCATATTCCTGTAATAACTACTACTGGCAATTGTAACACATGGTAAGAGTAGAAAGTACCTAGACAAACTTTATCCTCAAAGACAATCGTGTTATTTCGATTTCCTCTCTAATATGAATTAGAGAACAAACCATATTCTACTCTCAAAAACCCTATGGCCACAGGTTTACTATTTGAAAATAAGGGAAAATCACATTTTAAAAATGGTAGTGGGTAGAAAGGAAATTAGGTGGCAAAAGTATTGCTCTTAATTTTGCTCTCCAAATATTTGTTCGGACAAATGGGAGATATACCAGTAAATACCTGGTGAAAAAAAAATGTACTGTTGTGACATAAAAATATTGAATTGAAGCTCTTTAAAAAATATAATTGTCTGCCGAAACCGGTTTGGCTCAGTGGATAGAGCGTCGGCCTGCGGACTGAAAGGTCCCAGGTTCGATTCCGGTCAAGGGCATGTACCTGGGTTGCGGGCACATCCCCCAGTAGGGGGTGTGCAGGAGGCAGCTGATCGATGTTTCTCTCTCATCGATGTTTCTAGCTCTCTATCTCTCTCCCTTCCTCTCTGTAAAAAATCAATAAAATATATTTTAAAAAAAATATATAATTGTCGCCGAAACCGGTTGGGCTCAGTGGATAGAGCGTCGGCCTGCGGACTGAAAGGTCCCAGGTTCGATTCCGGTCAAGGGCATGTACCTGGGTTGCGGGCACATCCCCAGTGGGAGATGTGCAGGAGGCAGCTGATCGATGTTTCTCTCTCATCGATGTTTCTAACTCTCTATCTCTCTCCCTTCCTCTCTGTAAAAAATCAATAAAATATATTTTAAATATATATATATATATAATTGTCTAGGTGAAGTCTACTATGCCAATCAAAAACATTAGTATTAAGCACCTACACAACACGGTGCTTAGTTCTGAGGGGGGACACATTCATTAATAGATTTCATAGGGACCAACCAAGATATATATGCATTCATATTTAAATATGTCCAATGTAGGAGCATCCACGCAATATAAAACTTGAGTCCCAATTATAGAGCTTACAAACTTTCTTTAATTCTGCCCCTCTACTATGATTACCTCACAACTTTCTAAAAGATAATGATACAGGAAATATTTCCCAGGATGTGTGTAAGATTTTAAGGAATGTTTATCGCTGAAAAACAGAAGAGGGGCTCTTAGTCTCAAAATATTTCTGAGATCGTTAATCCTTTAGCACTCTAATCAGAACAGCCTAGCAAAGGATATTCATTAAATGTTATCACTTTTGAATATCAAAATGCCTCAGTAAAATCTTCACTAAATGACGCTCACTCAGAAATAATTGAATCTGTATAAAATTAATTTTAAGAAATCATTTAAAAATGATTGGATGTAAAGACAAAATTATGAATGGAACATACCTCATAAGAATATAGAGGTTGGAAATTTTTAAAAATTGTAATTTTGCTCCATACCACCCATCCATTCAATGATTCTTGACTACTTTGAAGTGACAGTTCTAATATCTTAACATGACACACATAGTCCTTAGAAGTGGAAACTCTACCTTTACTGTATCATTCAGTTTCCATTCCATCACAAAAGGCATCTCTAAATGTTGTACTAACTCCTCCTGTTTTCCTGTGCAGAAAGCACCTGCTTGTCCTTGAAGACTGTCAAGGTTACCTACTTTGCAAGGTCTTTCTGCATCCCCTAAAACATTAGCGTCTCCCTTTCCTCCCACATTAGCTTGCCCATAAATGCTCCAAGTGTTGAGGCGGTTTGCTGATATGGCCATCTCTCCGACTACACCCAAAGCTGCTTCCAGGATGGGAACCGTTTCATATCTTTTTTTTTTTCTTTGTATTTTCTATGCTTGGACCAGTACCTGGCATGCAGCCCCCTCTCGATAACTTGGTAAATTAATGAATGAACATAAGTGGATAAAGGCATATAGTAGAAAACAGCAGAAGCAGATGCTTACTATATATTAATATGGCGAACAAACACAAAATATCTCTGAGTAGGAATGAATTTACAGATGTAGTTCTGACTTTTTCTCTCTTCAAATTTGTACCCTGTGTTGACTTTTCCCTCTGTATATACATAAGCAGATCCACAGACATCATTTTCTCATGGACGCAGGGAGTTGAATGCTAATTTAAGCAGTGATTCATGGTTGGCTTTGAATATTTTCTATTTCTCACCCCCCCCTCCCCACACGCACACACACATACCTATCCTGTCCACTGTCATCCTTATCCATTGTGATCATATTCTATACCCAGGAGGATGGCCAATATAGATTACATTTCTGTGGATCCCTTTCTCTCTGCCTTACAGCTCAGTTTGGCCAATGGGAATTCCTGGCCTAACTAAAAAGAGAGGAAGCAAAAGGTCAGAGTATTTATTCCTTGATTCCCAGCTTACAGAGCCACTTGGGGCCAGCTCTCACCAAATGCTTCCCTTTTTCATTCCATTAACTTCTCTCTCTCTCCGTCATATTTAGCCTCGGGGTGGAACAAACTGGCTGTTCCTCACCATAGGGCAGAGCCCTGTACCTTGGCATTACTGACATTCCGGCACCATATTTCTATGTTATGAGGGGCTGCCCTGCTTTGCAGCATCCGTGGCATCTACCTTGTAGATATAAATAACCTGAGCACAGCAATTTATAATTTACAGATTACTTTCACCTATTTAATCTCATCTGAGCTCCATAATGCTATAAACAGATATTATTAGAATACTTATTTGTACAGATGAGAAAATGAAACCCATACATAAAGTAACTAATAAACCTGGACCTCAAAATCCTACAGAGCAATTGTGTTACCTACAGCATTTTTTCTATCCAAGTCATAATCTCATTTCATACCGGCTTTTGTAAACATTTATTGAACTAAACTTTCTTATATTACTATTGGCCTAAAGGCCAGTGTTTCATCATCAGAGCTATTGAGCTTCATATGAAATGGAAAAGTCATAATGGAGTTCTCTGGGCATTACAGTCATGCACTGCTTAACCACAGGGGTGCAAGGTACTTTCTGAGAAATGTGTCGTTAGGTGATTCCGTTGAGCAAACATACTATATACCTATGATGTAAGGTATAGCCAATTGCTCCTAGAATACAAACCTGTATAGCATGCTACTGTAATAACTACTATAGGCAATTGTAACACATGGTAAGCATTTGTGTGTCTAAATATATCTATACATAGACACGGTATACTAGAAATACAGTATAAAAGTTAAAAAATGAACACCTGTATAAGGAACTTGTCATGAATGGAGCTTGCAGGACAGGAAGTTGCTCTGGGGGAGTTAGTGAGTGAGTGAATGCTAAGGACTAGGACATTACCGTACACTGCTGTAAACTTCACAAACACTGTACACTTAGTCTACACTAAATTCATAAAAAACATTTTCCTTTCTTTAATAATAAAGTAACCTTAGTTTACTATACCATTTTACTTCAAAAACTTTTAACTTTTGACCCTTTTGTAAGTAACACTTCTTAAAGCACACCTTGTACAGCTGCACAAAAATATTTTCTTTCTTTATACCCTTTATTCTAGAAGCTATTTTTCCTATTTTAAAGAATGTTTTATTATTTTTACTTTTTAAACTTTTTTGTTAAAAACTAAGACACAAACACACTCATCAGCCTAGGCCTAGAGAGGATCAGGGCGATCAATACCACTGTCTCCCACCTCACATCATGTCCCACTGAAAGGTCTCGGGGCAATAACACCGCACACCACGGAGCTGTCCTCTCCTGTGATAGCATGCCTTCCTCTGGGGTCCCTCCTGCAGGACCTGCCTGAGGCTGCTCTGAAGGAGGCATCATTCTTTTCAGAAATGCGTTTATGATGGTTTACTTGTTGTTTGTTTTGTTTCTTCCTTCATCATCCATTTTCTTGTAAGTGGTTAATACACCAGGAACATTACCCTTTATTAATGAAAACCATTAGGTGTGTGTGGGGGGGGGGGGAATCTTGTATTTTTAAAACTTTTAAAGGATATTACTGAGGTCTGCAGAAGCTTCTGCTAAACCCTTCACTATGAAGTTTCTTGGGGGTTCTTCTCTTTCTTCTGCAGTTCCCTTTTCTCTGCCTCTTCTTAGTGATGCACTCCTATTCCAGTTCCAACTACTCTTTATCACTCAGCTGCTCAGGAACTATTTCTGGGAGCTTCTCAATGTCACCCTCCTCCACACACAAGTGGAAGTTGCTTGCCATCTCAATCACAGCCTTGTTGGTTTTTGCAACCTCCTCATCCTTGGCAAATCCTTTAAAGCCATGGACAAACATACTGAGTGTCTTCTTCCAGATGCCATTCATACAGTCCTTGGTTATATTACCCAAAGCCCAAGCAAGGTTCTTCATACAGTGATAGATGTTGTAATCCTTCCAGAATTGCATCAGTGTCTTCCTCGGTGGCAATAGTCGGCTGGGCAAAGGTCCTCCTCAGGTTACAGGCCTTAAAAGCTGCCGTAACTCCTAGATCCTTTGCTTGGATCAAAGAGGGGGTGTTTGGAGAGCAAAACTAACTTACCATTGGGTTGAACATCACCGTTAAAAGGAGGATGTCGGGAGCATTAGCAACAATAAGCAACATTTTGAAAGGCATGTCATTCTCCAAATAGTACTTTTCCATCTTGTTGGCAAAGCAATCCAGGAGAGCATCTTGGAAGAGGAGCCCTCTTGACATTCATGACTTCCTGTGACTGCTGTGGCCCACTGGCCTGTGTGCTTAATGCTATGTTTGAAGGCCTTGGAGTTCTCACTGTACCAGATTTCAAAGGGTTTCAATTTGTAGCCTACAACATCACCTCCAAGGAAGATAGTTATCCTCTCTTTAAAAGCTTTGAACCCTGGCATTGACTTAGCCTCTTTATGGATGAAAGTCCTTTCTAGCATCCACTTCCAGAATAGGGACATTTTATCCATATTGAACATTTGCTCTGCAAGTAGTTTTCCTCCACAATTAGCTTATCTAGAGTTTCCAAAAATTCTTCAGCTGCCTTCACATCAGCACTCACGACTCACCACTCACTTGCATGTTATGTAATGAATAATGATTCTTGAGTCATTTAAAGCACCCAGAGCTAGCAGTAAATTCAACACCTTAGCTGAGTCTGGCCTTTCCTGTTAACTTCTCAAACAAATGTGCGTGTTTCTGGCTGTGATCGTCATGGTGTTGTGAGTGGTACATTTTCCCATGTCTGATGGGAGTCTTTGTCAAATTTTTGCTAGTCTCCTTGCCTTGAAGGACACAGATCCTTTAACAGCTTTCATCACTTTGTTCTTATTTTTCAAGATGTGGCTCTAGTGGAATGAGACATGCCTGGCTGGTGAGCAATCACCATCACGGATCTTCTACCTTCGTAGTCCTTAGTCACCTTTCATTTTATTTCCAGGTCACTCACTGGCCATGGCCTCTTACTGGCAATATTAGCAGTAAAATTTGTTTGTGTGGTGGCCATGATGAACAGCACAATATGAGATTAAATCACGCACAAGAGAAAATGATGCAATCAAGAGACATATTAAATAGGAGATATATGAGGCTGTTGCTGCCATAAGACAGGATAGTGGCTTACAACAATTTTTTTCTTTGTAAGTATAAAAATAGAAACACTATAGTATAGTAAATACAGAAACCATTAACATAGTCATTTGTTATCATGATCAGGTGTTATGTATTGTACATAATTTTATGTGCTTTACTTTTATATAATTGTCAGTGCAATAGGTTTGTTTACATCAGCATTACCACAAACACAAAATGTGTCGTGCTCTGATGTCACTTTTTCAGCTCCATTATAATCTTATGGAAACCACATTATATATGTGGTCCATCACTGCCCGAAACATGATTGTATATTAAATGTGCATAATATAGTCATCTATTATCTTTATTGCCCCTTAGAAGAATAATGTTGCAGGAATGTTGTATTGACAATTACAGTCCTCTTCAAAGATAATATATTCTGAACCTCTTCTACAAAAATGATCACCAGGACTAAAATAAAAAAAATAATAATTCCAGTCATTCTCATGTATTTGATCATTTTATGTTAAATTAAGAAAGATTCGTAATGCATTTCAGAGTTTCAGAGACGGCTTCTACCTTCCAACTCTTCTGATTGCCACTATAATTATTGTAAAAATTTGGACCTATTGAAAGTTGCTAATTGGTACAGCGACATAATCTGCTATCAGACTTTCAAAAACTCATGGATGTCAGCATAAGTGTATGGTGAGAAGTTCAGAGATCAGAAAAGCAACAGGTAATGTCTCCACTAGGATGTCAGGGCACATTGATAGGTGAGAATTGGTGAGACCAAATCTTTAATCCAGTGTCAACATTTCTTTTTCTTTCTTTTGGAGGGGCACACTACCTGGGATTCACTCTCTCCAAAGAAAATATATATATATCAGAGTAAACTGAATGCATTGAGTGAGCTATGACTGAGTGGTCTTTTCTAAATCAAAGCATACTTTTTTCCTCTGTTGATAAATACTAGTCCAATCATGATTAGTATGGGATAAGCCGTGGCAGTGAGAGATAGGGGAATTATAACTGGTGCCAGATGCAATTACATCTTCCTGCCTTCCAGGGAGCGCTGCCATTGTGCTGTCCCTCTGGCCACATCATTGTCAAGTCAAGTCCTAGGGAAGAAAGACACCATCCTTTGTTGAGTTTTCTGTGTCCCAGGATCTGCCCAGGATGTTGAAGCTCAAAGAGGAATAATATCTACTATACCTCAAGGCTAGTCTCACACCCTCATTGCCTCTGGTTGAGCAAGTTGGCCAGACCCTGCCTAAAAACAACATAGTATTTGTACATAATGGGCATTTAATAAGTTTAATAAATAAATAGTTTGTAAAAATTGCTCCAGTCTTATGCTCCTATTAAAGTTAAGAGTGAAATCACTAAATTGACAATCATATTACTGGGCACATCTCAAAATATTATATATATATATATCTTTTTAAAATATATATTTTTATTTATTTCAGAGAGGAAGGTAGAGAGAGAGAGAGAAATGTTAATGACAAGAGAGAATCATTGAGCAGCTGCCTCCTGCACACCCCCTGCTGGGGATGGAGCCGGAAACTCAGGTATGTGCCCTTGACTGGAATCGAACCCGGGAGCCTTCAGTCCACTGAGCCAAACTGGCTAGGGAGAGACCTTTTGTTTTACAGAAACAAACAAAAAATCAAACAAACAAAAACAACAACCTGATCACTTCAGCTTTTTTAATCCTTACATTAAATACAAATAAATTATTTTCAGGGAAAGGTAAGATATAGTATAGGTAAAAATAAAATATCTATTTGATGTTAAAAGAAAATGTTGAGATTACACACAGGGGGAAAAAAAAAATACTGCCCAAATAATATTCTGTGGTTTATAAAATGTCGTTATCAAATTTTTAGAATGTTTGCTTATCACACCTACAGTGAGCAGAATACTAGCCCCCACATTCTAATCCTGGAAATCTGTAAATGTGTTACCTTACATGGCAAAAGTGAGTTAAAATCACAGATGGAATTAAAGTTTTTAATGAACTGATCTTAAAATAAGGAGATTTTCCTGGATTATATATATATCCAAGTGGGCCCCATGTCATCACAGTGTCCTTAAATGTATGAAAGAGGCAGAAGTGGTCAGAATCAGATATGAAAAAGACTCTACCAGCCATTGGTGACTTTGAAGATGAAAGAGGGTCAAGAGCCAAAGAATGCAGGCAGTTCTGGAAGCTGGAGAAGGCAAGCAAGGAGATGCTCCCCGGGACCCTCCAAAGGGAAACAGTCCTGCCGACGCATTACTTATAGGCCGATGAGACCCAATTCAGACTTCTGACCATCAGAGCTTATGACGAAATTAAGGTTTGTTGTTTAAACCACTATGTTCCGTATTTGTTACAAGGGCAATAGGAAACTAATACAAGATTAAAAGCAGGCCAGGAAGACACCTGGAAATTTATGATTAGATGTGTAAGCCAAATTTCTAGTGGACATTAATTAGTCTTCTGCTTGTATAGTACCACAATGCCTCCCTTTTCTTAAACGCAGTTCAACGTTAACCATATAAAGCATATTACAACATTGTATCATTACGCAGATGCTTTTAGCCAACACATTTTAAAAACCATGATATAAATTGCCATAATGGAGAATAACTCAAAAATGCATTGAAATACTTTAAGTACTAAGACACATCATAAATCTTGTTCAAATGATTAATTACACTGCTCTATTCTGATTTGTGAAATAATTCACCATAGATACCAATGGTAAAATGACCTGGATTACTAAATCTTCAAAAGCCCACTGCAACAAACATCTATTTATGATTTACTAGAATCGACCCAATGAAAAACTTGTAAAAGAAAGAAACGGAGAGTAAAATAAGAAGGAAGGGAGGGAGTGAGAGAGGGGAAAAAGGAAGGGGGAAAAATAATTAGTCTCTTCCAACAGCTGGAATGTTTTTGCATCAAGTCAATTTCTAATTCCTGTGAATAGTTGCTGGTAATATCACCAAAACAAACCACTAATATTCACTCTTGGTGGTGTAAATATACTCTTGACAGACTATCCCAACTAATGTAGTAGCTCAAACCACTGCCCTGAGAGAACTATACAGGTTCTGCAAGATTTTATACAAAGTAAATGGGATATATTTCAAGAATAGTTACAGAAAATAAGGCCTCGGGTGAATAAAAAGTTGGCAGCATAAAACACTAGGTAACAGATGCCAAAATATTAAGGGAAGGATTGCGAGCTGCACTGTGACACCCAATCCAGAATTATCTACCCCTCTGCACTCCTTCATGTCACAGGCCTCCGACATGAAGCTAATTCCCAGAAAATCAATCTGGTTGTTCTCACAGGAAGTAACCTCCTTTTAGAGTCTATTACTATGAGGCTGGACAAGGGCATTTTTAAAATGTGGTCCTTCTGCCTGCTGCTTCTCTCTAATACTTTTCAGAAATGATAGAACTATAATTTTTTAATATATTTTTATTGATTTCGGAGAGGAAGGGGGAGAGAGAGATGGAAACATCAGTGATAAGAGAGAATCATTGATAGGCTGCCTCCTGCACACCCCCTACTGGGAATTGAGCCCACAACCCAGGCATGTGCCCTTGACCAGAATTGAACCCAGGACCCTTCAGTCCTCAGGCCGATGCTCTATCCACTGAGCCAAACCAGCTAGGGCTAGAACTATAATTTTTAATCTATTTTTTTATCATCTAGGTTAGGGTTATCAACCTTTGTTATTTCCTAGTGGTGAGGGGCTTACAGATAGAAATTTATTCTAGGATTTAAAAAATTATCTCTAGAAGTAATATATATATATATATATATATATATATATATATACACATATATATATATATATATATATATATATATATACATATATATATTGAGTAATTAACCCTAACAGCTGGCATTGGCACTAAATAAGGAATACCATTGTGAAGTGACAACTTTAAGAGATGAAGAGACCAAGAATGGTAGAAAGAAAAGTCAACCAGGATTACTTTGTCTCCAAATATTTCCTCTGCATCCTGGATAATGTCTCATATAAATCCCTTCATTAGAAAGCCTCATATCAGGGTTTTTTTTTGTTCTCCCAGAATCCTCCATAAATAGAAATATAACTTGAAGAGGTGACATCTTGAAAGCTGTCATCAGCCAGTCACTTAAGCAGGATTATCTGAAAGCCAGTTGATAAAAGTACCAGTGCTTACAGAACACATGATAGGTGCTCCAGTGAAAAAAAAAAAACACTAAAGGACAGGGAAAGCACCTAAAAATAGTTAGAAATTGTTCAGAGAAATCAGGGCTATCACTCTTTTGACAATTAAGCATAAAGTAAATGTAAGGTGTAAAAGCACACTATTACCTGACTATTCTAAGAAAATGTAACTTGTAACATGACTCAGGTGAATTGCATTTTCTAAGATGTTGCCTTGACAGGATGTAAACATTCCAATAATCTTGCTATGATTCGAGGCATTTATATAACTCTTTTGGAAATTACCTTGCAGCATGGGTCCCTTTTCTTTCAGTCTCTCCAATGACAGTAAGAGTTTCCATTTGAAGGTGGTTTGACATCAGAAAATTACTAAAAGTCATCCAGAGCCGAGTGTGAAGAATTCAGAGTGAACCGTTATGTAAGTTTAGTTTGGGGTCAAAATCATAAAACAACTAAAAAGCAGTAAGGCTAATTGAATTGCTCATTAACTGGTTCTAATTTTAACAACTGGAGAAAAATATCCATTAGAGATGCATAGAAAAGCAAAAACCTGTTGAAATGTAAAGAAAGATGGGGTGTGAAAAAAATACATTCTAAATCAGCTCCAAGGAGAATAGTTAATGCCCTAAGGCCAAGGCTGCGAGATGAATGCAGGACTGCTGCAAGAGAAAGAAATTAAAGCTACATCGTAAGTTCTATAAGTTCCTTGTGAGATATTTGTCAACTAGAGGCCTGGTGCACGAAATTCGTGCATGGTTAGGGTCCCTAGGCCTGGCCAGGTCCATGCACATCATAGTGAGCGATCGAACTCCTGGTCTCCCGGTCGAACTCCTGGGGGGACACTTTGCATATTAGTCTTTTAGATATATAGACTAGAGGCCCGATGCACAAAATTTGTGCAAGGGGCTCAGCCCTCGCAGCCCCAGCTGCCTAGGCCCTCCCAGCCCCTGCTGCCTCGGCCCTCACAGCCCCACAGCCCCGCCCACTGGTCTTTCTGGAAGGTCGTGCCACCATCTGGTCTAATTAGCATATTAGCTCTTTATTATATAGGATTGTCAACCTCCCTAGGAATCAGTAAGTCCTTCCCAGGGTACCTATCACTCCCATTGTAACCCTTATCTTACTATTTATGATGATTTCTTTACAAGTCTATCTCCTTCACAAGCATGTGAGCTCCTGATTTCTATTCCTAGTACAATGGTTAAGTCAATAACTGAGGGTTAAATAAACGAACATACAGCACTCATTTGGACATGTGATTTCGGTAGTCTTACTGAAGGTCCCTCCTTATGTGCAACCATATAGGCTGGTGGAGATAACATGTTAAGCAAACTTCAAATTCTACTTTTGCTTTAAGTTTTAGATATGTGATCAAGGGATATTGAAAGCTCTCTGGTAAAGGGGAAAATTCCAAATTTGTAGCTAGAATCTGAAAACTTCAAAAACCTTTAGTGTTTAAAACACTCTTATCACATGGCTGCGTGATGACATCTGACTTCCTCTGAGACAGTGATACACCTCAGTCAGGTTGGTGGAAAAAATAAAGACAGAGCAAATATTAAAACTTGCAAGATGCCACCGGAAAGAAAAGAGCAACACCTCGGACTATCATAAACTGACTGCTCTGTAGAAGATGCTAAAGGATCAAGACACAGATCGCCTTCGATCGGATGTCTTCGGGAAGACTGCCATATGCAGAATGCTCACTTTGCTTCCATCATTACTCCAGCAATCTTCCTCCACAACCTGCAATCTAATGAGATGATTAATACAGTGGTCCCCTCTCCTTCCCTCCTTATCGGTGGGTTTTCTTTCTCTGGTTTCAATTACTCATGGTCAACTGCGGTCTGAAAATATGAAATGGAAAATTGCAGAAATAAACAATTCATAAGTTTTACATCTTGAACTCTTCTGAGTAGCATGATGAAATCTTATGCCATCCTGCTCGCTCCCACCCAGGGCGTGAATCATCTGTTTGCCTAGTTTATCTGGGCTGTGTATGAGCTGTCCGCTGTTTCGTCACTTACTAGCCACCTAGGTTATCAGACTGGTTATCAGAGAGAGAGAGAGACCACATTCACATAACTTGGTACAGTATAAGGTTATAAGTCTTCTACGTATTATGTTTTTTATTTTTGTTAATCTCTTACTGTGCTTCATTTACAAATTCAAATTTATCATGAGTATGTATGCATAGGAAAAAATATAGTATACGCAGGGTTCAGTACAATCCATGGCTTCAGGCATCTACTGGGGGTCGTGGGATGGATCTCCCAAAGGTAAGGGGGAGTATCTGAAAGCAGCTTTCAAAAATGCCAACATGGCCCCAAAATTCAGTGCTCACTAAACTGATTTATTTTTTGTTTTTAACTGTTCTAAAGTGGAATGGATTTTGAGCTTGTGGGTGTATATACCTGAGAGAGAAAGAGAGAGATGGAGGGAGGAAGGAAGGGTAGGAGGGAGAGAGAGAGAGAGAGAGAGAGAGAGAGAGAGAGAGAGAGAGAGAGAGGAGTTAAAGGAACACAGGAAGTTATGTTTTATTCTTTAGCTCTTTCCTCAGGGCTTGATATTGTTTTTCGGAGCATTTCAACTATAAGTATAATGGGAAATGTAGGCCATCATGAACGTACAGAAAGATAAAACTTCCTATCTACATTTCCATAGTACATATATTTTTTCCTATCTTTTGCCTTTGATGAAAATGTTCCTTCCCCACACAATTTTTTTTTCAATTATTCAATAAAAAGGCCCAGCAAGAAACCAGCTTAAATGATAAAAAATAAATAAGTCAAGCATTTTTTTGAACCCCTGGTCAAAATCCTTCATTTTTCCCCTTTTGTACAATGAGACTCTCCTCTCTAGTTCTGAAGCATAGTTTTTCTCCTTCCTTCAATAAGACATTTCTGCTTAAACTCAGAGAGAGAAAATAATGTCCTCAATTCTCCTCCACAGATGAGTGCTAGGAATAAAATGACAACATAACACTGCTATTTTTTGTAATGAGGTTCTTTTTTTAAAATATTAATTCTTCTAAGAAGAAAAACTTAGCTTCAGCTGTGCCATCATTACTTCATTTTTGCTTACTCTCCTTCATCCTCCCTCAAGATAGTTTATTTATAATATGTAATAGATATGACATTCATTAATATTCAATGTTTCACTGTTTGATTTTTACAGTTTCTTACACTTCCCATGGAGTTTTGAACAAGTTATAAAAATGAGATCAAGAAAAATTGAGTAATCTGCTCAACATTAGAGATCAAGACCAAAAAAAAATCTTCTAAAATCTGCAACTTCCTCCCAGCCAGGATTGTGCCACTAATGTGAAGGCATATTATAGGGACAGTCATGCTTTTAGATGTAAGGATCTTTCTGCATTTCAATGTCTTTTATGAAGCATAATGTGGTGCATAATGTCTCTTTCTCATTCTAAACAAAATAAAATGAAACTTCAGAGCTCAAGTGGCAGCACTCCTTCAGTGATGCTGATGCTAGAGATCAAGAAAGCACCACACAGGTCCGCACTGAACACAAGTCGCACAAGTATGCATGACACAGTAACTCAGGACGAGAAATGTTACTGGATTTCCTTTGTGCAGATCACTCTCATTTTCTTTGCATGGCATCTCTGCAGCCTAAAAAGTAGAGCTGAGCATTTCTGACATAGAGAACTGTATGCAGATATGTGAACATGTAGATTATAAGCATACTATAAATTAGTTTTTTACAAGCCATGTCTGTTCTTCCTAAGGTACAGATGCTATCCTATTACTGGTAACTGTACCAAGACAGAGTGGGGACATAAGGCACTACAAGGATCACATCATCTAATAATTAGTAAACCATTGTATAGAAAACATTTGAAAGCATAAACACACAGTAAAACTAAATTCTACCTTAAGCCATTTCTCAGGCTACATAAAGCCTTTAGGTTATTATAAATGCTTGTGTGCCATTAGGAGTTCCTGCCTTGTGCTCTAGAAAAAACCATTCTTTTTTCTTTCTTTCTTTTTTAATCAAAGAACAATAAAAAAAAAAGTTCCAAAACAATACCTGTGAATTCTCAAAAACACATAAGCATGCATTTTTATGACTTGCTTACTGTGTACGGTAGGTAGTCATTTTGCTACTGGAGACTGGAAACAATTCCCTCTAGTCTAAGTGGGTAGAAAAAAACCTCACAAAGTGTAGCCAAGAAACACTTTGCCAGAGTGATAAGAATATATATATATATATATATATATATATATATATATATATATATATATATATACAGACCAACTCATGGATTTCACTAGGTCTTACAATGTAGTTACCCAAAACACACTGCATTCTTTGTCTTTTCTTTTTTCCCCTCCCTGAAAGTGTGCCAATATCTACATTGAAGTTTATAAATTTGTAGCTAATTGTTGGCTTTCAGACACTAAATTCAAACAAGTTTTCCAATGCAAACCAAACTGTGCCAGCCCTTACTTCGCTTACACTCTACTGACCTAGTCATTTCAGAATGTACGTGTGATGCGCATATGTAGCAGGCAAATATCCAACACTGGTGAATTTCTACAGTAGTTTGGCTTTACATTGAAGTTTCCAAATGGAAGATAAACTTTTAAGTGAATGGGTGGTCTGTGGGGCCCTGTAAGAATTCAAGTGAGGCCTGGGGCGGATTAATTGGGTTCCTTTCAGGTTTATTATACTTTCTATTTGTATAAAGAAATAACTCCAGTGCTGACAATATTTTTAACACCTATTTGTTAAGGAAACAAAACTCTACGCATTCTTAAGTGGACTGTGGAAGCAAAAATTTGATTCACTAGTTTTGAAGCTTAAAAATTAAAAATCATATTAATACTACTAAAGTCAGATCACAAGTGTACAGAAATATTGTATTACAAAACCCAGAGTTTTATTGCTTAGATTCATATTTGGGGACATCTATAATTGGACAAGTACCTTATAATAAAAACTATTATCAACACATTAAGAAAGCACTGTCATTACAAAACACATGGTACACCATTATCGTCATAAAGAGTCAACTGCAGATGGGCCCCAGGTGGCACTCGTCTGCATTTTAGGTAACTGGAAATATGCCACATACATAAATACACATAAAGTTTAAGTAAAAAGTAGAATGATAATATACTTTAAAAGAAAAATCTGTAAAATGATGTAGGTCATATTGTAATGGAAGGTTTAATACTGAGCACCTAACTTAAAGAAAACCATAAGTTAAAAAATATTTTATAAGGAATTCACTTTGCTTTCTTTCAAATATTGTGAATGTTCAGAAAAAAAACCTCAAGAAAAAAGTTTTTTTTGTAAGAAGCAAACAAAATGTACAGTTAATAAATCTTCTAGATAAATTTTGCTCTCTATATAAAGGCATTTCCTGCCCCAAATCAAATGTCAATTCATAAAAATTAATAAATTTTTCCTGTGATTAGTACAATAACACACAAAAAAGATTATGGGGACACTGAATGAAGTTATTGAAATAAAATAACAGGAGAAGGGGAAAAAATATGAAGTGTTCCCAAAGCGCAGATGGATAGGAGAAAAGAAATGCCTAGGAGTCTAAAATCTACTTTTCCAGCTTTTGATTTGCACTCTGATTAAGATTTAAAATATTACTATTAAAATTTTTTTCAAGAACTTCGCAGGGTTGCCATACCTATTGAGTGAGTTGACATATGTGAAATGTTAACCAGTGTATAGAACATAAAGTGCAATACCAGTTTACTTACAATTATTTGTGTATTATACCACTAAAATTGAACTTCTACGGGGGAAGAGATTTTTGTCTGCTTCGATTATTGTTATTTCTTCAGTACCTTGCACATAATCCAGTAATTGGCATACAATAATCACTCACTAAGTATTTGTTCTCTGAAATGTTAACTCTACTACGTATGTGTATGCACTGTGTATGCATGGGTATACATGCATAGAAATATTATACATACATACACACATACTAGTTTCTTATTACAGATCAAATAATAAAGAGGCAAAAGCCTAGCTGGTGCGGCTCCATCCCCAGTATGGGGCGTGCAGGAGGCAGCCGATTGATGATGTTCCTCTCTCATTGATGTCTCTCTCTCTCTCTCTCTCTCTCTCTCTCTCTGTCCTCTCTCAAAATCAATAAAAAATATTTTTTAAAAAAGAGGAAAGAAAATTTTGTAACAAAATAAATTCTAATATTTTTGACCTAATAGTGCATTGGCTTGGAAAAAAACAGCATTATCATCTTTTGTTCCTAATGTCCTATAGAAATGCTACTTCTGTATTTAAAATTGATCCTCGTTCACAGTTAAATATGCTGAAAAGCAGGTTAAGGTGCAATAAAAAAAAATTAAATTTATGCCATAATTATTGCCATTTCCTTGAACAAAAGAGCTGATTAACTTGCCATTTTAATACAGGGGGTCAAATGTAAAATTAGCTCAGGAAGCTTAACAAGGCGCTTCTTAACAAAAGTCTATTCAACTGCTATGGCCCATCACCTAGAGATTCTGACCAAAGGACAGAAAGGGAGTTTCTCTTCCCCACATCGATGGGTTTACCCTGTATCACCCTAACAAAGGGATCACTCCATACAGTCCATCGGACCCACATATGGTTCCCAGGCTACTCATTATGTTTTATCACATGAATGTTTAATTGTATTAAGAAAATACAAAGGCACAGTGGGGAAAAACCCCCCTCAATGTACCCATGGATTTGTGTCCTGACACAAACTGTATGAAGAGTCACTCTGAGTGTGGCGGCTGCCTCCGTTATGTGCTTGGCAGTTTCGATATGCCATGAGAACTGGATCTCTGTCCACCCATGATGTCACTGTGTGTGACAATCTACCGAGACTGGCCCTTGGAAAGAGGGATTACTAAGCCTACCTTATTCCTGTTCCAATTGACTCCCGCCCCACTTAACTCCCCTGCTTTTCATTTGGACGGTAATGTCCAAAATTTACTAGAAATTTAAGATTTAATTATTAATAGCATCATTTTCAAAGGCCTTTATCATATTTGTGGAACAATGTTTGACTATTTTATATAAATATTGACTTTACATTAATTAATATGCCTACATGCACTTATTAATATACCTATTTGGCCAAATTAAAATAACTAAGATGTTACTTAATATCATGAATCCCTGTGAAAGCTGAACATTGCAGAAAGCACTCAGTCCATAAAGTTAATATCATAAGCTAAAAAATGAAGCTCAAATTTTATGTGCATATATGCTTGTTATGGACTCATTTATTTTCCTCCCATAAGTTATAGCAATGGTACCAGTTTTTCATCAGTCCCAACAGTACATTATAGGATTGTCTTTTGGAGCTGATCTGAAAGGGAAAGGTTCTTTTCTTCCTCCCTCCTGCCCTCCGTCCCTTCCTCCCTTCCTTTTCATACCTACCTGCCTACAAATAAATGACAGACTCATGAAGAAATGATCGTCCAGTCCAATGTGTTCTTGTTTGGACCCAGAATGGACTCTTATGGACTGAACGGTGTTTCCTCAAATTCATGTTGAAACTCAGTCTCCAAAGTAAGTGTATTTGGAGTTAGATCCTTGAGGAGGGTTATTATGGTTATGTGATGTCAAAAGGGTAGAGCCCAAATCTGATAGAAGTCATGTCCTTAGAATAAAAGGAAGGGACTCCTGAGTTCTCTCTCTTCCAACTTTCTGGTACCTTAACCTGGGACTTCTAGCGTACATAACTGTGATAACAAAAGTTCTGTTGTTGAGCCCACTCAATCTATGGTATTTTGCTCTGGGGGTCTTAGCAGACTAGTAAAGACTCTCTCTTCTAAGCCTGTAGAGAACACAGAAGGTGTTGTAGACTAGAACCAAATGCACACAAAGGCGTAAATATGTGCATTAAAATCGATCAGGACTCCTCTGCTAAAAAGTCCCAGATGAGGAGAAAGAAATATGTTGGTGGGGAGTGGGCTGCAGGGAGGTGCAGGCCCCTGCTGAAGGTAGACCGCGTGGGATCCAGGAGAGGTTCTGTTTTGTTTGTCCCCAGTTACATTTGTCACATAAGTGCCTGCCCCCCCGGAGATGTTAGGAGTAAGTGATATTATGTGGTAGACCCCTTGGCAGAGAGACTGGCGAAGAAAAAAAGCTTAATAAATAATACCTGTTAGCGTTAGAGGTTGGATATGAGGAGTGAAGGAAAAATTTCCAAGAAATATTGCATGGAAGAAAAAAAAAGAAGACGACTGTTAAAAAGTGATGAAATTTTTTAAAAAGTGTCAAAGTGAATAATATCAAACTGTTTTCAACCTTTCCTAAACTATTTGCTTCACAGCAATAAGCTACTTATCTTTCTCCACCACCGAGATGTCAATAGGCACTGGAAGGATTTCTGACAATATCCAGTGCCTCTCCGCCTATGTGGAGGCACACACTTGCACCTTGACCTTGACCAGGACCAGAATACAACAAATAAAATAAAATGAAAAACTTTTAAGCACAGGAAGTAGTGAAAATACTCCAAAAGTGTAAATGCACCTTCGGCAGGGTTTGGAGAAATTCATGGAAAACCAGAGACATGTTACCTTGCGTTGCAGTATGTTGCTTTACAAAGTTGCAGCTGTTGAATGTGACCCCCCATAAACCCTGTCACGTAGTCAGAGCAGGAGTTCTGTAAAATGACAGAGGACGAGTTCCGGGGCCTTCAGGACTTGAACAGACTGACTACCCAAGGTCACGCTGGCCAGTCAGTGACAGAGCCAGCCAAGAAGGCAGATTTCCAGGTTGTCTTATCCAGCTTCAGTTTTCTATTTTGCCAGAGGCTTTCGAGGGGAGGACCAATAAGCAGAAGCTAGGAATTTCGGGAGCTCTAAATGTGGAGTTTTTTTTTTAAAAAAAATCCTTTATTAATTTTTACAGAGAGGAAGGGAGAGGAATAGAGTTAGAAACATCAATGAGAGAGAAACATGGATCAGCTGCCTCCTGCATGCCCCCTACTGGGGATGTGCCCACAACCAAGGTACATGCCCTTGACTGGAATGGAACCTGGGACCCTTCAGTCCACAGGCCAATGGTCTATCCACTGGGCCAAACCGGTTAGGGCTAAATGTGGAATTTTTATAGCCTGGCCCACCCACTGCAGCTAGAATTGGGAAAGGGTAAGTGTTGACAATTCAGGTTTCTGGGCTATAGAACAGACCTTCTAGAACTCAATTTTCGAGAATTGAATTAAGTTAGGATAATATACAAGGACTTGGCAATCATGTGAGAACTATTTTGATGATGGTGGTCTAATAATGATAGTAGGGAGAGGTGAGTCTATTGGCAAGCAGTGGTTGCATTTTTTCCTTCTTTGTTTGTTTTTTTGTTTGTTTTTACTTACTTCCAAAGTATAAGGGTGAGAAGATGAATGGAGATAGAGCAGTTGGGCCTGATATTCTAAACTGAAAGCAAACAAACAAACAGAACAAAACACCTGGCTGACATGGGAGGAAGTAGAGGGTTACCACTTTTTGACACCGATCTTGCAATCCTATTAAGCCATGACATTTAGTGGCACCCTTAGGCTCAGCAGGGTCAGGGCCAAAATTCAAGGCCACAAGCATTTGCCTTTGGCAGGCCTGAATACCCTGATATAATCTCACCTTACCTCCGGCAGAGTTCTGTCTTCTGACCTACGGAAGGCTGCACTCCCTCCTCAAGGCCCTACTGAGAATCACCATTTAAGAACTACGGACCTTTGTGAGGTGCTGGCCTAGTTATCTGCTTAATGCAATTTACACCAGGGTGTGCCAGAGACTGAACAGGGCTCTTTCAGGCGTCATTTGCAATTCAAAAGAGGTGCTCTTGGGAATGCTGGGCAACTAAGGAGTGCTTTTGAGTTGTGAAGCCTTTCTTAGCTCCTACCTCACTGCCCACCACTCCCAGTGAGGGCACATTCCCTCTTGCAGACCCTCTGCCCTTAGTTAAGCCAAGTACACGTTTCATCTTTAGAAGTGACTGCTCGCCATGTGCAGCCAGAATGAAATGGAACCTTACCCTTCATCAGCGAGCATGGGTTGGCACACCGAATAAATGAATTCCTGCAGGAATATACACACTGACGAGTAGAGAGACTCATGCTGGCATTCAGGCACATACACAGGGTGGGGCAAAAGCAGGTTTACAGTTGTAAATTTGCAGAAAACAGAGTTTACTCTTGTATTATTATTTGTTAGTTAGTGCATTTTTTCACACAAATAACGGTAAACCTACTTGAGCCCAAACCTGTATGCTTTCCACAGGTAAGGATCTCTAGAACAACACTGAAAACCCATGTTTGCGTGCTTGCTCTTCATCCCCCCTCAGAAGTCTACTGCATGGCCAGTGCCTCCCTTACTTACCTTAAATATTTGCTTTAGTTTACTAGTTTTATCCTTTTTTTAAGGGTATGGTGTTTAGAACAACACCAAGAAGGAAGGAGAGAAAATCAGAGAATTTTGCTGTTTAAGCAAGAGTCATACCCCACGCAGAGAAGACAGGGACTCTAGCCAGCACAGCAGGCAGCCTTTTATCACAAAGACATGCACCCAGCAGGGAAAGAAAACAGCAGTTAGTGGGCTCTTGGTGTCTGACAGGAAAGTGGCCACACCATGGTCCAGGGATCCAATGTGGATGGATCTGCAGGCTACCTAGCACCAAGCCCAAGCTCTATTCATTTGCTCAACAAACATTCATGAGTGTCTCCCGTCTGCTGGGCACTCTAGCGGGCCCTGGGACATACCATGATGGACAACAGACTTGGGGTGGTCCCTCTAAGTTTCATGTATCCCTTGCCTTGTGTGTATTATTTTTGCACTGTCCTATCTTTGAAGGCAAAGACCTTATTCTAGTCATTGTTTTAATTACATCCTAAACCTTGCAGTGTATCTTAAAGACACAACTAATCAATTCATTCTCTGTAAAGTGATTGGCTAAAAACAATCACACGTATTTTTTAAAAAGTATTTTTGCAAAGTTACAGATAAAAGATTATTCCAGAAGAGATCTTTTAAATTTCAGAATGACTTCCTAAGGACTTAGGTCTTTTTTTTAGAGAGAGCTTCAAAAATGAAGTTAGGTTACAGTGAATTACCTTTAATTCTTCAGGGGTTTTTTAATCACCTATGAGGTTGTTGTTTATAAATCAGATTAATTAGATCTTCAAATGACACCCACAGCACTTCCTTTTCTGGTAGTGTGAAGTGCTATTTATGATGCGAGAATGTCTGAAAAACTGGAGCTGGTCTGGACAAGTCTTTTGGGGAGATTTTATCCAGATAATTCTGAAAATACACCATCTTCAAAAGCACACATTTTGAAGATGTTTTCAGTACTCGAGTTCTGACTGGACATTTTTTCGTAGACGTTATAAAGTTCTTAAGCAACTCCACCAGAGTTATGAAAAAGCTGTTCATTAATTCAGTTTCCTCACCTCAGAAAAAAAGAAAGAGGGTGGGTTTTTTTCCTCACAAGATTGGTCTGAGAAGCAAATCAACATTCATTAAATTCTCTCAAACTTAGGAAGCATGATGCAAATATAATCTGTCATTTTTCTGCTCCGTAATCTTCTTTATATGATGATATTAATTCCATAAGGACGAAGACTCTTAGTATTCTTTGCATACTAAATATGAGTGAGAATGTCAGCTGTACTAAAAAAAATAGACATTATCTAAACCAGCCTGTAACATTCTTATCTCCCTCTTAATGAATTAATGTCTTGTTGTTTAAAATAAAATGTCCAAATGCTAAAATATGTAGGGTGATGGGTGATGTGTTCTGAGTCTATCTCCATCTGACCTCAGCCACCTCCCTAAGTGGTAATAAATTCCAGCATTCCCAGAAAGGCTGTCCAGGAGACAGGGGGTGGGGGAGAGGGTAAGTCTGTGCAGAGGCAGGACCAATGGTGAGTGACACATTCAAAGATTTAAAACAAAAAACAGAGGAATGATAACAGACTTCTCAAAAACTCTCTGCTGTTGATAAATGCTACTGTAGCAGTATGCTGTTGATCATTTAATTCAGCTTAATATTAGGCTGGAAGAAATCTTTGGGAATGTTAGTAATTTTTTGTTTTGATTTATGATGTTTTTCTAATGTAATGGTAAATCACCATCATGTTCCATCCCAAACAATCTAGAATGGTAGTTCTCAACCCTTGCAACTATTACCACAATAAGACATTTTTTTTTTTTTTTGCATAGCAACCAAGAACAGGAAAACACACATGCACACAACACAGCTGAAGCATAGATTGCACAAGACAACATTTACTCTGATGGGTGACATACTCGGAATTTTTCTGCTTTATTTCATGTCACTTGAATAGTGGTAGACTCACAAATTGACTCATGCCCCATTAGTATGTTATTGGAGTTGGCAAACTGCTGCCTTAGAATGTTCTTTGTGAAGGTATTTCTAAATATTGCCTCTCTGCAGTTGCACATCAGATTATGCCCAAATCCTGGGCTTTGTTGTCCATAATTTGTTTTTGAAATAATGTGATTTGTTACAGGATTCAAAGTTTAAGGACATCTAAGGAAGCTTACTACTTAGGATGAGGAAACGTGACATTCCCAAGAAGCAGAAAGTGGTAAGGATTCTTTTCACCAGCTTCTTACCTGGTACGCTTGTCCTTGTGCTCAAAATAAAGAGCTGAGGATAACTGGGTTTTGTTCAGGAACTGTACTATAGTCTCAATGACATTACTGAAATTTTCCTTTAAAAAAATTTAAATCAACAGCTAATAAGAGTAAAAAGGCTGAAATATATACCATACATGAGAGAGTTATATGTGCTAGAGTGCATTTCCTAGCACTCCACACTTTAATACTGTTCCAATATTTATTTATTTTGCTTAAAGGGCTTTGGTATTGACTATGATTGACAAAAAAAAAAAAAAAGAAAGAAAATCTCAAAAACCTGGTCTTTTTTCTTCTTCTTCTTTTATAAAAAATAGTTTTATTGATTTCAGCGAGGAAGGGAGAGGGAAAGATAGAAACATCAATGATGAGAGAGAATCATTGATCGGCTGCCTTCTACATGCCCACACTAAGAACCGAGCAGCAACCCGGTCATGTGCCCTGACAGGGAGTGAAATTAGTGACCTCCTAGTTCAACCACTGAGCCACACGGGCTGGGCTACCTGGCATTCTTAATCAGTATTTTAAAACTTGGGGGAAACTTTAAAAGGGCAGATGATGTGGTAGATGTATTATAAAACTGTCAAACATACAATATGAAACACTTATTTTATGGCACATAAACATGTCTAACATAACAACCAGAGACATAAATATACAAACATACAGGGACCAGCCAGAGGACTCCCTGACTTACCTAGAAAGTCACTTATACAACTAAAATCCGACCACTTGCTCTCTCAACAGTATGTAATATGCTGTAACATGCTGAATTCTCAGAAGCTGCTGGAATTTATGTTATCTGACATCAAATAGAAACAGCTTTCAGACAAATGCAGTTCACAAAAACAGGAAGCCGCGCATATTCCTTCTGAATGTGACCACGGAGACTTCAATAAATCCAACTGAAAGGCCCTAAAAATTTTCTTAAGGACTTTAACCAAAAAACACCTTGAACATTCTATAGATACTCTGGTTAGTATTTCAGGATTAAGGAAAAGCAATCCATTGGCAGTGCCTGTGGTAAATACAAAGCTAACCTCTGCAATCTGACATACAGCCAATACTTTGCATAAATATTGCTGGAGGCCCTGGAATACACGTACAGGAGTGTGCACACGCACACACACATACACACACACACACAGTGGTATTTCAAAATGCACACACAGAATGAGAGAGACCCTATCTTTGACTCTAAGAGAATTATCTCAATAGCCAGGAAAAGGCGGTGATCGTATAACACTTGAAAAATATGGATCAATTTAGGATTTTATTGAAAGTCGGTATTTAATGTATTAGACAAAGACTTAATAGACTTAAATTTCCCTTGGTTCGCACAACGCCAGAGTCTTAAAATTATGGTTGAAATATGCTGTTGGATTTTTTAAAAGACTTCACAATTAAGTCCTTGCTAACCACTTCTTTGAGAATGGAATTCCTGGCGATTTAGAGACATCCATTAGTGGCACATTTCTTTATTAATACTGCTTCTTTTATGTTTATTTATTTTAATACTATTTTCCTTAAATTAAAAAAAAATAAACTTGAAAATCAAATGCACAACAAGTGGAACGAGCAGTGATTGGCTGATATCCCACGGCCAAGGGCAGGCTCCAGCAGGTTTCGGAGTAGCAAGGTCATCAGAGTATGGTGCATAAAGGAGCCTCATATTAGAGTGGAATTCAGCCAAACACAGTAATGTATGGAGGTGGACGCATCTGAAAAAAGGAAAACAAAGATTTATGCAGGTACAAAAAAAAGCCGCGATGAAGCAATTTCCCCCAGCGTCTTATGCCCAATCGGAATGCTGTGGTAGAGGTTTGAATCAAAGCAGAGAATTTTTATTCACAAAGTATGTTTTTGTAAATCATAAATATGCTTAGGGGGGGAAAGTTAACTTGTCAAATGAATCCTACTTGGAAACTTTAACAGGTTTTTTTGTTTGTTTGTACACAGCATTAGAGTTCAATACAAACATCACTAAATTCCTTGAAAATAAAGCTTTATTCCGCCTTTAAAACATTAATTCACCAGAAGTGATAATTAAGATTAGTTTTAGTGGTTTCAGCTCAATTCTTCTTAAAATGTGATTTCTCCCACAACACTAATGCTAAATAAAGCACTGTGTAATGTTCTGAAACAGAGTTCCTGCTTTAGAAAAAGATTCTAAAGGCTTTTAAAATAAGTAAGAAACGCAAAGCTGACTCAAGACATATATAAAACGATCTTACTATTTCTCTACACTCGTAGCAAATGAATGGATGGGGAGCCTCGCTATAGTCTAGAAGTTGGTTATATACAGCTTACACATAAAGCTCTAAACAATTATTGTACTAAGTTCCCATGTAACCTCCATCACCACCCTTTCCCAGTGGGGGGCGGAAAAATTACCTTACAATGTCTAATAGCATTGGTGGCAACGGCAAAGCAATGGTTCTGTCACATTATATTTAGTTTTCAAAACAGTTTAGCTGTCATTTTGAAAATAATAAATTTAGTCATGTATAGTCATTAATATGTAAATTTAGACTCTAATACACTAGATTTGTTAACGGTTTAACAAGGAAACAATCCAACTGAAAAACAACAAATGTCACATTCACCTAAAAATTTGCTAGAAAACAAATTTAGGGCGAAAATTTAGCTCACAATTGTACACGGTGGGGCAAAAGTAGGTCTACAGTTGTTCGTACAAAAAAAAATAACACAATAATTAATAAATAATAGTACAAGAATAAACTGTTTTGTGAACTCACAACTGTAAACCTACTTTTGCCCCATCCTTGCATTAAAGGTGCTAGTAAGATAGAACGCAGGAGCCAAGTCGGCAAACTGTAAAGGAGTACAGAAGCCAAAGGGAATCATCAGCATTGATGGAAAAGGTCAAAGATGATCCCAAACAGAATGCACGCAACGTTTCATACGTAATGTATAGAAAGCTTTTATTAACGTCCTTTACAAAGATGTTTTATTGAGGATGTACTAAATGCTAGCTAGGTACTTACATCTATTGTTACTGTTCTGCTAAAATTAAAAATTCTGTCAATTAACTTGTGGACTACATGTTCCTTTAATGTATGTCAGCAATGCCATCTTTCATAAAGGCTAAAGAAATACTAACTGCTTTGTAAAAATCTATAAAACTTGAATTACAATTTGCCCGATAAATTTATCAATAAAAGCTAGAACCTAAAGCAGAATGATATTCTATTTGAAAATGTCAGGCTACATACTAAATATATGGAGTTACACATAGATAAATAAATCTCAACGGGTTTCTGACCCTATTGAAATATATACAAAGAAAGTTACAAAAACTCATTTTTTTCCCCCCCTAGAGGTGGTATGAGAATAGAAATGAACACTGGACTCTGTATTCTATGACTTGGACTCTAGTCCACATTGTATCCTGATTGTCTTGTGATTATAAAGTTAAATCAAGTTACTTTTCCATGCTCGGCCTCAGTCTCCTCTTCCGTGAAATGAAGGGACAGGTTTAGTTGATGTTTTTAAATTTTGAAATGTGATGACTAGTGATTTTAGATACAGACATTAAGTGGTTGATTATATATTATTTCAGTTTTGTGTGTGTTTAAAATTTAAATATTTTCTACATTCAATGTATGAATACCACAATGAAATAAAAGTCAAATGGCGCCAGAATTGGTTAATAGGAATCCATCTGTATGTGTTTGTGTGGGGGAAGGTGCGGAGACAGGGAAACAGAGGGATTTTGATATATACCATGTGCACACTTTTACATGTATGAAATATGTAATTTCTCAAAGACAGAGAGAGAACAAGAAAGAATGATTTGGCTAAATTTTCCTGAGTGATGATGTACTTAAAAATCTTTCAATTGACTTTGTGGTTTTATGTCTAAGTCATTAATTGACTTAATAAAAGTTTGGAATAGGGTTCAAATTGTCATACTTAGACTTCCATAAAAATGTGCATGTTCATGGCAGATCAAATCAGTGATGACCCTTTCCTTGTTTCATCCAGGGATCCTTAGTAGATATCTCCTGACTAAAGACAGTGTTGCCTTCATCAGTTATTAGCTTCCTATCTATGACATCAAGCCAAAGGTAACAGAAATCTCAGTGTATGTAGGTAGCTGCATCATGCCTGTTGAAAGATGTCCTTGGGTATAGATAGGAGAACCTCATTGTAGAAAGTATGTTTACGAATTAAAACTGGAAGCTGTGGTTAGCATCACTCTGCAGATGCATGTCCACGATAGCACAGGGTAAGATATACATACACAAGTTGATATTTAGTTTTCTCAGTGTTTAGAACTCTCATAGATAATGGCAAGTCACTTCACCCATCTGTTTCCAAAATCGAAGTAATTTTAAAAAATAATTTCTGCCATATTTTTCACTAAGTGTGTGATGAATCGTGAGCACAATTTGATCAATTAAAGAGAACATTATTCAGACTACATTCAGCAGTTCCTTGCACAAGGAGAACTGTCATTGGAGTTCATATAAATTTTTCTTTGAGTATTTTAGGATCAGCTACAATAGATTTTTAAATTAATGTTTACTGAAGCTGTATCCTCTATACTCTTGCCAAAAAATAAAGCACCTAACTTTCCATTTAATAAATACCATAAAATTTTTACTTGCCAGTGCATTATCTAAGTAACAGCATGGCCAAGATGAGCTCAGTAGGACTTACACATAATAAGCAAAGTGATAACTATACTTTCATATCTGTTTACTAATATTTCGGAATTATGTTAATTTCTAAAGAAAGCTGAAAAAATACTTAACACGGTGAAACACTGGAGATTTAAAAATGAAATGTTTCTGCCTTTACTTTGCAAAGTAAAAACAGCTGTATTTCCAGGGCATAAAACTTTAATACCATCAAGACCAAGTTTATCAAGCAAAGGAAGAATGAAATGGAAAGGTGGACACTTAAGATCAATAACATGGTCAATGGTCCACATTTTGCTCAACTAGACACAGTATTATAGACCAAGAGCTACAACTGCAAGGGTCTAACCTTGGAAAACCTGAGGTTACATCATCAGTTTTCCTAATGTGTGAATTTTTGAAATAATTCCAGTAACTCTGCAACACACATCTCCTAGCTTCTGCCCAAGAGGAACTATAGAAGCTTCCTTTGAACGTCTCTAGAGTTGGGAAAACAAACCAAAAGTGGACAGAGGGGGCATTATTTACAATCTGTTATTTCTACTAAACTGTTTAATTCATTATGATATAACCAATAAGCAGACTTAGGAACATCGCTTCAAAATGTGTAATTCTCCTGAAGATAAGAACACTAACAGACATCACTTTCACAATATCAAGTAAAGAGCTATGATAAAGCAACTTAGGAAAATTATAAATAAAATGAAGGCTTTATGTCAGATGACATCTCAGATCTTTAATAATCTTTGCCATAAGGAATTAAAAGACTGGAAGCCTCTAGATTCAGTATCCAAGGGGGAAATTAGAATAAAATTTTAAAAATGAACACAGGGTTTTCTTATATGTCAGGTTTAATCAAAGAAAATACCTTTGGGCACTGTGTAAAAACTAAAGATAAAATCCCTTTTAAAATAAAGAGATACAAACAAAAATCAGAACACCAAAAAAAGATCCTGTTGATTATGTACAGAGGTCTAAACAGAATGCAACTTTGTAAATGGATCCCTGTCCCCTGGCAGCAATATTGAGATGAAGTGTATCAATTACTATTACTAATTACATTAAGGGGAACGTATTCCATTCTCCTTTATTTCATTTTAGATCAGCTATTTATTGTGGTTAAAACTTTATACATCTGTTGAATGCCGAATGCACACAAGTTTTCTGAAGTCACTCTCTGCAAACTGCATGGTTTATTCCAAAGGCTTTGTAGGGTATGTGAACTTCTTTGCTCAGCTAATAGACTAACACCATTCATTAGTTTATTTATAAGCATATCACTTTGCCTTTTAAACAGGATGCCACAACAGTCTTGATATTGGCTGTTTTAAATATTCAAGAATATAGAGTTAACCCCATTTGATGAGCCAAACAAAGCTTAAGTGACAGCACAGAATGTATGAGGTGGTTACATTAAAAAAAAAAAATCTATAAATCTGCCAGGGATATGTCAACTCAAAAGTTTAAGATTCCACCATTTAGAATGCAAATGCCATTCAGCCACAAGATAAAAAGACCTATTAGGATGACAGCTGAATAGTAAATATTCTGCACAAAGATCTCTTCACAGGCTTTTGCATGACAAAGTACCATTTCCTAGGGAAATTTCTACAGATCTCAATTTATTTGTGTTTATATTGTAAGCAGTTTTACAAAAGTATTATTCTTTTAACTGTTATTGTCCTTGTTTGTTTGTTTTTTAAAAAAAAACAACACCAAAAACAAAACAAAAATCTGCTTCTAACTCCAGGTAAAGCAAGGACACAACAGATATAAACTTTCCACTTGTCAAATTTCACTTTAAAAGAAGTCAATAATTCAGGCTCATGTGCATCAAAAGACCTTTTTTCAAAAGCCTACATGTAGTTCAATGTAGATCAAACTTGAGTTTTCTTGGATTGCTTTGATTATCGGATATAAAAGAATATCAACTCTGATTCTCCTTATCTAAATAGCTACATTTTATGGGGCTATAAAATAACTTTTTCCTTTGCCTTAATTCTTCTCAGGTCACACATTCCACATGCAAAACATATCTAATAGAAAAACTATTATTTGATAGTCTCTGACAGTCATAAATGTGTTTCTTGAAATGCGTCCTGAAGTTAAGAAACATGGGATTTGTTAGTAGATATTCTAACAGCAGGTAGTAACAGTAACTAATGTTACTGTTCTCCTCTATGTACAGGCCACAGCATTAGACACAGCAGTTTCCAAAAGGTTTTATTTGCTGGGTGCCAAACTTTGGTGGGTGAAAGAAGTAAACTTTGTATTACATATATCACACAAGCAAAACTTTCAAAAATAAACTTTATGTTTAATAAAGTTAACCTCAACATATCCTATTTTTACTGTTTCTACATTTCACTGAGGAAGAACTGTACCAAATATCCCACATAACCTTTATAGTCTCAGTGTAGCACAATGCATACCAAACTACGCTTGCACACAGTGCACCAGACACGAACACTTCTGTTGCTTGGCTTGAACAAGTGGTCCATAAAATCTACTTTTGCTTATAAACTTTTAATGTCAAAACATGAAGAATGCAAATGCTGACTGCATAACCTCAGAGCAGGCTTAACTGTTATAGATATCAAAGTATGAAAAATGTGGTTTTGCATGACCTTTGTGTATCACTAAATATTTTTAAACCAGCATTTTTGTCACTGTAGTCAATACTTCTGAATCTCAGACTTGGTACAACATTTGCATGACTCAGCATCTTCTTATCTGTAAAATTTTGCATAATGGGTAACGCAGCTAAAACTTTTATAGAGTGTCCAAGTTGCATAGGCATCAGTAGTAACTTTAGAAAATATCTCTGGATGCAATTTTCCACGTAGTAGCCACAAAAGGAAATAGTTCCAGGTTACAGATAACCATCTAAACAATATACACATTATTTATTCTGGAAACACCAAATGTAGGATGAATTGGGGCTGCCAGGAACAAAGAGAAGTACAAAATACTCCCTACTTTGAATATTTTCTCTAGTAACTTGCAAAATACAGTGGTGTACCTTGCATAGGTGACCTCTACCAAATGAATGGTGTATGAGTTAACATTAAATTCCTACTTTATTAAAATGTTAAATGACAGTTTCTTTTTTTTTAAAAAAAAGACCAAACTCTGCAGAAGATGCCCTGTCTCAGAATTCTTAGCCTTCTCTGGGACCTTTAAATATATGTGGGATGCATCTTACCTGTTTGCTGTACTTGTTATTGGTTTGACAGCTGTATTCAGAGCAGTGATCTGATCCAATTGAAATGTTGTCTCCTGCTCCCACAAATGTGTTGGCTGGTGGTAGGTCTTGTACGGCCTGGTGTTTTTTCCCTGCAGTTGGTGACTGGGGGTGAAGCTGGACAGTGGGCAATGGGGAACTAGATTTGTAATGCCTGGCCAGGTCAGGACTGCCAGGCCCGCCATTGACAGATCGGTACCGGCCCATGCTGGGGCTCTCTGACAGCTTCTCATTGACACTGTCGTACCTCTGTCCATTTGGCTTAGAAGCTTCCACGGTGACAATGCTGCTGTAGAGAGGCTGCTTGGATTTTTTGTTTTTCTTGTCCTTTTTAGGCTTTTTAGATTTGTCGTGCTGTTGGGGTGTAAAAAAGTCTTCGTGATCTTTTTTGCCAGCCTCATAGCCATTCTTATTCTTGGACCGGCAGTATCTTGCCATCACTACAATTAAGATGATGAGAATCACTGTCATAATTCCAGCAACCACCCCAATGACAATACTGAGTCTCTGCTTGCTAATTTCATAGCTTGGGTCACCGGCTATGTCCTGGGTGAGTGGGGTGTGCAAACTCCTGGCTATCTGGGAGTCGATCACAGTCGCATTGGAGACACTTTCATTGACAAACACATGCACCAGCGCTGTGGTGGATTGGGAAGGCTGCCCACTGTCATTCACTTGCACCACCAGCCTGTGCAAGCCATAATGCTTTTGGGTGAGTTTCCCCACTAAGGAAACCACACCACTGGTGGAATCAATCTCAAAGAGCTTGAAGGGATTCCCTCCCACAATGCTGTAGTTCAGGTCTGCATTGATGCCATCATCACTGTCTGTGGCCAACACCGTGGCTACCACTGTCCTGACATTACTCGAAGGAGGCAGCAAAGTGTAGGACAGGTTTCTGGGCAGGGTCACCGTGGGGGCATTGTCATTCTCATCCATAACAAAGAGAGAGACGGTGGCCGTGGCTGATCTGGGAGGATCGCCTCCATCCACAGCCTTGACTCGGAATGTGTAGGTGGTCTGATGCTCCCGGTCGAAAGACACGGTGGAGTAGATGGTCCCCGTGTCGTTCTCAATGGAAAAAATGTTGCTGTTCTCCTCTATGTAGAGGCTCATCTCGGCATTGCGCCCCTTGTCGGCATCCATCACCGTGACCATCCCCACGGGGCTGTTGGGCTGCAAGTTCTCCTTCACGTAGAAGGTAAAGACGTCCTGCATGAACTTGGGGTCGTTGTCGTTCTTGTCGGCCACCTGCACGATCACCGTGGTGCTGCCCTGCAGCACCGGGACGCCCTTGTCTCTGGCGTTCACTTTAAACTCGTACCTGTCCGTCTGCTCGCGGTCCAGCACCGTGTTGACCAGGATGTCCCCGGAGTCGGGATCGATGGCGAACACCCCCATCACCGACGAGTCCAGCGAGTACGCGATCTCCGCGTTCTTCCCGCTGTCGGCGTCGGTGGCCAGCACGGTGGCCACCCTCGCCCCGGGGATGTTGTTCTCGGGGAAGTAGACCTCCACCACCGACTGGTCGAACACGGGCGGGTTGTCGTTGGTGTCTCCCACCTTGACCACCAGCGAGTTGTTGCTGGAGAGGCTGGGGCTGCCGGAGTCCACAGCCACGATGACCACGTTGAACTCCCGGGTGGCCTCATAGTCCAGGGGGGCCGAGGTGTGCAGGAAGTACTTCTTCTTGTTCTGGTCGCCCTCCGTGTCGCTGGCCGGCTTGAGCTGGAAGGGCACATCCCCCACCACCGTGCAGGTGACCACCCCGTTCTCCCCTTGGTCCCGGTCCGACACCTGCACCAGGGCGATGGGGGTGTCCACCAGCACGTCCTCGGCCACGTTGGCCACCCCGTCCTTGAGCGGGATGCGCCCGATCTTCCGGATCTCAATGGACGGCACGTTGTCGTTCTCGTCCTTGATGAGGAGGACCACGGTGGCCTTGTCGGTCTTGGGGGGCTGCCCGCGGTCGCGGGCCATGACGGTGAAGCGCAGCTGGTTCACTTCCTCGCGGTCGATGCGGTGCAGGACGCTGAGCCAGCCCGACGTCTCGTCCAGGCGCAGCAGCCGCCGCACCGACTCGGTGGCCGCGCCGAACACGTACTCGATCTGCCCGTTGACCCCCACGTCCAGGTCGGCGGCGCGCAGCTGCAGGATGGGGGTCCCCGGGGCGCTGTTCTCCGCCAGGTCGGCCTCGTACACGCTCTTCTCGAAGCGGGGGCTGTTGTCGTTCACGTCGGTGATGAGCACCCGCAGGATGGCCTGGGAGGAGCGGGGCGGGTCGCCGCCGTCGCGCACCCGCAGGGTCAGCTCGTAGGAGTCGCGCTGCTCGCGGTCCAGCGCCCCCTTGACGATCAGCTGCGGCTGCTTCTCGCCATCCGGGGTGTCGGCCACCTGCAGCTCGAACACGCTGCTGCGGCCGCCGGGGTTGGCCCCGCTGCCGCCGCCGCCGCCGCCGCCGCCGCTCTCCGGTGCGTCCAGACGCCGCTTGGAGCCGCCGCCGCCGCTCGCGCCGCTCCCGCCGCCCCCGGGGTAGGGGGCGCTGTCGGCAGCCCCGGCGCGCCGACCCTCGCCGCCGCCGCCTCCCCCGGGCTCCTGGAGCAGCTCGTAGCGCTCGATGCCGTTGCGACCGAAGTCGCGGTCGGTGGCGGTGGGCAGCAGGTACAGGGTGCCCACCGGCCGGTTCTCCTCCACCGTGAGGGTGAGCACGGGCGACGGGAAGGTGGGCGTGTTGTCGTTGATGTCCAGCACGATGACGCGACCCTCGAACAGGTCCACCCAGCTCTGCGAGGGCCCGATCACCGACACCTCGAAGTCCAGGAAGCACTCGTTCTCGTCGAAGATCATCTGACACTGGGGCAGCTTCTCGCGGTCAATGCGCCGCTCGCTCGTGCTCAGCTCGCCCGTGAGGTTGTCGATCTTCAGGTACTCGGAGCCCGACTCCAGGCTGAAAGTCACCTCGCCCGAGCCCGTCACGATGCCCAGGTCCGAGGCCACGTTGCCGATGCGGACGTCTGCGGGGCCCTCCTCGGCCAGCCGGTACCGGAGGAGTTGCTTGGCGGCCGCCAGGCTGAGCGAGAGCGGCAAGAGGAGGCAGCAGCCCAGGCACCAGGCGCGCGCCCATCCCGTGGTCCGCATCCTCAGCATCTTCTCGTGCTGCTGCTGCTACTGCTCCTTCTGATCACAGCCCCCTCGGCGCCCCCCCTCCTCCGGGGCCGGTCGCCAGCCCTCCTCCCAGCCCTCTCCCCTCTCCGGGAGAGGAAGAAGCGAGTGGGAGAGAAGGGAGGGGGCCGGAGCAGCGTGTAGAGTCGGCCAGGGGGAAACCAGCGACAGATCCTCCTCCTTCTTCTTCTTTCTTTTTTTTTCTTCCTCCAGCTTCTTCCGAAAGTTATTGTTTCATAATTCATGCAATGGGTGCTAATCGCCCGCTCTCTGGCCGCCGTTCAGTCGCAGTACTCACAGTTCACGGGACACTGCGCGCCGCGGGCTCGGCGCCCCCTCCCCCGGAGTCATCCCTGCCGCAGGCGGCGGATCCCGGGCTCCCGTCCTGGCTCGGTCCGATGGGGCCGGGGCCGCTCCGGCAGGCGGGCGGCGGAGCCGGGAAGCGGCGGGGAGCGAGCCTGCAGCCTTCCCCGCCTGCCAGCCCTGCTCGTCTCGGCTGCTCCTCGAGTTGAGTCCAATTCACGTTCCAGTCACTCACTCCAGACCCAGCCTCTACTCCGGCAAATCGGAGTCGCTTCCAGAACCAGGCGCTGGGGTCAGCAACAAGCCAGTCTCAACTCCGACTCCGCTCCGGCAGCGGGGGAGCCAGTCCCCAGACAGAGAAGGAAAAATACCCGTCAGGTCGCTCCGGGCACCGAGCCGCGTAGACCACGCGCGTTACGGAGCGGCCCGCGTCCGGGCGCCCCCCGCGCGCCGAAGAGCAGCCCGAGCCATCTTCCGAGATGCCCGGAGAGTCCGTCTCTTCTCACCCCGGAAAGCTGTTTTTCTCTCTTTTTTTCTTAACTACTCTGCGCAAGGTCATTAGTCACCCAGCCGCCGCCTGCAGCCGCAGCAGCAGTTCGCCCGCGGGGGCGAGGGCTGAGCCGAACGCACCGCGCGGTGCACAAGTTTGGGTTCGCAGCCGCAGAGTCCGCGTCTTCCCTCACCTGCCTGCGGCCCGCATGTCGGAGCACTGGGATCTGCAGCGCTGTGCGCGATTCAGGGAGGAGATTGCAGCCTCTCTCTCCTCTCTCTCTCTCTCCCCGCGCTCTCGATCCCTCCCCTCCCTTCCTCCCTCCCTCTCCTCACTCCTCCTCCTCCCTCCTCTCCTTTCCCCTTTCCCCTTCTCCCACTCTCTCTCCTGCGCTATCCGTTTCCTTGAGCCAGTCCCAATGCGGGCAACTCCAGCTGAACTTGATCCCTTTGCAGTTCAAAGGTGAGCCAGCCGGGCTCTGCGTGCCGGCGACGCTGGCCGGGCGACAGCCTCTGGCCGGACTCCCCCCACGGCAATTAACAAAGATGCCCAATTCTGTCCGGATTTCCGAAGAAAAGCCAAAGGCACTGGGGAGGGGTGGGAGGGGGAGGAGGAGTCGAAGGCAGCTGCCAAGTAGCTTGGGGGAAAAAAAAAAGCACCGTACACACACAAAAAAACAGTTTGCCAAGGGGAGAAAAAGTGCCAGTCGGCTGTTGCCTCGGAAGTGCCCTGGCACGGAGGGTGAATTCCGCAGTTGTTTCGTCCCCTTTTGCGTCTGCGAGAGTCCAACCCGGGTGCTCCCGCCGCCTCTGGAGCGGCCCCGGCTCTCAGACCCTGACTGGCAAGTGGGAAGCTCCCGCTCACTAGCCGCCAACCCGAAACCCGCAAGTTTGCCCAAAGTGGTGGTGGCTGCTGGCGGCTCCGGCTCGTCCCTGACGCTGCGGCGGCGGCGGCGGCAATAGCAGCCCCGGCGCAGAAACTACACACTCGCTGCGAGGGGGGCGGGGGGAGGCGGGGAGGGGCGGGGGCAGAGCCGGGAGGGAGTACTCGTCAGCCCCCGGCTCGGGAAAGCCCGGCTTCCGTCCCCGGGGGGCACTCTGAGTGTGCACTGTCCTGGTCAGTCCCCGGAAGCCAGGCCCCCCACAGCCCAGGTCCCCCGCGAGTGCAGCCACTGTCTCCTCCGAGGGACTCGCTTTCTCTCCCTGGAGCTTGTAAATTTCTTCCTCTCCAATGCCCGGTGCGTGTGTGAGAGGCTGGGAGCGGGATCAGGAAGCGTCCCCCCTTCCTCCTCTCCCCCTTCCCGGAGCCTGCTCCCCACCCCACGAAGTGGCCCCGCTTTGCGATTTAGCATCTGGCTTAGGGGGTGGTTACCGCTGGCTTGGGGGAGCCACGCTGGTGTTCTGAGAAACCATGATGAGCTGCAGTGGTGAAGAGAGAACATCTAACTCGAGAGAAAACGGGAGAGAGACCCTTTATTGGGAGGGTACACTTCGGTGGACTAGGCTTGGGGGTGGTGCTTGTCTTTGTTTAAATGCTTGGCAGTCCTGTCACCGTGCTTGCTTACGGGGGTAGACCGTGGGGTGTGTGTGTGTGTGTGTGTGTGTGTGTGTGTGGGCGCGCGCGCGCGCCCAGGGAATAAACACATGTTGGAAGCCTCGATATTATTTTCTGAGCAAAAACCTGCAGCCTTTAGTAACTGGCAAAGTGTAGCGTCACCTATCTGGATAAAAGGGAAATAAACTTTAATGGCAACTTTGTGTGCTGAAGTGTCCCTAGCTCCTTTTATTTCCTTTTTTTGACTTTGTGCCACTTGATCGTACCCGGTAGTCCCCCACGCGAGGCTTCCCCGGGATTCACTCACGGCCACCGCAGCCCACCTCATCAGCTCTCAGTCCCGGTTGTGCTTTCTGCACTGTACCCATGTACTCCTCGTTTATTTTGGCGGCGATTAAACGAGGGGGGCGGGGGGCTCCAAGATTAAGGGGGTGGAAGTAGGCAAGAGATGTTTGGGGAGCATTCTTACCTTCTCAAAAGAGAAAAGGGGCTGCTGCCGGGCTGTGGTTGGTCCCTAGCTCGTCTGTCCAAGCTATAGCATCGAAGGGCCTCCCCTTAAAGGAAAATTTAAAGCTAACAGGGGGAGAACATCCGTCCGTAGTGGGTACTCCGTCTTTACGAGACGTGTGTTAGGAGACAGAATGATTTAAACCAGACAAACAGCAATAAAGTCTACGAGCAGCGGTGGCGGGAGTTGTTTGGGATGGCGCAGCCAGCAGGAACGAGGAGAGAAAAGGCAGAGGTTTGCAAGCTCTCCCCTCGGGGGATAGTGGGGCGCGGAGGTGGAAGTGTGTGCGGTCTGCCAGGGAGCTGGCGAGTATTTTCCAGTCTCTGCTAAAGCAGCAACGCTCAGGGGCTCCTCCTCCGCGGCCGAGCCGGGAACCCGGCTTTCCCTCCACCCCCACCCGCACCCCCACCCACCCTGGCCGCCGCCACCCGAGCCTCTCGGCGCTATATCTGCAGCATCAGCGAGAAAAGCCCGGCGCGCAGACTCAGTGCGAACCACCGCAGTCTGGAGCCGGGGTGGGGAGGAGCGGGAGCGGGCGCCGCAGCGCCTTCCCGGCCGGCTAAGTGGCGAGAACGCCAGATCTCCCTAATATCTGGCAAACTCTGGTTTACTAGAACGCCTGGCTCACGCCCCTCTCCCCTTTTCCCCACGATCCCTGGAGAAAGCGTCCTTCTTTCTCTACTCGGCGGTTCGCACCGGAGCATTCCGATGCGCGGCAATATGGTGCAGTGCGCCCGCTCCCCTCGCCGCCTTTGCTAACATTTTGCAAACTTCGGGCTGCCGGGTGGACAGGGACATAGTACATTCCTTCATTCCTCACTAGACCATAAACTTGAACACCCCCCCCCCATCTTCAAACATGCACCCCCTTCCCCGGCGCGCACTCTACACGCGCACACTGCCCGGGGGCGCAGGAGGGGGCGTCTTCTCCCCAGCGCGCTGCACATTTCTTCCCGGATGACCCGGGGCGCGACGCGTCCTTCACAGCGGAGTGGTTTTCTCCTCGCGAGCGGGAGGGAGTCTCCAGCCCACCCTCCCTACTCTCTCCTCCCGACCAACTCCGCCGCCGCGCCAAGCCAGCGTGGGAAATGGGTCCTACGTGTGCGGCATGGAGAACAGCGCGGCCCGACTGCCAGAGCCCGAAGCCTCCGGGCTTCGCTCCCGCCCCCACCGGTCCCGACTCCGACCTTTCCGGGGTCACCGCCAAGGAATCGTGGCTGCGGAGCCGGGCGGTGGGGCTCTGGGGAAAGGGTACGGAATGAGCGGGGTGGGGTGTGGGCTTGGGTAGGAGGAGACCTCGGGGCGCCCTTGCCGCGGCCGGAGCTCCCAATCCTCTCCCGCCCCCCCCCCATCCTCTCCCGCCCCCTGTCAAGAGCCTGACACTCCCACTCCAGCCTCCCGCCCACGCGCGGAGGATGAATGAAGGCGAGAAGCGGTTCCCCCACCCCCGCCCCATTTCCGCAGTCTTCGAGCCAGTGTCACAAGTGCTCAGCAATTTGATTAAACGGAACCGGGGGACTTAATCCCTCCCACCCTCCCCGCTAGACCTCACCACGGGAATAGGAGATCCGGCTTCGCTCCCACCCGCAAACCCCGCCCGGCTGTTCAGCCCCCAGGCTGCATTTATCTCCTCCACCTGAGAGGAAAGGGTTCAGAAGGAAATGGGATCGAAAGTGTAACCGGCTGCAATAAATTAAAGGGCCGGTGGCTGGGGCTGCTGCTTCGGCGGCCAGGACTGGAGAGAGAAAAGGAGAGCAGTGTCCTAAAACCTGCGTCCATCAGAGGAGCAGGCGCTTGTATGAAGCGAAATGTTCAGGGGATGTTGAAATGCAGAGGATTTCTTTTTTCGTTTTTTTAAGGACAATAAAAAGAGATGTCCCTTTGTAACCAAGATATAAAATATGAAATTGATGACAGATATCTACTCTATTCTACTGGACATTTAATAAAAGCTTGGCCGCAGATTCCCTTTCTATGGCAAATATTCTACCTTCTTTTACAATATTCGGTAGGTGTGTGCGTGTGAATTTACCCACTAACCTTGCTTGCTTAAAACTGCTTTGCATTAAGAAATTTCAGTGACTGAGCTGAAAAATAGCATTCGGGATCCGTGATGTAGTTTAAATCGCAAGAAATTACAGGAAGAGAAGTAATGAAAACAAAAGTTTATAGATTAAAAACAAACAAAGAAGTAGGTGCTGGAGATACAATCTCTGGGCGGGGCGGGGGGCTTTCATTTATTATACACAAGGTACGCACAATAATACTAGAGAAAGGTTAAATACAGTAAACAGGATAGCCAGTTCTGGAAGGAAATATAGAGCAATTTGACAGGGAAGGAGAAAGTGACTCAAGAACTCCACCAAGGGACAAACAGAGGAAATGACACCCCTACATCTTCAAATCCATTGACCTTTCATCTTCTTAAAAGGGTCCTTTTATACCCACTCAGACATGCTTTTGAAGCCTCTACCATCAATCATTTCTCCAGCTACGTTTGGTAAATTTGATTCTTTTGTCTTCCTTTGATAAATAAGTGTTAGAAATATTTGGCCATTAAACATATATCACTTCAGATAGTAAATATAACTACGCCTAACTAGTGTCTTATAGCAAGTATGATTCTGAGAAATGTTAGGCATATTTTGCAACCTTGAATACAAGCTTGTAGTATTAACATGTGTAGTAGACTGAAGTGGCTAAATTATTCATTGCAGTAACAAACTTTTTGATGGGCATTACAACTCAGCAGTTTAACTAAGGAAACCACAGATTTCCTTTTAAGCAGGTAATAACTGCTTGCATCAGTGGTTATTTAGTTGGTCTCCAGCCAAGGAATGGAACCAGTTGTGCTGTTTAAATCATGAAATCATTGCAATATATCAATCAAAGAATACAAGCTAAGTACTAACCGAAATTGACCCGTGCTACCTATTGGATAACTGTAAAACATGTCCACAAAGCCATTACAAAAACTCTGTTTACAGAAAAAAAACCTCATGAAAATATTTGTGTTTATTTAAATATTAATTTATAGGCTGTGTGACTTGCCATTTAAAAAGAGTGTTTTCCGCCAAAACCGGTTTGGCTCAGTGGATAGAGCGTCGGCCTGCGGACTGAAAGGTCCCGGGTTCGATTCCGGTCAAGGGCATGTACCTGGGTTGCGGGCACATCCCCAGTAGGAGATGTGCAGGAGGCAGCTGATCGATGTTTCTCTCCCATCGATGTTTCTAACTCTCTATCTCTCTCCCTTCCTGTCTGTAAAAAATCAATAAAATATACTTTAAAAAAAAATAAAATAAAAAGAGTGTTTTCCGTTTTAAAGTGACACTTAATAGAAATGATGTTCACTTTAAGCTTAGCATAGATTGACAGTTGATTTTCTTTTTTAATTTCTAAAGTTTTAAGTGTCAAGCCATACATAATATAGCACAGATTTACAATTTATGCTCTATATACAAAGATCTAGTCAGGTTCTATAACTGACATTGTCTTTATTTATAGGATAATGTATGGATTTTTCCCCCACCTGCCTTTATGTATTATGAATTTGCAAAACTCTAAGCTTGTGAGAAAAACACAGTATTTTGCAATATTTGGATGAGTTTTGGGTAAAAAGACCCTTGATAGGTCAAAACAGTATATCTTATTATTTGTGGCCACCTAAAGCTGTTCCCTGTCACCATCTGTGGCAAAATTGAACACGCCAATGCCCTTTGCAGCAGGAACTAGAGACATTTGGCATTTCTTCACTATCATGGCAGGATATGTCAGATGCTGCTGTGAAAAATGACCTCTAAGCTAGATAATATACTAAGGATTTGGAGGGAAATCTCATTATAATGGCTTGTATGAATATAATCCTCAAATAAATGACCTTAGTTTTATTAAGAATGGTTTAAAGTTATGAATTAGCTCTCTAAGTCTTAGCCCCGGACTATGTTGACCTATGCTAACTAGATTACTTGTTATGTTAATTACCAATGTTATTGGTGGGGAGCTGCCTCATCCCCACTGGTTGGCTAGTGGAGTGGGCTTCTTGTGATATCACCAGGAAAATAAATTTCTGAGACTAACATGGGAGGATGAGATATTGTAGAAAGCTTTATTTCTGTGGAATTAAATTCCTGAGTTTCCCAAGTCCCATTTCCCTCTGTCCAGCCATGGAAGAAGTGTAGCTGTGACTTCAGTAGAGCTAGGATTAAAATCGTTGACAAGAGTTTCTGTTCCATGTTGGGACACAGTCCAGTCCAGCATCAGACACAGGTAGTTTGTGTTTCCCACTGAAGGTCATCAGTCCATTGAGTATGGGGTCCACGTGATTATGGAGGAAACATGGGTGAATGTAAAGAACCACAAGAATCTAGAGCACCAAGATCCAAAGGAGCCAACTGTTTGCAGGTTCCTGTGGCCCCACCCTCTCTAGTAAAATCCATGGTTCCCTAGGCTTGACTGATAGACGCCCTCCCTTCGACAGCTGGACTCACTGAGCATGTGCCCATGCTCCCCTTAGTCCAGTCCCTTCCCCCAATAATCTTCAGAGAATGGGCCCAGTGGTTCCCTGGGCAGTGTGAAATTGCAGCTTCCTGGTGAAGCTGCCCGAATGACCATGCTTATAATGTCTGGCCTTCCCTTTTGCTCCTTTCCTAGTATTAATAACTAGCTAATTACAATGGTACCATCAATACCAGGTAGTACAATGTTTTATTCAATGAAATTTAACCCATTGCATTTAGAAAATACAAAATGTGGAATGTTTCTAGAGTGGTTAATATACTGAACTTGACTGAATACTGTAGCGGCAATGGGTTTTCCCATGATAGATGCTGATCCTTGAAAGGTAATTCACTGGGAACTTTTCCCAAGTATTTCCTGCTTTGACTCTGGACTTATGATAGGATTGACTTCCTGGCCCCCTTGTGGTTAAAGGAGGCCACTGACTATGTTTGGACAATCATGAGTGAAAGTGTAATTTCACTTCCAAAGGGAACAAGGATGGCCAAAAGGAAACTGATGTTCAACTCTATCAGTTAAACTGATTATTAACCTGACCTAGGACCAATACCAAGAAACAATAAACTTCAGACCAATACTGACTTTGGAAAGTAGTGGTTTTCAATGCCTGTTTCAGCATTTATTAGATGAAATATAGGAACTATCCAAGTTAAGCTGCATTAAACGTTTTACCAAATGAACAATATAGGCTTCATCCACACATCCCTAAAAATCAGCAGTGTGCTATTTACCCATAGTTGAAAACAGAGTTCTATTAGCAAGGCAAATTCTTCAAAAAACTATATAAATTTGTGCCTGGTGATTTCTAACGTTTGAAGACATGTTTTAGACTAGTTAAATGTTTCCTAGTAACTGGTATTTTAAACAGGACTTTTGATAAAGTACTGTTGACTCACATGAGAATGAGATGGAAAGATAATAATGACTCTATGTATATATGGTTATTCTTTGTATTTCCTGTTTTGGCTGTGTAACTGATTTTCAATATAGCCTCCACAAGACAGGATAAAAACCCATTATGAGGATATAAATAGAAGGTTTTAATTTGGCTAACTTATGTCTAGAAAGTCTTAAGTATTCTGATGCATTATTAAGGAAGCAGCTGTGATTAGTGACGGTATCTATCCGAATTCAGCCCTGCAAGGTTTACTAGATCATTCTGTTTCTGAGTGTTTCCTTATTTCTCTCTCCAGATGTTAGCTACAGTCTGAGACTTTCTGCCTATTTGGAGGGAAGAAATACTATCCCTGCCTTGTCAGTGACATCTGATATAAAGCTTCCCTTTTCATCTAACAAATATGAAGCATTTGCTTCTTTCTTGAAAAACAGAGATATTTAAACCATCGGAGAGAGGGTGAGAGAAAACCATCGTAAGCTTTAAAAGATATAACTGAAACGAAAGAAGTGTCCAGCTTCTGTTTTACTTTGCCCTATAAAATAGTATCTTTCTAAAGGCCTATAAACCAATATTGCTGTCTTTAGGTGTCCTGGTCAGTGTTTTTCAGTTTCTGAATTACTCTCATGGGCAGGCTTAATGTGATGCTAATGGTGACTCATTTGCTTTTAGGGTCTCTCCTTTGCAACAACCTCTTCCAAGACACTGGGTAAGGAGGGTACAATAATGTGTGTGCAGTCAGATGTTTTTCAAATGTGCAAGAGTAAGAATTTTGCCCTAGCTGGTTTGGCTCAGTGGATAGAGCGTCAGCCTGTGGACTGAAGGGTCCCAGGTTCGATTCCAGTCAAGGGCACATGTCTGGGTTGCAAGCTCGATTCCCAGCAGGGTGTGTGCAGGAGGCAACCGATCAATGATTCTCTCTTATCATTGATATTTCTATCTCTCTCTCCCTCTCCTTTCCTCTCTGAAATCAATAAAAAAAACTTTTTTAAAAAATGAGTAAGAATTTTATGCTTGATAAGTTGAGAACACTGCTTCCTTTGGTTCCAATTTACTGTCACACTTGTTTAAAGAGTGTTAGAGAGTCCAGGCAGTTCTGGGATCTAGTTAAGGAAAACAAACATTCTAGTTAAAGGACAGTTGAAATGGGGATACATTGAATTTGGGTGTCTCCAGGTTTATTTGTATGCATTCATAGTCTTCATGGTACAGAATGGCTCCCAAGGATTTACCCGGCATCCACTGTGGTGGCACAAAAGTGCAGTGACAGAGGTTCTATTTTGATGGAATAGTCCCCAGTGTGAGATCAGGAAGCATAAGGATGGTTGAGTGGAATCAAACCTTAAGAGTGCAAAGCCAGAAACAAGTCTGTAGAAAGTTTATCTAATCATCCTCTATAATAAGAGCCTAATATGCTAAGTGTCCAGTCATCTGTTCAACCAATCAAAGTGGAATATGCTAATGATATACTAAGACCGTTCAACTGCTCGCTATGACATGCACTGACCACCAGGGGCAGACACTCCAACTGGTAGGTTAGCTTACTGCTGGGGTCCGGCTGATCGGGGCTGAGGGAGGTGGGCCGGACATGCCCTGGAGCCCTCCCATATCCTTCCCCGGCCCTGATCATGCACCAGTAGGGTCCCTTGGCTTGGCCTGAGCCCTCTCTCAATCTGGGACCCCTCAGGGGATGTCAGAGAGATGTTTCAGCCTGATCCCACAGGCAAGGCTGAGGGACCCCACTGGTGCACGAATTCATGCACTGGGCCTCTAGTTAGACATATAAAAGCCCAAACAGATGTGTTTCTCATTGGTGTCTAATCAAACCAAAAACTCTCTCTTGTCAAAAGTTGCTCAATAAGGCAGAAGATACATTTAAGAAACAACATATTTTTTTAGTGAGTCTGTCTGTGCAATTTCTAAACAAACATTGTGCAAACACAGAATTTATCAGAATTCTTGTATTGAGGGTATAAATAGACAGCGGTACTGCAAACACAGGCTGTGTGTGTGCAGCTGGGTGACTTTTGCATCCCAGTGTATTGGAGGTAGCACATCTGATATCTTTTCCTGAAAAAGTCTGGCACTTCACCATGAAATGACGCACTCCATATCCACTGATGCAGTAAAGATATCCTAAAGAAACAAATAGTTCAGTGACAAACTCTTACAACTACACATCAATAAGTCAAAGTATTTTGTATTTACACAATTATGAAGCTTAATACAGTTCGAATTTTAAAAATCCATTTCAATAGCTGTTCTATATGTCTTAATTTCAGCTGCCTCCTGCACATTCCCTACTGGGTATGTACCCACAACCACGGTACATGCCCTTGACCAGAATTGAACCTGGGACCCTTGAGTCCGCAGGCCAACGCTCTATCCATTGAGCCAAACCGGTCAGGGCTATAAAATCTTTCTTTAGTGTAGCTGGTTTAACTGACAGTCTGCTCCAAGTTTTCTGGACTGAACCATAGAACAGGGTTGTACTTACATTTATCTATATCCTTTATGTCAGATCAGAGTGTTATTTGTTCCCAACTTTCAAGGGTACTACATTTAATTCAAAATGTTCTGAAGGAAATATTCAATCCAAAGAGCTATATTTTTAATAATGGTGACTCACAATCAGTATTGATGGAAAAATCCCATTCATGACATTGCATTTCCACCTCACTATAATGTTTTCAGTATCTCTGTGATTCCTGCCACAGTAGTGTTATAGTGAGCTCTCTTGGTATTTTCAGAAAGAGGCTCTCTTTAAGAGGGTTATTGATAACCTAATTTTTGTCTGTAGAGTACCACTTTGTAACAAAGATAAGAGCAACTGGTAATATTGATTAAGAGCTTATGTTATACAAGAAGAAGTTTTATTCCTTACATATATTAAATTATTTAATAAAGAGTCCAAAGAGTTAATATTCATAAGACCTCAAATTTGTATATACCTCTCTGGTTTGTTTGTTTGTTTGTTTGTTTGTTTTTGCCCTCCTTTTGATACCAGATTTTCTGTTATGACTTTGACCTTCATTGTATGTCTGAAGGATAGATGAGTAATGTGACAAGAACCGTACTCTCCTGCAAACTAGGAGTGTCTTATTCATAAGTGAACTGAATTGCTGTGCTAGTCATTATTCATTATTCGCAAAAGTGCATTCCTGGCTATATTCAAGCACAGAAAGGAATATACTACCATGATGTCTAGAAGTCACAGTGGACATGTGAATGTGCTCTGGTCAAAGATATATGAGCAGAAATGATGTAGGTCTCTTTCCGGTGGACGCATTTAAGGGCCAGTACACATTCATATAATACCCATCTTTCTGTCCTTCGTATATGCATGGTGACCCCCCAAAATGCATACACACTTTACAGCTGATAGCTCAATTGATGTTTCTTTCATTTCAGATTTATCCCATTGGAATTAATAATTATTCAATGTGTTTATACATTTTGGGGGAACACCTTGTATGTTTTAGCCAGGATTCTCCAGAAAATCAGTGTGTGTGTGTGTGTGTGTGTGTGTGTGTGTGTGTGAGAGAGAGAGAGAGAGAGAGAGAGAGAGAGAGAGAGAGAGAGAGAGAGAGATTGAGAAAGAGAGAGAGAGAGAGAGATCGATCTATATATATATATATATATATATATATATATATATATATATATAGAGAGAGAGAGAGAGAGAGAGAGAGAGAGAGAGAGAATATGGGAGAGGAAGGGAGACATTGATTTATTATAAGCTTACACAATTGTGGAGACTGAAAAGTCCAGGGTCTACCTTGGAAAGCTAGAGATACAGGAGAGTCCATGTGTGGTTCTAATTCAAATCCAAAGGACTGAGAACCAGGAGAGCGGATGATGCAAACTCCTGAAAAATAGCAGACTCTACCCAGGAAGAGCCCATGCTTCAGTCTGAACCCGAAGGCTAGAAAAAGACAATATCCCAGCTCAAGCAGTCAGGCAGGAGAAAGTCCCTCAGACTCGGCCTTTCTGTTCTAGTTAGGCCTTCAACTGATTGGATGAAGACCACTTGCATTAAGGGGGGCAATTGCTTTACTCAGTCTACTGATTCAAATGTTAATCTCATCCAAAAACACCCTTACAGACAAACCCAGAATAATATTTGAGCAAATATTTGGGAACTTGCCTAGTCAAATTGACAGATAAAATACACCATCACAAGTCAACTTGGCACCTATATGCATCTCCTGAAGTCATATTTAATCTCTAAATAAAGACAATTACAAGGTCATAACTGCACCCAACATGATACAACTATCCTGCATAGAACCAAAAACACACTAACCTATTTCCCATAAGAGGAAGTAAAGTCTTTAAGTAATGGTTACTCTTCTCCTTCATATCCTATAATTGAAATACTGTGATATAAAATTAACAATACTTAAATGCCACAATAAAAGTGAGTAAGTCTTATGAGAATGATAGGGATAAGAGAGAAAAGAAAAAAAGAAAACAAAGGTAACGCCGGTGGTCTTGATCTGGCATCTAGAAGGGTTCAGAAATCTGGAGAAGGGCTGTGCGTAACTTAAATAAGAGTCCAGAGACAAAACATAGTTTTGAAAGGCATTATAGGGAGTCAGAGAAGACTTAGATAAAGGAACTAAGTTCTCCTCTTCTCAGGACCCCTTGCTTTTTATTAACAAAATCTATCCTAAGGCGAGGTGGAGATATACACATCAAAGGGTAGGGTTAGGTACAGAATCCATTGTCAGATTGGAAGAATTTGCCTATGGCTGTTTGGCCAGTAGGAGGCAATAACATGCAGATTAAGATGTCCTGAGCTGTCGGGCAGCAAGTGATCATCCCTTTTCAGGTCTGGGGAAATGCCCTTGCCACTCCAGATGATTCAGCCCTTGCTGACATGCTGGAATTGGCTTCCAGCACAAAGGAATAGACACACAAATGTATTAATATCAAAATAAGGATGTGTTAATTTGCTCAAGTAATGAAACAATATCTGGTATATCAGCTGCAATTGGATTAACAAACTATCATTCTCCAAGATCTACCTGTCTTCTGCACAGACTTAATAGGTGAGTTGACTTGGATATGGTGGGAGTCACTATCCCTGCGATTTTCAAGTTCTTGTTGGTGGCATTAATCTCTTCAATCCCTCCAAAAATGAGATGTTGCTTTTAGTTTACTATTTTCCTGGGTTGAAGCAGTTCTAGAGGCTTACAGTTGGACTTTCTGTCCATAATATCCTCGCTCCACAAGTTAGGGTTCCAATGTGGAGATTCTTCCAATGGCTGAGTATATTTCTTCCGATTGGTATGCATTTCAGAACTGGGGAAATAACCACAGGATGGTTTGGCAGACCCAGTAGCCCACTGTGAGATGGACTTGGGCTAAAACTCCATTGATCATCTGACCTCCAGAAGCCCCTACCCTGACTGGAGAACCACAGTGATGTTTTTGGGTTTGAAATCAGTATTATGTCAGAGTCAGTGTCTAGTACTCCCCTTATGGTCTGATTATTTCCTTTTCCCCAATGCACAGTGAACATGATAAAAGGGTCTCTTTGGGCAAGACTCAGGGAAAGAGTAACAGTACAAATTTTTGGCAGTGTATCAGACTCTTTCCTCAAGGGGACCCCACTACTGTATCCTTTTTTTCAAAGGGTCCTAGGTCTATAAATTAGCTCCAGTCTGTTTTTATAATTCACATTACACTTGTATTTGATTCCTAACAATTTCATTTCTAGGAATATCATACTCAACTGCCCAATACCATAGTTCTGCATGAGACAGACTATTCTTTTTTTTAAAATATATTTTTATTGATTTCAGAGAGGAAGGGAGAGAGAAAGAAAGATGGAAACATCAGTGATGAGCGAGAATCATTGATTGACTGCCTCCTGCATGCCCCACATTGGGGATCCAGCCCGCAACCCGGGTACGTGCCCTGACCAGGAATCGAACCATAACCTCCTGGTTCAGAGGTGAATGCTCAACCACTGAGCCACACCAGTTGGGCAAGACAGAATATTCTGATTCCTGTTTTGACTCTGTTGTCTCTTACCATAACTACTTCCATTTTGCATTTGGTGTTTAAATACTTGGCCCTTGCCACCCAAGGATCCAACCAGTCCCAATGCATTTAGGTTTCTAAGTTCACACTCTAAGGTCTGTCCTATGGAGAAGAGCAACCACAGAGCCTGTCAGTGAAGCCAGGGCTTCCCTCACAAATACATTTCTCAGAGTATTAGTGAAAGTATGTCATTTGAGCCCTTCCAGTGTGGGTGAGCAGGTCTAAAATGACAAATCCACTCTAACATTCCAATCTTCTGAAGACTTTGAATCTTCTACATTAAACCAAGACAGGTTAGCAGTTCCAACCTACCTACTGTGGGCCACTTCATGGTCCACGTTTTAGCTGATCAAAGAAACTGGTAGATCCCTTTCTGATTTCCCAAGTTGCAACATTAAATGCAGAATCTCTGCTTAGTGAGCTCCTATCAATGTGAGAAGGAAAATAGGGGGGCAACTTTGGGAGCTTATAGCCTAGTTCAGTATCTAGTTAAACAATAATCTTTTTTTATTATTATTGTTTAAAGTATTACAAATAGTAGTACATATGTCTCCTCCCCCCCCCCCCCCCATTGACCTTCCCCTGGCCTCCTCTACCCCCTGGCACATGCCCTCGTAAACAGTACTCTTACTTCCCCATTCTAACTGACTTGGGCGGAGCTGCAAAGCCCACCTTGAGGGCCCGCCACAAGAAGATATATATAGCAAAACTTCCCCACACTGGCAGCTCAGGCTTTGGATCAGAGTCCCCTGGACTAGCAGCGCTGGGAAATGAAGGTTTACTTTCCTGATTCCTCTGGGTGCGGGCTGTCACTCCTGGGTCATTTGCCACAACAAATGAATTCAGCCAGATTCAACTTTATGTTCCTCACCCTCTTAATATCTATCCCCACACATGTTCCCTAGATTCTTATCTGTGTAAATTAGAAAACTGAAATAGTCCTTTTGGTATGTAGCACATGGTCTACACTTTTTAAAAAATATATTTTTCTAATTGATTTTAGAGAGGGAGAGGAAGAGAGAGATAGAAACATGAATGATGGGAGACAGCCATTGATCAGCTGCCTCCTACATGGCCCACACTGGAAATTGGCCCCGCAACCCAGGCAGGTGCCTTGACTGGGAATCAAACCATGACCTCCTGGTTCAAACACTGAGCCACGCCAGCCGGTCTGGCCAACGCTTTTTAGCTCACTTTTAGAAGCCTGAGGGAACATCAGTCTAGCGCTAGATCTAGAGGCAAAGAGAATGGTGGGCATGGGTCCTGAAGATACACAGCATTGTATTGCTTTGGGGCAGGCCATAACAATTTCCTCTGGTAATGCAGGGCTAATCTCCTCAGATTAACCCTGAGGAGTGAGGAATGAGGAGTGAGGTCTTTTTCACTGGCCCAGCAGATCTCATATTTTAGGGGTTCAGTGTTTCCAGCTTCATCATTTTTTGTTCACATGTCTTCATTCCAACTTTTGGGGTGCCAATCCTTCCTAGTTAATGCCCTCCCCATAATAGTAGGCAACCTGAGAAGCTAGAAGTTCAATTTGAGTTGTAATTCAGCCAGCTACAGGATGATATTCTTTGCTTGATTTTCAGCAATCTCAGCTCTGTAACTACTAGAGATAAGGGTCTGCTTGAGGGCACATCTAGAAACCTGCAGGTCATTTATATAGCACTTGAATTGGGAGTTTAAATCCCTGAGCTCATCCTTTCCTTTCTCCACTTTATCTAGCTACAATAGGAGCAACCAGCCAATCTCATGATATTGTCATTTTGCCAAAGATATTAAAAAATATTAAAATTTAAAAATATATCTCTTAGATCTTTGCTTCTCCTAAGTGGTTTATTAGAAAAAATATATATCTGATGGTGATATTTTGCATATCGCTAGTACCATGGAACATCAGATCTCTCTCTACTAATGGAAATAGTCATTAGAGTCTTTTTTCTTTTTATATTTTTAAATTGTTGGGTGGGAAGTTTTGTTTTTTTTAAATATATTTTTTATTGATTAAGATATTACATATGTGTCCTTATCCCCACGTTACCCCCTACCTCACCCCCCCTCATGCCCTCACCCCACCCCCCGTTGTCCGTGTCCATTGGTGAGGCCTATATGCTTTCATATAAGTCCTTTGGTTGATCTTTCCCCCTTACCCCCACCCTCCCCTACCTTCCCTCCAAGGCCCGACAGTCCAATCAATGCCTCTCTGTCTGGATCAGTCCTTGTTCATCAGTTTATGTTGTTCATTGTATTCCACAAATGAGTGAGATCATGTGGTATTTATCCGCTCTCCAGTTCCATCCATGCTGTGGCAAATGGTAAGAGTTCCTTTTTCTTCTTCCTCTTCTTAAAGAATACCTTTCAGCATTTCATATAATGCTGGTTTGGTGGTAATGAACTCCTTTAGCTTTTTCTTATCTGTGAAGCTCTTTATCTGACCTTCTATTCTGAATGATAGCTTTGCTGGATAAAGTAATCTTGGTTGTAGGTTCTTGCTATTCATCACTTTGAATACTTCTTGCCACTCCCTTCTGGCCTGCATGGTTTCTGTTGAGAAATCAGCTGACAGTCGTATGGGTACTCCCTTGTAGGTAACTGACTTTCTTTCTCTTGCTGCTTTTAAGATTCTCTCTTTGTCTTTTGCTCTTGGCATTTTAATTATGATGTGTCTTGGTGTGGTCCTCTTTGGGTTCCTTTTGTTTGGGGTTCTCTGCGCTTCCTGGACTTGTAAGTCTATTTCTTTCACCAGGTAGGGGAAGTTTTCTGTCATTATTTCTTCAAATAGGTTTTCAATATCTTGCCCTCTCTCTTCTTCTGGTATCCCTATAATTCTGATGTTGGTACGCTTGAAGTTGTCCCAGAGGCTCCTTACACTATCTTCATATTTTTGGAATCTTTTTTCTTTTTTCTTTTTCGGTTGGGTATTTTTTGTTTCTTTGTATTTCAAATCTTTGACTTGATTCTTGGGATCCTCTTGTCTGCTGTTGGATCTCTGTATATTATTCTTTATTTCAGTCAGTGTATGCTTAATTTCTAGTTGGTCCTTTTTCATATCCTCGAGGGTCTCACTAGATTTCTTGAGGGTCTCACTAAATTTATCAGCGGTTTCCATAAAATTCTTGAAAAACCTTATAAATGTGGTTTTGAACTCTATATCCAGTCATTTGCTTTCCTCCATTTCTGTCATTTGTGACCTGTTTCTTTGTCTCCGCATTTTTTATGCTTCCCTGTGTTGGTAGAGTGGTTTTGTGTGCTAGGTGTCCTGTAGTGTCCAGTGGCTCAGCCTCCCCCGTTACCTGAGGTGGACACTCTTGGTGCACCCCCTTGTGGGCTTTGTGCATAGTCTTGTTGTAGTTATACCTTGATTGTTGTAGGATCACTGGGAGGAATTGACCTCCAGGCCAATTGACAGTGAGAATCGGCTGTGTCTGCAGTGGGAGAACTTCTGTGCTGAAGACACCCTTCTGGGGCAAGACTTGCTTCAGTGGGGTTTTGGTGCTCACTGAGTCTGCCCTCTGGGTGTGTCCCTTATGGATCTGAGGAGTTGTAATCCGGATGGTCCCCCTCTGACCACTGGGTACACTGGCTCTTGGAGGTTACCCAGCAGGAGCTATGAAGAGAACTGCAGATTCCCCTTCCTTTTTTGGAGTTTGGAGGTGCCCTGATGAGGCCCAGCTGTGAAGCAATGCAAGCTGCTGTGGGGCCTTGGGCCTTCTCTTGGAAGTTCTGGGTCTGTGGCCCAACTGCAGTTTGTTAGGTAATTTTCAGGTTGCAAAGGGCCAGGGCATTCATATGCAAAAGCCGCTGCCACAGCCTGGGTGGGGTGGGGTCTCAGGGAATCAAAGGGCGGAGCAAGGAACTATGGTGGATTCTCAGCCCTGCCCTAAGGGGTCACGCGCTTCTCAGTGTCCTGATAATTTAATCGCTGCAAGCACCTCTGAGGGAAAGCCGCCCTCGAGTTCCGAGTTCTGCCCGCTGCCAGACAGTCCAGTTTCTCCCCATATGAGTCCTGGGTCCCCAGAGACTTCCCAGAACCAGAGTTCAGAGCAGTCGGGAGCTTGTGACTCCCTCCCGATTCAAAAAGACAGCCGTGTCCTCAGGTACCAGCCCCTTTCCATGCACTCTCGAGCCTCCGTACCTTTGCACTTTACTTCCGCAGCTCCTGACCATCAATGTGCTTTTCTCTTTCCTTCTAGCTGTAGAATTTCCACTCCGCCAGCCCTCCTGTAAGTTCTGGATGATGTCGGTTTTGTCCTTTTATTGTGTTTTGAAGTTGTTGTAGGAGGCAGCAATTTCGGTGTTTCCCTATGCTGCCATCTTAGTTTCTCTCATCATTAGAGTCTTTAATTCTAATCAGATCACAGAGCCAATTCAAGAAACCTAAGGACCAATACAGAAAACTCATTCTTAAAAATCTGTTCTTCTAAAACCTCTCTTGGTACCAAAATCTATATTATATTAAACTCCAGAAAACCAGAAGCTACAAGACATAGTCTATAACATTTTTTTTTTTTTAGAAAGAGAGAGATTATAAGAAATTGGCTCAAGTGATCAAGTGATCATGGAGGGCTGAGAAGTCCTAAAACAGCGGCTCTCAACCTGTGGGTCTAATGACCCTTTCACAGGGGTCGCCTAAGGCCATTGGAAAACACATATATAATTACATATTGTTTTTGTGATTCATCACTATGCTTTAATTATGTTCAATTTGTAACAATGAAAATACATCCTGCATATCAGATATTTACGTTATGATTCATAACAGTAGCAAAATTACAGTGATGAAGTAGCAACAAAAATAATTTTATGGTTGGGGGTCACCACAACATGAGCAACTGTACTAAAGGGTCGCGGCCTTAGGAAGGTTGAGGACCACTGTCCTAAAATGTGGTTGAGAGGCTCAAGATCCAAAGCCTGGGTGAAAAAACATCATCTCCCAACTCAAGTAGTAAGAGAGGGGAAGTTCCCTTTTAGTCTGTGTTTTTGTTTTATTCAGGTTTTCAAATGATTGAATGAGGGCCACACACATTAGGGGGTAATCTGCTTTTACTCAGTCTATAGATTCAAATGTTAATTTCACCCAAAAACACTCTGACAGACTCACCCAATATAATATTTGACCAAATATCCCAGCACTTTGTGGCTCAACCAAATTGACACATAAAACTAACCATCAAAAAACATGTTCATATATATGTGTCATAAGATTGAAGCCTGGAGTGTTTAGGCAACATGTAGAGTATATGACAGTTCCCTGGTCATCCTTGGTAAGGGCCAGTTTATGTCAAGCTACAGCAGTCATCTTGTACGTCTTTCAGATGCTGTGAATGTCCCATTCAAAACTGATCATGGTGAAACAGGAATTTGGGGGGGTGAAAAAGACAAGTTTTAGGAAGTTTTATAAATTTTATAAATTAAGGGACCATGGAGGAAGTGCAGGGCTGCTGAGCAGCAGAAGGTATATTTCCATAGAATGGGGGAGCTGAAAAGCTGCAACAGGTACATTTCCATAGGATGAGGGAGCTGGGAACAGCAACAGGTCTATATTTACAAAATAAAGAGAAGGAAGCCCTTCATCCAGAAGGAGAAGAAGAAAGCCGGACTAGGAAACCAATAAGGAAGGAGGAAGGGAGAACCTCACATGACCCATGTGAAGTTCAACCTTTGAGCCTAGGTGTTATTATAGTAACCAGTCCAAGGGAGTAGTGACCAATCAGAGGGGATATCAAGGCACCAGAATCTGCAGCCTTTATAAGCCATAGGGAAAAGGAACTCAGTGGGACCCTTTCCCTCTCCCCACGTGGGAGTCCATTCTGTGGGACTCTTTCCCTCTCCCCACCTGGGAGTCTGTACTTGTTCTTCAATAAATCTCCACCTTTGCTGTATCACTTTCTGTCCCTGGATTCATTCTTCGATTCCGGCGGACAAAGAATCTGGGTTCCAGTCCAAAAATTCTGTTTCAATGGGAGTTGGGAGTGAAACACTGAAAACAACACATACATGAGGTTTCAGTAGTACCTAATTAATTGGTGCCTTATTAAGTTATTTAATACAAATTCCCCTGATAGTCACCCAAACCTGAGTATTCTTTGTGGGAGTGAGAAATAATCCCATGCTGTTCTATGTTTCTAGCTTTAGGAAGTTATGTTTTTCAATGGCAAAATATACCCTATTCTAATGAATACAGTTTCTTTTTTTTTTTTATAATATATTTTTTATTGATTTTTTACAGAGAGGAAGGGGGAGAGAGAGAGAGTCAGAAATATCGATGAGAGAGAAACATCGATCAGCCACCTCCTGCACATCCCCCACCGGGGATGTGCCCGCAACCCAGGTACATGCCCTTGACCGGAATCGAACCTGGGACCTTTCAGTCCGCAGGCCGATGCTCTATCCACTGAGCCAAACCGGTTTCGGCTGAATACAGTTTCTTAATCTGTAAAATGTGGGATCTTAACTAGATGTCTCTAAGGTCAGTTACAGTATTATTCACATTCTATGATTTTAGGTTTCCCAGTTTCAAATAGAAAATTCAATCATAGGAAAGCATAACAACTGCATCAAGGCCACTTAACCCATTAAATTAAATTCTGGGGCCAGAACTGCATTTTTAAAAATTATTTCCCCAAGTAATCTGTTTCCATTACACTGCCTCATACTTTTCTAAACTCAGCAATTGTTCAAAAGAAGCATGAAAAGATATAGCTTATTTGGGAGTGGTTTTTATCTTGAATTTAATTGTTCTGGCAATGTTTGGGATGCGTCATTTGAAAATGTCAGAGTAGCTCATCAGTAGTCAGTCTCACCTAAAAAATTCAATTTCAACGCATGTTACTTACCTATTTTGTACTTAGAAATTGGAAAGGAACTTGGGAAATGCAGAGTATACGATGTGACCTAAGTACTTTAATTAATTTTATCTTAACCAGCATGGGATACAATCCACACATAAATCATAATTTTTAATATGCATTTATCCATGCCTTGCCTTCTCATGGACAGAAGCCCTCATCTAGGGTAGGGTTACCTACGATGTCATGTAAGTTTATTAAAGCCATTTCTGAATGCTAGCAAATCAGTGCAACTACCTTCAAATTTGTCATATTGAGAAGTTGTACGATTCTTTTTATGATGCTGCAAGTGCCCTGAACATTCTTGAGTTTCCTGTTCAGAGTTCTTGAAAAATTCTTGTGGCTATTCCTTTTATCCTTTGAAAGTGCTATTGATTACTAGAAATGGTCATTCAGAGCCTTTTAAATTAAATATGTGATAGAAGTGGACAATATTACATTAATTCAAACAAGTTGAAATATCCTATTTTGAGTATTTTTTTACTGTGTAAAAGTGGCTAGAAGGCAATTATTTTTAAAAGGTGCTCCTTACAAATGTCAAATTATATTAGAATTAGTGGGATTAATTTATAGCTTCCAAACAGACTATACTGAGGCCAATCATCTAACGATTGACTTAAGTGTGTGTATGTATATGAGTACTTACGGTATGTATGTTGTATATGTATGTGTGTATATCTGAGGGAGGGAGGGAGGGAGATTCAGTACTTTATACTTTATGGATGGCATTATGTCAACTTTTGAAGCATTTTGATTTAACATGAAGATCCAAATCTTGAATATATGCAAAGCCACATATAAAATCATGTATCATAAGGAGATTTCCTTCTATGGCAATTTTACTGGTATTTTTTATTTATTTCTTTTTAAAAATATATTTTTATTGATTTCAGAGAGTAAGGTTGAGGGAGAGACACAGAAACATCAGAGATAAAAGAGAATCAGTGATCAGCTGCCTCCTGTATGCCCCACACTGGGGATCTAGTCTGCATGTGTCCCAATGGGGAATTGAACTGTGACCTCCTGGTTCATAGGTTGACACTCAACCACTGAGCCATGCCAGCTGGACTCCATGGCGATTTCAAAGAAAATGACAGATGGACAATAATGGGACTTGTTTTGACTGTGGCATTTCCTGGAGGTAAAAAAGAAAAGTGAACAAGATTAATATGAGGTCATTGCTACATCTCTGAACAGGCCAAAATGAAAGACATTCTTATGAACTTGCCTAGGAGGACAAGTGAAGGAAAAATACAACTACTCTCTCTGATCATTAGCTGTACTCTTTCCTTAAGAGTCTGTATCCTGCAGATGGAATAGCAGGACACCTCCTAAGAAAGTAATTGTGAGAATTTGATGAGATCATGTATATCAAATGTCTAGCACAGAGATCAACATATGCCTTATGCTCTATAAATATTAGTTTTCTTTTTTTCTAGCCATTTTACACTTTTGCTGCTTATTTGCATATATAGGCTGTCCCAAAATTCACGCAAGAAGTAATTTTGATAGAAAACACAGGTTTATAATTAAAAATTATACATTTTTATTGATTCATAAAGGATACAGTATAGGGTTATGTAAGAAATAGCACATCGGGTAAATGGCCTCCGTGGCTTTGCTGGCACATACGTAAAGCCATGGTCTTCATTGGTCTTCATTGTCCCTGCTCCTGGGCCATAATTGGTACTTGGTAATGCTTACTAAATTGAAGGGATTGAAATCAAATGGCAACAGATATTAGAATCTGATTCAATAAACCAAGTACAATTAGGCTTTTATTTTTTGTTGTTGTTGTTGTTAATGCTCACGCAAAATTCAAATCTTGCGTGACTTTTGGGACAGCATATATATGGATATAAGATAAAAATGAAGTCAGGCTTGTGTGGCTCAGTGATTGAGCATGGACCTATGAACCAGGAGGTCACAGTTCGATTCCCAGTCAGGGCACATGCCTGGGTTGCAGGCTTGATCCCCAGTGGGGGACGTGCATGAGACAGCCAGTCAATGATTTTCTCTCATTATTGATGTATCTATCTCTCTCTCCCTTTCCCTTCCTCTCTGAAGTCAATAAAAATAAACTAAAACAAAGAAAATAAACAATTTAGCATGGATGTGCAGTATAATGAGGAAATAAATGGAGAATAGATATGATCTAATCAAAATGGATTTGTCATAGTGAAACAGGAATTCTAGGGGTAAGATAAGACAGGTTTAGGAAATTTTAGAAATTAAGGAGACCACGAAGGAAGCACAGGGCTGCAGAGCAGCAGAAGGTATATTTCCATAGAATGGGGGAGCTGAAAGCTGCAACAGGTACATTTCCATAGGATGAGGGAGCTGGGAACAGCAAAAGGTCTATATTTACAGAATAAAAAGAAGGAAGCCCTTCATCCAGAAGGAGAGGAAGAAAGCCCAAAGGGAATAGGAAAACAATAGGGAAGTGGGGGGAGAACCTCACATGCCCTACATGAGGTTCAACCTTTGTGCCCAGGAGTTACCAAAGTAACCAGTCTAGGGGAATAGTGACCAATGAGAGGGGATATCAAGGCACCAGGATCTGCAGCCTTTATAAGTCATAGGGAAAAGGAACTCAGTGGGACCCTTTCCCCCTCCCCACGTGGGAGTCTGTACTTATTTTTTAAATCTCCACCTTTGCTATACCCTTTTCTGTCTGTGGACTCATTCTTTGATTCCGGGGGACAGAGAATCCAGGTTCCAGTCCAAAAATTCCGTAACAATAGTCTCTCGTCTTTGAAAAATAATAATATAGGTCATATAATGTAGGTCATATTTATTTCAAGCTCTTAACTTTTCATATCTATGATTTTCTTTTATCCCTTGAATAGCCCCAAGTCTTTGGGTAGGCAGGTTATTATCATCACGTACTTACTGAGAAAACTTTGCTGAAGTCATGTGACCTGTGTACTAGAATCTGAAACAAAACAGAGGTCCCATGAATGATAGACTGTCTCTAAATGGCCCCAATTATCCTTGTCTCTTGGTATTTATTTTCTTGTGTATCCTCCTCCCTTTGTGTGGGCTGTACCTAGGGACTCACTTCAAATAAACAGATTATGGTGAAAGTGATAGGAGTCGCTTCCAACATTAGGTCAGATAAAGACTGTAGCTTCCATCCTGGATCCTTTCCTGCTCTCTCCTTGCTGTCTCTGAGGAAACATGCTGCCATGTTGTGAGTAACCATATGGAAGGTTTAAAGGGACAGGAACTATCAGTGGCCAACATCCAGCAAGAACCATAAGCCTGCCAATGGTTAAATGGATGAGCTTGAATCTTCTGAGACCTGCCAACTGCCATATGAGTGAGCTGAGAAGAGAAATCTTCCCAGTTGAACCTTCAGCTGAGACCACAGACCACCCAGACACCTTGACTGCACTTTGTGATAGATCCTGAGCCAGAAGCACCAGGGAAGGCACCTTGCTTGACAAAGGAAATGCACAGATGTCCTCAGAAATGGAGAAATCACTTGAAAGCCTACAGAAATACCAAGGAAAGTTGTCTTAGTTGGTTCGGGATGTTATAAAAAGGTACCATAAAGTTGGTGGCTTATAAACAACAAACATTTATTGTTTGGAGTATTGGAGGCTGCAAATTCCCCAATCATGGCCCTAGCAGGTTGCCGGCCTGGTGAGGACCACTTCCTGTTTCATAGTTGGAGGCTTCTAGCTGTAACCTCACATGATGGAAGGGGAGACGGAGCCTTCTTGGGCCTCTTTTGTAAGGATATTAATCTGGTTCATGAGGGCTCATCTCTCAGGGCCTAATCACCTTACAAGTCCCACCTTCTAATATTATCATACTGGGCATTAGGTTTCAACATAGACACTTGTGGGGGGGGGGGGGCACACACATTCAGACCAGAGGAAAATTATTATCTTAATGCCAGCTGTCACAGTCAGGCTGATAGAGGAGGAAAAGATGTGCCAGGCAGAGAGACAGGGAAGAAGCTAACCAGGCTCCCTTATCACATGACATCTTCCTGCCCACTATGGGCCCAAGCTGCAGGGTGGCAGGAGACTCAACTTTAAATCACTTCAGAGCTTTGATAATGACATGGGACCATAGATTCTAATTATTGACTTGATGCTGTATCTTGTGACTCAAAGTCATTGTAGAATTTTATTAGTGACCAAGAAAGTAACAGACTAAGTTTTAGCATCGGAGCAGGATAAAAACTAGACCTGCCAGGTATATTTAAAAGATAGTGGGAGTGCCTCGGCTGGCCGATGGCTCAATTGGTTGATTGTTGTCCTGCTTACCAAAAGGGTTGCAGGTTCCATTCCCTGAACCAGGGTTGTGGGTTTGATCTCTGGTTCAGGTGTGTCAGGGAGCCAACCAATCAAAACCAATCCATCTCTCTCTTTCTCTCTCTCTTCCGCTCTCTCTAAAATAAAGACATGGCCTCAAGTGAGGATTAAAAAAAAAATTAACAGATAGTGGGACACACAATTTAAATTATTTATAATTATATGCTATCAGTCATGCTTCTTCAAATTCTACCATGAGAATAATAATAGTATCTAACCCAAAAAATTGCTGTGATAAATTTCTTAACTACTTAGCATAGCAAATAATGAGTATTTTAGTTGATATCATTACTATCACTTTGCTTTTACCATTGTTAACATATCTTCGAGTACTGTGCTGTTGAACAGAATTTTTCCTGTAGGTAGGAATGTTCTCTGTACTGTCCAGTTAAGTTAGACATGAGAGCCACTGAGGCATTGAATTTTAATTGTTTTTAATTAATTTAAATGTAAACATAAATCACTACCTTTGGCTAGTGGCTACTGTTTAGAACAGTACAGATCTAGACTGTATAACAAATTAAATGTTAAGGGTCAGAAAAGTTAATAGTAAATTTAATCCTAAATTCAGCCAACAAAGAAGACCTTTCCAAACCAAATTATTGTTTCATTAGTATACTAAATGGTGATGCCCCAAAACCTCAGAATGAATCAGAAGCAAGTAGAATTGTCATTTATACGAAAATGGGCCATGAGAATAACAAACAGATACACAGTGAAATTTGGCAATACTAAAATACATTCAAACTAACTTTTTTGACAATTTTCCTGTGGAATTTATAGTAGTCACTCCTAATCATGCAAATTGTTATACACAGAATCTTACTAAGAGAAGCCGCACCATCTTATTTTCCATCAATCTTATACCAGAAAAACTGTGTCCACCTGATTAAAACACACAGTGCAGCACAAACCTGTAAAAACTTCAGTGCAGTTCCTTTGTCATATTAGATGAGGTTGAAACCTGGTAAAGAGAAGGATGTTGGCACGTCTTTGGTAAACTTCCTGACCTACTCTTTTCTGTAGCCATGAAGAAAGTTCTCTGTAGTAAGCAAGGTCAAAAGAAAGCTCGGGAATGAGAAGTCACTGGGGTTCCTCTTTGAAGTCTGCAGCCTGAAAGAAAAGACTAGGACATATTTAATATTATACTTAAGTCATGTCAGACGTGGGGGGTTTAGAGCCCAACAGCTGTGTACAGTGGTTTTGCTGTCACATTAAAGATTTATGTCCAGCTGTGGCATCCTCTATATAATGGATCTAAAAGCCTGGAGTTTCTTTTTTATAACTGCATTTTGTTCTCTCCCCTTCCATCACCCTTCTCCCCATCTAAGCACCTTCCTGCCCATATATACTGTTTCTTATACAGACTTAGTGGTTCAACCTCTGCTTGGGAATAGAGCAACTGCATGGAACTTACAATATTCTGGGGGTAGTCTAAGCAAGGGACTGCCTACTGTATTTGGTCTAGCCTGAACTTGACTGGATGCCGTGGCAGCAGACCATAGGCTCAGGAGTGCCCCAAAAACAATGTGAGATTAGAACTGCTTAAGAAGGTAAATGACTGCTATAAATATATATTTGCACAGCACATCTAGCATTTGTAAAGTGCTTGCAATATATGTGGCACTTTATATGAATTGTTTCTCATAAATATCTTTATGAGATAAGTGATATTTTAGTCCCGATATACAAGGATATAAACCAAGGCTTGCAAAAGACTAAGTAATAACATGCTCAAGGGGACATAATTAATTATTGATAGAGGTCCTGAGCCATTTGTTAAGCGCAATGCAATGTGGTCTCTCTGGTATAGAATAGAATTCTCCCTATCAATCAAGGTGAAAGGCGGTACCCTCATCTCCCTGGGGTTGTAGTGACCTACTGATATATGACACCAGTGTGCAGTTCTCTATAAATATGCCTTGTAGCTATTGTAAATGCTCTTCTCATCGCCCCCCTTTTTCAGAATGAATATTCAGACAACCAGAGGAGAAAGGATGAGCTGGATAATGTTGCAACTTTGTGGGGTCCTCACTAGAACCGGATCAAGGGAGCAGGAAACAACCCCCATGAGCATCTGAATCTGATTTCTGCGCCTCTGGGCAAGCAGACCCAGGAACGGGACATCCCACACTTGAGCCGGCAGACACGTTGCCGGGGTCCAACCCCAGCAGGTCCAGGGGTTCCCAAAGGCGAAGATGGAGTAGGCGAAGAAGGAATGACACGGAGACAGCGTTCAGTTGATCAGCAGCCTAGCCAGGATCTCCAGCCAAGTTCTGGTCTTGATCTCCAGAGAGGTTCTGCTGTTTATTGTCTTGTTACATCCGTATTTATCCCAGTTGATTTTAATCCTGTCAATTTCTATTACAAAGGTTAGGGCGTTTCTTATCTCCATTCCAGGGAGTAAAGATTATGTAGCTTAAGCATGATTGTTTGTAGTGATTAACTACCCGCCTGGCACTTAGTTAAGGAGTTTCATCCCCTCCCTGACTTCAGGGAAAAATTCCTACCTGGGGAAACAACCTTTCTCAGAGAGGTGACCTTGGTTAAAACACACAGCGCTAAGGGGAGCAAACATATTAAGAACAGTATGCTATATACGCCAGGTCCCTTGAAACATATGCTGTGCACATGTTTCTTTCCTGCAGCAACTGTGTCAAGCAGCAAGGATGGACCGGCTTCCGGCAACACTTGATTCTTTTTCTGCCTTATGTCTGGACAAGGCCAGGGACCTGTGAGACAAAAAGAAAATACACTGAACTCAAGCCAGGGAACTGGCTTTTAGTCCCTGCTCTGCGTTTAATCCGGGAAAGTGCTTCTGGCCAAGCCATTTCACTTCTTTGATCAACGAGGGCGATCACCTAAGTCTTTTAAAACTCCAACTTTCTACGAGTTTAAAGTCTTAAGACTAAATGTTCTCTCAGTCTATGTCCAGAAGTCATATTTTCATTAAACCAGCATCCTTCGAATCTGAGTGCTTCGAAAGCTAGTTCCACAGCACCTTTTTGGAAGACACATCTGGGTCAGTCAGGGTACTTTGCTGTAAATCATTGACTCTGTGCTAGTTAGGTCAAGCACACAATCCATTGGGTTTAAACAGAGGTGGTTATATTAGGTTTACTGACAAGTACACCAGGTTAGAATTTCTTGGAGGGCTAGAGCCAGACTAGGAATGTACTCCACCATGACTGATGGCACAGAAGAAGAGGGGCTTGGCAGATGGCTAGGAGTGGGAAAGATGGGGTGGGCTGCACCGAGGATATGCAGTCTGGTCACCTGGTCACTGACACTTCCACCCCCGCCATTGCCTTTACAGGAAAGTGAGGCATGTGTGGCACCTTTCTGTCGCTCATTTCCAAACCCACATCTGCAATGGCGCTTCTGATTTTCAGGAGTAAGTCACCTGCCTGCACCTGGCTGCAGGAAAGGCTGCATATGTGAGTTTTCTGACTTGTACTTGGAAAAGGCAAGGGTTTGTAATGTGAGAAAATGGACCAAGAGGAAGGAGGCATAAGAGACATTATTCAGCCACAGGTAAAGACAGTCCTCTCCAGCTCTGAATAAATAGCTGCTCACGAGTTTATCCTCTAAACTGGCTTGTTTTTTAAAGTGTTGCTATTAAGTAAACAATAAAAAAAATTGAAAAATTTCAAGAATGCATTTGATGGACCTCTGCCTTTTGAAAGAGAAGATGGCTAAACCAGGTGTAAACTTTTCTTAGTGACTTGAGAATTTTCATATCAATTCAAATACCATGAACACGATTACATAGTATGAGGGAACTGATGACACATTATCTGAATCTGTGAAGTTACCAGTCATAAAGGGACAGATCACTGACAAATCTGATTTCATTTAGGACCTTACTCCACTTCTAATTATCCTGGGGGTTATGAAATATACTGGAATCAGGTATATCTAGGTTCAAATCCTAGCAGAGGAACCTTGGGTGTTCTAGCCATATCTCTGGTGGTTATGGCGATGATGAATGGGAGGTGTGGTTCACAGGGACTGACGCAAGGACTCTTCATGAGAGCTGGTGGTGACACCCCTGCTGCCTTTCCCCTGACTTTCCTCTTGTAGATCTGCCCAATGTTACATTTTCTGACCATGCCTACCTCGCTTAGAGCTCTTCCACTTTGCCGCTTCCCCTCTGTCATGAGAGTCCTTTATTAAGAACGTTAGGTTAACAGCTCTTTAGCTTATTGCTTACTCAGTCCCAAGGCCTATGTCAGTCCTGTGTGTCTTTGGGGGGCTTGCCAAAATGAAGCCCCCGCCCCATCCAATCAGCCTGCTTTGGTCTTGACTTCTTGATTTCAAACCTTTCATTCATCCCTGCTGTTTGGAGTTTCCTGGAGGGCTAGTCCGCCTTGCAATGCTTTGGAGGTAGAGTCTAGTGTATAATTAAGCATCTTGTGAGACAAAGGTTAGAGAGAGAAGAAGAAGAACAATAATTTTCTCTCCTTAGCATGTAAGAGGGATTTGGAGCCAGAGAAAACTCCGATTCATAGCCAATTCATTTATCACTCAAGACCTTTAGGCAAGATGGGCAACCTTTGAATGATTTTTCTGATCCGTAAAATGGAAGTCCGATTGCTGACTTGCAGGGCTGTGGTGCAGATGAGAAAGATACTGCTTTCCTAGGGCAGTGCCTAGCAGGTCGTCGGCATTCCACAAATGCTGGCAGGACTGTCCTCTTCATCGCAGCGGGGAGCGAGCCAGTGGAGAGCAGCAGACGCTTGAGAAATGGATGCTGATTCAAAAGAGGTGGGAAAGGCACCCCGGAGAAAATACTGTCCACATCTGCTCAAGGTCAGCTCTATCAGCCTGCCAGGAGGCGAAGACCTTTCATTTCACGGTGTCATTTTCTCTTCCTACAAGTACAGTCTGACATATATTTGCTTTTTGAAATCAAAGTAAATGAAAATTAATCTAATTATGGGACTCTGATAGTCCTTAAGGTACTTGGAGACTCCTGAGTGTCATGAAACGAGGATAAAAAAAAAGCTGGCAAAATGCCAGCAGGAAAAGCAAAGTTAGCTGAGCGGACGCCTGTGGGGCTGGGGGTCAGGGGCCAGGGCATGCTTATGTATAATATGACTCCTTTTGACATTTTGTCAAAATATTGTGGCTCGAAAGACATTTGAAGCCTGATTATTTTTGAGAAATCCCTAAAAGCCTGCCTTGTTTTTCAGCCGACAGTTTATAACTTTGAAATCTATTTAAATCTCATTTGAATATTCAGTGGAGGGCCATTATGAAGCATGAATCTCCAGGCATATTGGGCAACCGTGGGTTCTGGAGCTGCTCCCGGGGCTGGCTGTGCACCTGCACTGTGTGAGAGGACAGGAGAGAGGAATGAAACTGTGCCTCTTCACAGGAGGAGGAGGTGAATAGCCCCTGGGAAGGGGGGTTCAATCCCAGGGTGGTTCAATCCCTATTTTTTATGATAAAATCTTCTAGTCCCGATGTGATAGTTTCCCCTGGTTCAGCTCTCTCCCTTCCTCTTGGTTTCCTGGCTCCTTAAATCTCCACTGATGGTCAGCTGTCGCCTCTGACATGCTCTGTGAATACAGGACACCATCTTGCTCATGGCTTGAGGGTTCCAGAGCTTCCTGGAGTAGAAGTCCGTAAGATTGCCACTTGGCACATACTTTTAAATATTTATGAAGCAGTGTTGCTTAAAAATGTCTGCTTCTTTTGCTCTAAATTGAAGCGTCAGCCTTAAGTTTTATCATTTCCGTTTTCTTCACTTTGAGTGCCATTGTCCCATCTTGATCCTCTATGTAGCTATCTCCAAAGACAGGGACTGGGTTCTGCTTTCCTATGAGGGCCCTGGAAGTTCTGTGTGGGTCTTGCCTCTCTTCCTCATGATGTTTCATGCTGTAATTTTTCAGCACAAAATTTCCTCATAAGTAACAGCACAATTCACTGTGGATATCCAGCCCTTCTTCCATCTGAGGACAAAGTAGCATGATCAGTAAAAGCATGGCTCTTAGGGTGAGATTTCCAACATTTGCTCCCCCCCCCCTTTTTTTTTGTAGTGGTGTGATATTTCACAAACTATTCTTTGACTTAAGTTCCTCATCTATAAAATCACTATCTTAATAGCACCAACCCTAGAAATTGTGACAACTAAAGGGGGTAAGCCATGGAAACAGCTTGTAATGAAGAGAACCTAATTTAGGCAGACATCACAGGTATTAACCTCCAGGTTAATGACCTATGCACGGGGAAAATACATAGGTTTAGAAACAGGTTTACCAACGTTTATTTACTGTGCTCACTATGGGTTGATGTGGCAGACTTTCTGTGCCTTAACCTCTATCTCCCAGAACTTCTAATACCTGGGCCAACCAACTGCCAGAGAGTTGTTGTTGTTGTTGTTGGTGGTGGTGGTGGTGGTGTGTGTGTGTGTGTGTGTGTGTGTTTGAGTTTGTTCTGTGTGTTCAAGCTAAAAGTGCTGAAGAACTAGTACCCTGTCAGCTCCTAGGATTTTCAATCCATGACTGGCTAATGTTGGTATATAAATACCCGAGCTCTCTTGCTCCCTATGTGGGCTGTGGGGGATAGTAGCCTGAAACACAGGATCCTCTTTACTTTCCGAATTCCTCATGGGATTCGACTTCAGTTACCCATCATGGTAACTGACTTTATTCTCTGTGTAACACACTTTATTCTTTGTATTCTTCTGCCTATCTCACCAGCCCACTCCACTACTAGTTCTTTCCTGGGACCACCTTCCAAATCAAGTACTTGTGCTCAAGTCCTTCACTTCAGGGTCTGCTGCAGGGGAACCACGCTAAGATGCTGTAAGAACAGGACATTATGGAAAGGTGGCAAGTCTGGCACATGGTACTTAGTTGTAAATTCTTTGTTCTTCATTCATTGATTTTTTTGAAGTTAGTGGGTCAATGTGTTTCTTTAGAGGGGCACAGTCTCAAACCACAGCGCACCAGGCTGGCTGAGCGGAGCAGAGCCCTGAGAGTTACAACTACTGAAGAGCAAAGAAGCTTCCTGGTAACCTCCCTGGTCCTGGCTGCCCACTGTCACAGACACAGAAAAGGATGAGGCTTTTATAAATTTATTTATTTATTTTTACATGTTTTTATGGATTTCAGAGAGGAGGGGAGAGGGAGAGAGATAGAAACATTAACGATGACAGGGAATCATTGAATGGCTGCCTTCTGCATGCCCCACTCTGGGGATTGAGCCCACAACAAGGCACGTGCCCTAACGGGGACTCAAACTGTGACCGCTTGGTTCATAGGTCAACACTCAACCACTGAGTCACACTAGCCAGGCATAAATTTATTTTTTATTTTATTTTTATTTTTTTAAAAAACATATTTTTATTGATTTCAGAGAGGAAGGGAGAGAGAAACATTATGATGAGAGAGAATCATTGATCAGCTGTCTCCCGCACGCCCCCTACTGGGGATCAAGCCTGCAACTGGGGCATGTGCCCTTGACTAGAATTGAACCTGAGATCTTTCAGTCTGCAGGCTGACACTCTATCCACTGAGCCAAAGCAGCTAGGGCTAAATTTATTTTTTTAAAATAGAGGTCTTTCTTCTCAGAGTTTACTCTTTACCGAACTTGCTTTCTTCTTCATACCTTACTATGAGTGACATCATGAGGTGGTCCTGAACCAGGGATGGTTTTGTTCTGTAGAGGACATTGGCAATGTCTGGGGATATTTTTGCCTGTCATGACTCAGAAGAGTCTACACTATTGACATCTGGTGAGGAGAGGCCAGGGATGCTGCTACTCAATATCCTGCAAACCACAAGACAGCCCCTCTCACAAAGAATTCCTCAGCCCATCATGTCAATAGTGCTGAGGCCGAGCAGTGCTGAGCAGGAACAGAGACTATGGCAACCTGAACTCTGCTGTCTTGAGGAAGGGAAGTAGCTATTAGTTTTTGAAATAAGCCCTATTGCATCCGATAAGAGAGCAGTGATTTCTGGTGAAGCAGCTCAGCCACTGCAGCACCACCCAGAGGACTTTCAGCAATGGCGGCAATCTATAACTGTGCTGCCCAGTGAGGTCAGTAGGGTCGTCACTAAACCCAGGGGATAGGAGTATTTGAAATGTGACTAGTGATCCTGAGGAACGGAAGCTGTAATTCTACTGACTTTTAAGTGATTTAATTAGCCACCAGTGACTACAAGTGATGAGTGAATACTGTAGTTGACAGTGCAGGTTGAATGGTTGAGATGTCAGAGGCTGGAAGCAGGGATACCTGAGTCCAAATCTTGACTCTGTCATTGACTTAGTATCTGTATGACCTTGAGTAAGATATTTATCTTTTCCAAGCTTCTGTCCAATCACCTGTGTAACTGGGATAAAAGTTATACATCCCTTATGATTGTAAGAACTAAAGAGAAAATATATAGCATTTGTGTATATACATGTTCCGTGAATGTTATTAGTCATATATGAACTGTTAGCATTCACTGAGTGAAGCCAATGTCACACTTCAGCTAGCCTTAGCAACAGGAACTGGAAATAAATTAAAATAGCACACTCCCATCCAGACCCCAGAACTTCCAACCCTGTTTATGTCTCGATATTTGGGTTTAAATTATAAATCTCACTGTCTGTCCATGTGTGTGACTGTGTGTATGTATCTAATCTAGCACCTATCATTATTTTTACTACAAATTATCTATTCCTATTCCATTCACATACAACCCTCCTTTCTTCTTTTTTTAAAATATATTTTTATTGATTTCAGAGAGGAAAGGTGGGGGAGATAGAAACATCAATGATGGTTTCTATCTAGAAAGAAAAAATAGCACAAAACTTTGTCTAGAACAGTGGTTCTCAACCTTCCTAATGCCGCTACCCTTTAATACAGTTCCTCATGTTGTGGTGACCCCCAGCCATAAAATTATTTTCGTTGCTACTTCATCACTGTAATTTTGCTACTGTTATGAATCGTAATGTAAATATCTGATATGCAGGATGTATTTTCATTGTTACAAATTGAACATAATTAAAGCATAGTGATTAGTCACAAAAACAATATGTAATTATATATGTGTTTTCCGATGGTCTTAGGCGACCCCTGTGAAAGGGTCGTTTGACCCCCAAAGGGGTCGCGACCCACAGGTTGAGAATTGCTTGTCTAGAATATCTCAACAATGCTTAATGTTACTTGAAAAAAAAAAGGGGTCGCCATAGTTAATTTGAAATATACCTACTTCATGTTGGTTTTATGTAGCTCCTTTAGTGCTTCCATTATTCAGAAAGCAAAGGGGACAAGTGATCACAGAAGACTCCATAAAAAAGTATTTAAAAGTGTGTAATGGTTTAGCTTTATGTGCACATTTGCTAGCTTGTCTGTGATTGAGGAGAGAAATAGTAGGAATGAAGAGAATATTTTCTTTTTTTTTGCTTTTTTGTGGGGGAATATAAACCAATAAACCAATATATTGAGTAAAACAGTACATCAGTTTAATTCAAAATACATCAACAACATCAAGCCTTTGGCAGGAAAAGCCATCTTGCAAGAATGACACCTTGAATACCTGGATTCATCATAAAACAGCATGTCTTTGTGATGCACATTCACATGCACACAAACACATACATTAACACTCATGTATATACTTGAATAAACAGTAATAGGGGAAAAAGAATACAGGATCAAAGGAGGCACAGATACTTCTAAAACTCAGTACTAGATAGATTTCCTCTGCCACTCCTCAAAAATTTCCACGAGAGTTAATGTTTTAGTTTTAATATTTAATATAAGTTATAAATTGATTTTAAAAGAGTGAACATTTAAAAAGTATGTCCTTCTTAGTAAAGACACCCTGAGGGTGCCTGGCCGTGCTGGAACACCGTGGGTGTCAACGTGCTTAAGAGTCGTTGAGAAAGAAAGTGTTTGGCATGTAATGCACAAATTCAAAGCCATTGGAGAGCAGGCAACATTTGCTATTCTTTAGGAAAATTGGCAACATCAAAAATACGTACTGTGCATAATTAAAACCAAGGAAATATGTTCTTGGTGCCACTAGATTTGTTCAAGGACCAAAGAAACAAGCATAAAATCAACGCCATTTATAAAATCTTACTTCACAATGAATACTGAAATTTAATGAGGCAGGCCTATAGCCAATTTTTGCTTTTAAATCATTGCCATTGTTAATAAATTACCTAAATTGTGATCAAAACATCTTTGTTCAACTTATATAATAATATGGGCACACTATTAAGTTTGGATATTTCTATTTTTACTTTCTCTCTTGTATTGTATTTAGTAATAGTACATATTGTCGACTAGTACTGTTCTAGGCATTGGATAGTGCTGATTTGAAAAAAAAATTTAAGTATATTTTTATTCAAAATAACAAGTGGTTGGATGGGATTTGGTTTCTTTGGAGACCATTGTTCATATGTTTTCTCTTTACTTTTTCGTAGCTGATGAATCTCCACCACATGACCATATTTTTATTGTAATAGAATTTTACTATTATACATACATACTAAAAATAGGATGGGATAGAAATAAATAAATAAACCCACAAGCAAATAAATAAAGTAACAAAATATGTTATATTTTTAAGAAGTGTAAATCAAAATATAATTGCATATAAAATTCCATTTAGCTTAATGACTAGGAACAGCAACTTCAAATTTTAAATATTAATTAAACAATAGTCACTTAAATATTTATATAAATTCTTAACAAAATCTTTAATATAATATTATTCAAACATTTTCAGTATAATGTTTATTGATGACATATGTTCATTAAGTGACATAATGGGGGGCAGGGTATTTTTTTCAAATAATTTTTTATGAAAAATTAGTATTTTTACGTTTCTGTAAGGAAACTTTCCCCACCAAGTTTGGCATGGTTTGGTTGCTAACACATGTGCCTTTGAACTCTCTTATGCATGTGGCTATATACCAATTTTTTTAAATCCTCACCCAAGGGTATTTTTTCCATTGATTTTTAGAAAGAGTGGAAGCGAGAGGGAGAGACAGAGAGAAACACTGATGTGAGAGAGACACATCGATTGTTGCTTCCCGTATGCTCCAAACTAGGTCCAGGAGCCTGCAACCGAGCTATATGCCCTTGACATATATCCCAATTTTTAGTGTTGTAAACACATCATCAACTATGACATATACTCTCTTTAAACAAGCATTGTACATTTCTATTTATGGCTATGATTGTTTCAAAAGGACTGGACTTCTTGTTAAAAACTAGAAAACAAGACAAAATACATGTAACTACTATTAACAAGGTTGTCCTTGACAGAAGGAAACCAATAAAGTGTGTTACTCTATTATACATTGACTTTCTGGTCAATGTATAATAGGTCTTTTAAGATGCTGGAGGAGGAGGAGGAATCCCAAACAATTGAGGATATGAAGTACAAGGTGAAAGGAGGCTGAGGCCACTGCAAGTTGCAAGCCAGTCTTTTAGAAAGCAGGGCTCTGCACAGCACATTGATGGTTTCTTGGAGCCATGTGTGATGGTGTTGACTGTTTGGTAAGAAGCATAAGAGAGGTTTTAAGAATGGTGGTATCATTCTAATCTTAATGGTGATTACAGACTGTATACATTTTCAAAACCCACAATATATAATTAAAATGGATGTAGTTCATTGAATATGCATTATACCTAGATAACTTAGACTTTTTAAAAGCACTCCTGAAATTGGTAAGAAAAACTTGGAGGAGAAAAAGCATTCAACTTATACTCTGAAAAGATTTAATCCAAATTTATAAAAACTCATTAATATCCAACTTGTATAGAATAATAACTTTAATAAAAATCTGTGTTCACTGACTGCTTACCCTCTAACAGGCTTTGCTTTAAATAGATGATATGCATTAACTCATTTACTCTTCAAAAGAAACCAATGAAGTAGAGAATACTATGACACCCATTTTATAAATTCTATGAATTTACTCAAACATCACAAGTGGATGGATGGGTTCCTTTGAAGACCATTGTTCATATATTTTATATGTTTCTATCCACTGTTTCTTGTCTGGTAAGTCCCTACCATTTGACCTACCATATCAGCTGCAATGAAATGTTACTACTATAGTTCCTGAAATAGGATGGAGGACTAAGTAAATAAAGGAATAAAATAAATAAATCACACAATAGGGTATATTAAACTAAACATAGGAAGTAATCGTTGAAACTAACCAAGATTACACTGACATTAAATGATGTAGTCAGCATTCATTCCCAGGTATTCTGGCTCTTCTCCTAGCCACTGTGTAAGTGCCTCGATGTACAATGTTGAATAGGAACAGGTACAAAATGATGAAGGAGTCAGAGATTAATTGAACAGTGAACAAATATATGGGAAAATATCATCTAGACAGAAATAAGATTAATTTTAGAGCAAATTTAGGATACTATTTTGTAAATATGAAAATGTAATTAATGATTGCAATACAATTTTGGCCAAAAATACTGTGTTAATTACTGCCAGTTATATTATTAATTAGCAGGCCTTTTTTTTTTTTAAAGCTTTTGGCAATGTATATTAAAATCTTAATTTTTTAATTAATTTTTATCCAGTTATTTCATGGCAGGGAACTTAGCCTAAGAAAATATCAGCTGGAAACAAAAGCTCTAACAATAAAGTGTTAATTGTAGTTTTCCTATAACAGTGAACAATTGTAGATATTGTTTTACTCTGCCTAGAAGTATAATACATATTAATTACAATCACAGTTATATAGATTACAGAGATATATCAGAAAAGGAATGATTTAGTCATTAAATCAAAGGAGATATTATGTGCCAGTGACATTATTTTACATGCTATTATGGATTGAATTGTGTCTCCCACCCCCAAATTCATAGTTAAAGTCCTGTCCCCCAGGACCTCATTATGTGACCTTAATTAGAGAGTCTTACAGAGGTAATCATGTTAAAACGAGGTTAAAATGGATTAGTGTAAGCCCCAGTCCAATATGACGGGCGTCCTTGTAAAAAGGGAAAATGTGACATGCAGAGAGAGGCCAATATGAAGAGACACAGGGAGAAGGTGGCCCTTTCACGCCAAGGAAACAGGCCTGGAACACAACCTTCCCTCACAGTCCTCAGAGGGAACCAACCCTGATGGCACCTTGGTTTTGGACTCCAGAACTATGGGGCAATCAGCTTCTGTGTAAGCCACCCAGCCTGTGGCATTTGTCAGGCCTGTCCTAGCAAACTAATGCACATATTTAAAGAGACTGCTTGTGGCTGTTGGCTGTTCACCAAATGTGTATAGCTCCCCCTTCTGGCACATGATAAGATTTGACTTCCTATTCTTTTGAGGATAGTCACCTACTTTCTTTCGTAATGAAAGGTGAGCAGACATGACACTTGAACTTCAGGGAGGTACTTTATAAGCCATTGTATGGCCACTCTTTCCTCTGCCATGGTAGCTGGCAAGCTCACAGATGATGGTGGCTTTGTTAGTGAAAAGAGCCTGAAACAGAACTTCCCCCTAAGCCAGGGTGCACACAGATGTGAGGGTAAAATAAACCTGTGTTGTCATAGTCCACTGATATTTGGGAGTTGCTTTTAATCGCAGCCAAACATCCCATGTAAAACTACTAGCAGTGCACAGGGTTTGCTCACAAGGGCGTTAAAGTCTGGGTGAAAGTTATAGAGATCATTAGTTGATTATACTTGGATATAAAAGATACCCCAATAAAAGTATGCAAAAGTGTTATGGGTGCACATATGAAGGGCACTTAACCCAGGCTAGGAAAATTTCCTGAAGGAAAGTGACACATTAGCTTAGTCTTGAAAGGCAAATAGGAGTTAGTAGCAGAAGAAATGAAGTCAGAGAGATGACATGTGGGCAAAGGTGAGAATTGCAAATTTCTCATTATGCTGGAATGAAATATATGAGGGTCAAATGAGGAGAAGGGATGTTTGGGGAGGATAAGTTGACAGGACTCTGACCCAGGAAACGATATCATGATTTGAAGGTCATGTACTGTATTGCCTTCTCAGATACCTTCCCCAGGCAATGGAAAGTTCACAAAAGAGAGCAATATTCAGTTATAATACAGTTTTGAAATTGACAAAATGAACGTATTATATACGCTGTGATTGCAGTTATGTAAAATATAAACATGGAGAATTGCCAAAACAGTATGGGAGGAGAGTATGAATTTAGGTAAATCACATCGCCTATTTAAGATGTTACTACATAGTTTGTTCAATTAAAAGGAAATTTAATATAATGGAGATGAAATGAGTTTTTCTAGCTCTCTTGCTAAGAAAATTAATTTATACCAAAGGCAGAATAAATATTTTAAAAAAGCGGTATTTCCAGACTGAAAACCCAGAGAGGAAAAAGAAAGAAAAATGAAAAGCACAGCCTGGAAGACAGTATTCTAAACATGTGCCGTTAAGTTGTGGGTTCTCTGGTTATTTGATCAAAAACTCATCAGCTACTGTTGTGAAGGGAGTTTCAGATGGAATTAAGGTCAGTCATCAACAGACCTTAACATATAAAGATTACTCTAGATTATCTAGGTAATTATTTGAATCCTTAAAAGTGGAAGAGGAAGCCAGGAGAGAGAGAGAGAGAGAGAGAGAGAGAGAGAGAGAGAGAGAGAGAGAGAGAGAGAGAAGGAAGGCAGGTTGGAGATCAGAAGCACGAGAAAGACTCAGCTCTTCCTTGTTGGCTTGGAAGAAGGAGGAGGCTTGAATAAGTACGTGGCAGCCTCAAGATGAGAACTAGGCCAGCCGCCAATGCCCACAAAGGGAAAAGACACCTGGGTTTACAGCTGCATGGAACTGAATTCTGCAAACAGAATGATCTTGGAAGCAGATTTATCCCTAGATCCTCCAGAGGGGAAAGAAACTCTGTCACCAACTTTTAAACAAATTTATTCAAAATATGTTTTTATTGATTTGAGAGAGAGAGAGAGAGAGAGAGAGAGAGAGAGAGAGAGAGAGACAACCATTGGTTGCCTCCTGCTTGTACCCCAACTGGGGATTGAACCCCAATATGGGTATGTACCCTGACTAGGAATTGAACCAGTGACCTTTCACCCAACTGAGCCACACCAGTCATGGCCTCTGTCAATATCTTGACGTCAGTCTTGTAGAAAATTGAGCCCATTGGATTTCTGAACTAAAGAACTATGAGATAATAACCTAGTGTTGTTGTAAGCACTGCTTATGGCAATTTATTATATTAGAAATTTGAAAACTAATAATCACTTATAAAAGAATATGTGACATAAGATGGAAAGAAGATGGTGAAACCCATGTTTCATTCAGTCTTTAATCAACAAGAGGCAATATATTATATTGGTTAATGATTCTGAAGCCAGATGGACTGGGATCAAATTCTAGCTACATCACTAATGTATGACCTTGTGACAAGTTTCTATCTCTCAGTTTGTTCATCTGTATAATGGGTATAATAACAGTTCTTAGTATTATTAAATAAACTAGAGGCCTGATGCATGAAAATTTGTGCACTGGGGTGGGGGTGGGGGGAGTGTTCCTCAGCCCAGCCTGCACCCTCTCCAATCTGGGACCGCTCAGGGGATGTCCAACTGCCAGATGTCCGACAGCTGGATGTCCACAGGAATTGGGCCTAAACCGGCAGTTGGACATCCCTCTCACAGTCTGGGACTGCTGGCTCCCAACCGCTCACCTGCCTACCTTCCTGATTGCCCCTAACCGCTTCTTCCTGCCAACCTGATCATCCCCTAACCCAGCCGTGGGCAAACTATGGCTCACAGGCCGGATCCGGCCCGTTTGAAATGAATAAAACTAAAAAAAAAAAAAAAAAAGACCGTACCCTTTTATGTAATGATGTTTACTTTGAATTTATATTAGTTCACACAAACACTCCATCCATGCTTTTGTTCCGGCCCTCCGGTCCAGTTTAAGAACCCATTGTGGCCCTCGAGTCAAAAAGTTTGCCCACCCCTGCCCTAACCACTCCCCTGCCAGCCTGATTGATGCCTAACTGCTCCCCTGCCAGCCTATTGCCCCCAACTGCCCTCCCCTGAAGGCCTGGTCCCCCCCGCAACTGCCCGCCCCTGCTGGCCTGGTTGCCCCCAACTGCCCTCCCCTGCCAGCCTGGTCTCCCCCAACTGCCTTCCCCTGCCGGCCCAGTCACCCCTAACTGCCCTCCCCTGCCAGCCTGATCACCCACAACTGCCCTCCCCTGCCAGCCATCTTGTGGTGGCCATCTTGTGACCACATGGGGGTGGCCATTTTGTGCGAGGGTGTGATGGTCAATTTGCATATTACTCTTTATTATATAGGATTATTATATGCAAGATTTTAGAACAGTGTCTAGCTTTTGGAAACTTCTATAAAGTATTAACTGCAGTTATTTAATTTGAATGGGTTAAACTTTAATCCAGGTGTTGGCAAGCCCATGGACTGCTTTGTATGGGATGAAAGCTAATTATGGTTTTCAGAGAAAATCAGTACAGACCCATAGATTAAGTTCCCCAATTTAAAGTGGACTTTCAGATTGGATAAACAAAACAAACTTTAACTGTTTGAAGAATATCTAAATCAAAAAGGTATAGGATCATTGTAAGTAAAGGATGAGAAATGAATTACCAGACATATGTAAAAAAAGAAAGCAATTGAAACAATAATAGAAATAAAAGATATTTAATGGTAACACTATTAAAAGGGATAAAGAAGGATTTAAATATAAGTTTTCAAAACATACTTTTGTTGGACAAAATTTTATCTGGTAGATTGCCATAGCTACTTATTATTTTTTTATCATTAAACATTTAATTTGTTTCTAATAATCTGCTATTAGATAAGGCTACAATGAACATTTTTGTACATAAAGTGCTTACCATTTCATTGGACACTTTCTTTAGGATACATTTTCATAAGTGTAGTTACTAGGTCTGAGCGTATAACAATTTTAAGATTCTTGAGACTACTACAAAATTGTCAAAAGTATTGTACCAATTAATACCCCAACTTCATAAATTATCATTGAAATTTTTGTAAAATGATACTGTTACTGGCAAAAACCTTTATGGGAAGTAATATGTATATTAACCTCCTTAAAAAATTACCCTGCCTCTTGTTAAAATGTAGGCCCTGCTGCAGTCACGCTGCAGGTGGGGGCGGCGAGGGCAGCCTGAGACCCTGTTTCTTAACAGGCTCCAACCTTGTTCTCCATCTGCTGGTCTGATCCCAATGTGTGCGGTGAGGCTCCAGGCTCAAGCTGTGGTGGAGAAGGAGTAGGAAAGCCTTTCCTGAGTTTTATAATTCAAGCAAGTGTGACAAAGTCTCACTTTAAACAAGTGCTCCCAAAAGTAACCTCCCCAAATTGTCTAAATTAAATGAAAGTTCAGGAAAAGAATACAATAAGGAAAAGTGTGTTGATATTAATACTTATATCCCCCACATTAATCTATACTAATAAAAGGGTAATATGCTAATTAGACTGGATAGACCAGACGTCCTTCCGGACAAAAGCCGTAGTGGCTGCGAGGGCTGAGGGCCAGCGACACGGGAGAGATGGTGGCACAGGAGAGGTGGTGGTGCCATAGAGGCGGTCCCTTTCACAGAGACAGCGATGCGGGCCGGTTCAGTGCTGTGGCCCCTTCTGCAGAGGCAGCCACAGAAGCAGTGGCACGGGCCCGGTCCTGGCGCCATGCCTCCACAGAGGCTGGATGGGGTGCAACCTGCTGTGCCTCAACCTCCCACAGCCTCTCCCCCAGCTGGCCTGGCCCCAGAACGTCCCCCACCCACCAGTGGGAGGGGGGTGGGGCCAGTGCTAAGAAACAAGGCCTGAGGGCCAGTGGCCGACAGTGGCAGCAGCAGTGGAGTGATGGGGGTGGTGCCTTCCCCTGATCAGCCCAGTTGCCTCCCGCAGAGGGAGGCCAGACTGTGGCTTAGGCCTGCTCCCCCTGGGGTGAGGGTCTAAGCTGTCAGTAGGACATCCCCTGAGGGCTCCCAGACTGGGAGAGGAGGCAGGCTGGGCTGAGGGACTGCTCAACCCCAGTACGCAAATTTTCATGCACCAGACCTCTAGTGTATATATAAAATATTATTTACCTACAAACATGTTTTATTTACTTATCCTTTTAGACTTACAATAATCCTATTTTATAGCATATTTTTTAAAATTTAAAAGTTCATCAGTAAATGATATTGATTTCCTATGTCATTAAATATTGTGATGAAACATGGTTATCAATGTTAGCAGAAAATTCTAGTTCATGGACATGTGAAGATTTACTTAGTTGTCTTTTTATACCTTGAATTTGTTTCTGGTTTTGAGTTTATAATATAACTAGAGGCCCAGTGCACAAAAATTTGTGCACTCTTGGGGGGGGGGGGCGGGAGGGGGCGTCCCTCAGCCCGGCCTGTGGCCTCTCACAGTCTGGGACCCCTCAGGGGATGACCATCTGCTGGCTGAGGCCTGCTCCCCAGGGGATTGGGCCTAAGCTGGCAATCAGACATTCCTCTGGCAGCCCGGAAGCCCTCGGGGGATGTCCACTTGCCAGCGGGGAGCAGACCTAAGCTGCAGTCAGACATCCTTAGCACTGCTGAGGAGGCAGGAGAGGCTCCCACCACCACCACTGTACTGGTAGCCATCAGCCTGGCTTGTGGCTGAGCGGAGCTCCTCCATGTGGGAGCACCCTGACCACCAGAGGGCAGCTCCTGCATTGAACGTCTGCCCCCTGGTAGTCAGTGTGTGTCATAGTGACCAGTCATTCCCAGTCATTCTGCTGTTAGGGTCAGTTTGCATATTACCCTTTTACTATATAGGATAGAGGCCTGGTGCATGGGTGGGGGCTGGCTGGTTTGCCCTGAAGGGTGTCCTGGATCAGGGTGGGGGTCCAGCTTGGGTGCCTGGCCAGCCTGGATGAGGGGCTGAGGGCTGTTTTGAGGCTTCCTGCACTTCCTTTAGGGTGGGGGTCCCCACTGGGGTGCCTGGCCAGCCTGGATGAGGGGCTGAAGGCTGTTTTCAGGCTGGCCAAGCCTGCAACTGAAGCTCCCAGTCTCTCTTTTTTTTCTTTTCTTTTTTATTATTCTGGGATTTATTTACCTTCTGTAATTGAAACTTTGTTGCGGCTCCAGCTCCAAGGCTGGCTGGCTGAAAGCAGGTATCTGGGGTTTGTTTAGCTTCTATAATTGCAACATTGTTTCTTAGAGTGCAGCTCAGAGGCCAGCAGAGGCAGGCAGGGAACCTTGGCTTCCTCCATCACTGGAGCAAGCAAGCCTCCTGTTCGCTTCAGCTGCCTGGCTGCTGGCCGCCATCTTGGTTGGCAGTTAATTTGCATATCGCCCTGATTAGCCAATGGGAAGCATGTTGGAGGTACAGTTAATTACCATGTTTGTCTATTATTAGATAGGATTCCCCAGTAAACATTCTTGTATATATATTTTATGTGTCTATTTTGTTCCATCTTATTTTTAATCTTGGACTTAATTTCTATAGTAGCATTTCTGAATCAAAATATAAATATTGAGAAGTATTTATAAACTCACCCTTGCTGACATGGGATATAGGATAATGTCTTAAAGGGGTATCAATTTGAATATGAACTAATAACATTATAACTGTGGTTGTATTATATTTATTTTTAATAAATTAGACCAGTTGATATCAAATAAATCAAAGAAAGGACCTGAAGGGACAACAACTTATTTTAGCCAAATGGCTTGTTTGTATATCTCTTGTATTTGCTATAATACCACAGGGATTGATCCAGGAACGGCAGGAGGTATTTCTTATGGCACAGATTACTCCTTCAGGGAGAATATCTCCAACTAAGATGGAAATCAAGAGATTCCTATGTTCTAAACTTAGAGCTGTGTGTCTTAGGAATGCTTTAGTAAATCCTTCCACATGTTTTCCTTTCCCTCTGGGCACGAAGTTTCATTTTAGCTTAGAGAAGAAAGCCTAACAAAGTTCCTGTCATGCTCTGAATATCAGTCATCTTACAATTTGGTAAATTCTGATCATAGAGCTACTTAACAAAAACATCTTTCACATATCTTGTCCAGTTTTTGCCTGGACAAATAGTAAATACTCCTGGCAATACTGGACCACTCCAGGGACACAAAGGGGGTCGCCAAAGAGGGCGCAAAAGATACTACCCTCTGAATTCCCAGAGACACTCCCAATGATAACCAAAAGGAAGAAAGACTTAGTTCCCCTGAGAGCTGGCAAGGAGACCCTAGCCGCAAAGGGGATGCAACCATATTTCTGTCTGGCCATACTTTGGGGGTCCCCAACCCAATAGTTGCCAAGCCAAGTTTTCAGGACCCAAATGAGACATACAAGAGGTAGGCAATAGTTGTACTAGGAGGAGAGAAAGGATCAGTAATCAACATTTTTGAAATGAAATTTTTGGACTGGAACCCGGATTCTTTGTCCACTGGAATCAAAGAATGAATCCGCAGACAGAAAGTGGTATAGCAAAGGTGGAGATTTATTGAAGAACAAGTACAGACTCCCAGGTGGGGAGAGGGAAAGAGTCCCACAGAATGGACTCCCACGTGGGGAGGGGGAAAGGGTCCCACTGAGTTCTTTTTCCCTATGGCTTATAAAGGCTGCAGATCCTGGTGCCTTGATATTCCCTCTGATTTGTCACTGTTCTGGTTACTATAGTAACTCCTGGGCTCAAAGGTTGAACTTCACATGGGACATGTGAGGTCCTCCCCCGACCCTTCCTTATTGTTTTCCTGTTCCCCTTGGGCTTTCTTCCTTTCCTTCTGGATGAAGGGCTTCCTTCTCTTTATTTTGTAAATATAGACCTTTTGCTGTTCCCAGCTCCCTCATTCTATGGATATGTACCTGTTGCAGCTTTTCAGCTCCCCCATTCTATGGAAATATACCTTCTGCTGCTGTGCAGCCCTGCTCCTCCTCCATGATCCCCTTAATTTCTAAAATTCCTAAAATTTCCTAAACCTTTCCCATTTTACCCCTAAAATTCCTGTTTCACTTTTTTCCCCCCTGTCAATCTGAATTTGGAAAGGAAGGGACAACGTGAAATTTTACCTTCCTTTCTCAACCAGGCACCACAGGTAGAAATCTATGAGCTGAATGTTCATAATTCTTACCCTTTGCTGGTTTCTGCCAGTTTTCCCAGGATGCTGTTGGCTCTGGAGTGAGTGGGGTGTCCCAGAGGGTCTCATCCTAATCACCAGAAAATGTAGAGGAAAAATTATTTTTACTTTAGTCTTTTTAGTGAGTGCTTTGCTGATACCCCATTTTCTCTAGGGCATCTGGAAAATAGATAAGTTTACTTAACATGAGTTAAAAATTCTCCACTGTGGTCCCTGTAATTCAAGATTGTCTTTGCTTTTGTTTTTTAAATTTATCTTTATTGTTGAAAGTATTACAGATGTCCCCTTTGCTTTTGTTGTTGTTTTTCCCATTGACTCCCTCCACCCTGCACCAGCCCCTCCCAAGCCTTCACCACACTATGGTCTGTGTCCATGGACTATGCATATATGCATATAAATTCCCTGGTTAATCTCCCCCTCCCCCTCCCCAGCTGCCCCTACGCATGTCTTCCCTCTGAAATGCGCCAATCTATTCCCCTGTTCCATGGTTCTATGTCTCTGGGTCTATGGTAAGGTTAAGGTTAACCTGTTTAGAACCACAACTCAAATGGGGGTCACTTATGTCAGAGGCAAAATGAAGTTGGCCAAAGCAGACACCTTTGAAAAACGAAGCTTTACCTTACCTAACCTCAAGTTGCAGGAATTTAACAGTTTTCAGAAATCAGCAACGCCTGGCCCCCAAATGCCAAGTGGGTTCACACCATATCTGGACTTCCTTGTGTCAGCTACCCTGATCCAAATGGGGGGAAAGCCAAATAACTTCCACATTTACCCCATTAAAACCTCTCAGCTCACAATCAGTTCAGAACTCATTGCTCCTGCAGCCTTGCCTTCTACCCATTAAAAGTTACCAGTTGGCTCAGCACCTTTTGCATTTGAAAATTCATGTTATCCCTATTCATTTCAAAATTCCCCATGTGTCCTTGTGAGATACGACATTGCACTTTGAAATACTTTCTATAATTCAAGAAAAATATAGGTAAAATATTCAATGGTTAGTTAAAGGGTGGAGATTGAGGTTTCTTAATCTCTACAAAATATGCATTATATCAGACTCTTGAGTTAAAACAGCTCCATCATTTTTTAAAGCTGAGTAGTATCTTGAGTATTGAATCTTTTTGCAACTGGTTATGAAAAACATCACTTTTTGAGTTGTATTTTATTTCTAAATTCTTTCTTTACATGAACTTTTGTGGTCTTAAGACAAATGTACATTATTTTCATTTTAAAGTATACTATTTATTAAGGGCAAATTATATGAAGTTCATGTGCAAAGTTGAGAGAATATTTTTGTTTGTTTTATGATAAAATTGATTTTTCTTTGTTCTCAAACAAAGGGCTTAAGTATGGCAAAATGTTCTCTCAAGGCAAAATGCCTAATTAATTGGTACAGAAAAATATATTTAAATTACAATACAATAAGATAAGATATTGAAAATATTTCAATATAGGTAATAATAGTATTTTTAGTTACAGAAAAAATGATCCCTATTTTAAAATCAGACTTTATAGATTAAAGTAGATATATGCTTAAAATCTATTTTCTAATATAAAAAAAAAACAAGTTTTCCTCTTTTACTGTACCCTTTTCATCCCAAAGTAATACATCTTAATTTGATACATTGATTGGTTCATTGAAATTGAGCTCTTCAGTAGATGATGTTTAAATATCAATCACCGTATGAATATTTAAATTCAAGAAATGTCAAATTGAAGGTTTGACATCTTATTTACTTTTAAGAGTTCTTCAGAAATACCAGATAAAATTAGATCATATTTGGTGGCAGCTTAAAACTCTTAAAAGGCTGATCTTTGCATAGTAATACTCCAAAATATTCAGGAGAGAAGTGTTTAAATATAATGTAACCTTTGCACTTATTAAAAGAAAGCCTCTTTGATGATAGCAAACCTATTATATATTTAACTGCAACAACATTTTTCCAATAAACTCTTGGTTTAATATAGTGGACTTAATTCTAAACTGATCCATCGGAATACAAAATTAATTGTATTAAGCAGTTTTAGTATGTGATTAAAATAAGTATCAATAGAGTGGCTATTTCTAGTTTTGTTACATTCTAATTTTCACTGATTAAATTTAACTTTTTGAAGAGCCTCAAAAAGGAAAAAGAATATGCTTTTTTCATTTCTTTTTAGAAAAATATTCTCAACCTGTGGGTCGCGACCCCTTTGGGGTCGAACGACCCTTTCACAGGGATCGCCTAAGACCATCGGAAAACACATATATAATTACACATTGTTTTTGTGATTAATCACTATGCTTTAATTATGTTCAATTTGTAACAATGAAATTGGGGATCACCACAACATGAGGAACTGTATTAAAGGTTCGCGGCATTAGGAAGGTTGAGAACCACTGATTTAGTACATTACATTTTGAACTATATTAAATCTGCAAACTAAATAATACCCACATAGGCATAATTTAAGTTAATGGGTAAAATTTTATTTCATAAGTATACATTCTCCTTAAGAATGGATGCAACTGAGTCTTTGGAAAAGCATTTTTTTTCTATTGCATTGAAATATGATTTAATTCACCAACATGCTATATACCTGCTTGAAGTCATTTGTTTACAAAATCTATCCAGTGACTATAAGAACATCTATATTCACTTAATAATGTATACCGAATCCCTTCTACTTTCTGGTAATATATTAAGGGGAGGGTACATACATATAAGAGAGCAAATTAACTGCAACAAAGGAGTTTATGTAAATCTGTAGCTGTAACTTGTTCTTTAAAGATAAATAAACCTATTTGAAAATGTCCAGAGGCAGTCTGACCAAATTCAGAAAATATTTAGGGCTTTAATATTTTCCAGGCACAATTTGGTTTACTTTGTAATTTAGGGATGGAGACTTAATATATTCAGGGCCATGTTAGTTGTCTGGGACAGCTCATCTGTCCAATGTTAACCTCTCCTCCATCTTCACTACCTGCTTCTCCCCTTTCCTCTCCCACACAGTCTGGAATTACCTTCAGCTTTTGATTTAGTTCATCTGTTTACCTCTCCCTTCAGTTTCTAACATTATATCTCATGCCCTTGACACTCACAGATGATTTTACTTTTTTGGCCACAGGTCTGAATTCCAGACTTGTAAAAGATGTGCATGTCCTGTGTCTCGCTTGGTTTCTTTCTATCTCTTACCTTTATAAATCACAACCCATCCCTCAGCTTGCCCCACACTCTGGCTTTCACCATATCTATAATTAGCCCCTACAGTTTCATTTAACAATAAGAGATGGTCATAATAAATATGTTTGGCACATTAGAATCTTTGCCTCTTTACATGATTTTCTAAGCCGACGTCCAATTTCTGAAGTTTGAGTTTCTTGTCTCTTCTAAAGGACTCATTGTTTTTGTTTTCCCTTTTGTCTTTTAATAAAGAAAAGTCAATGCATAGTATAAAACACCTATGTATCATTTTCCTGAAATGGACAAGTGTGGACTATTATTCTTAATTTTTTAGAAAAGAATACACCATCTTATATGAAGCTGAAATCCACTGTGAAAGGAATCCCAGGCCCATTCTATTCTCTCTTGGATGTATTATTTATTCCCCATGTCACCATTCTTGTCTTTTGTTCTTTCTTAAAACTATTCCTGTTAGGGTTTTGCCCCATCACTTCACATAACTGTATTTTTCAAGGTCACAGTAACTTCTTAATTGCTAAAGCTAGTGGGCAAATCCCAGTCTCCTTCTAGGTAATCCAGCAGTATCATTTGATACGTTTGCTCACACTTGCCTCCTTGAAGACATTAATTCCTTAGCTCTCAGCACATCATGTACTATTAGTTCTCCTCTGGTAAAATAAGTGTTCATTATCTTCTCCCCAGTCTCTTAAAATTGTTTTTTTCCCAGGATCTTTTGCCATTTTTCTAATTATACTCACCAATTTGTTGTTCTCATTCAGTCTGTTGGTTTTAAATAATATTATAGGCTCCTACCTCCTATTTTTTAAATTTCTCCTTTCCCTCTCGGATGTCTAATTGCCACTTCAGACCCGCATGCTCTACAGAACTCCTAAACCTGCTGTACTCACAGACTTCCCACCTCAGTAAATGACAACCTCTTTCCAGGTACAAGTTAGAAGGTAGATGTTGACTCTCACTTTGACTATTATTTCTCTCACATTCCATAGCAAACCCGCTCAGAGACCTTGTGGTTCATCCTCAGAACACATCTGACCCCCATCTTTACTACCCCGGTCCAAGGCATCACTTTCTCACTTGGATATCAAGTGTCTTTCTGACTTGTCGCCCTGCTAATGCCCTTTGCTATTTCCATCTGGTCAGAGCAGCTACAGTCATTTTTCTAATACAAAAGTTAGATCATGTCACATCTTTGCTTAAATTCTTTTTCTTCACTTTAAAGGCCAAATGATAATAGCCTAAAAGCCCTAGAAAATTGTACTCCCGCTTCCCTCTCTGAAGTTTACTACTTTCCAGCCACAAACTCTCCTCATTTGCAGTGACCTCCTTGCTACCCTTGGACACATTAGCTATATTTCCATGTTTTTCTCTGGCTGTTCATTTTACCTGAAGTTCCTTGCCTGACATGTCTGCATTGCTCTCTCCCTGGAAGGTTGTTGTGGTTGCCAAACATTTCTTACTTTAATGAGGAGAAGATATGTTGCTCTCCATGTGGCTATGCAACTCGCTTTGCCCATGAAATGAACAGAGTGATATATACCCCTTGCAAGCAGAGGCTTTAGGAGCTTTTGCCTGCTTTATCTTTGACCTTTCCCTGTGCTATGAGATCTGTATCATCCAAATAGAGGCTGCTCTTTCAGCCTAGGACCTGGAAGGAAACATCAGAGAGCAGCAACTGTTGACCCATAGATCCTTGTTCTTGGAAGCCCCTGAAACATTGGGGTTTTTGTTGCTGTAACATATGAATGCAAGCTACTATAGAAATTGGTAGAAGGATTGGGGTGCTGATTAAACAAACACAATGACCCTTTACATTGACTTTCCTTATTGATAGTGGGCACCCAGGAAACTTATTGGAGTCTCAACACATGATTATACTAGTAATATTATGAAGTGGTGAAACATTTGATAAGAAACAGAATATGAGTTGATTGATTAATACAGGCTATTTTGGCAGGGCACTACAAAAAGACATATAATAAGAAAATAATTAGCTCCTGGGTGGTGTGGCTTGGTGGTTGATTGTTAACCTATGAACCAAGAGGTCCCTGGTTCAAGCCCTGGTCTGTGCATATGCCCGGGTTGTGGGCTCAATCCCCAGTAGGGGGTATGTGGGGGCAACTGAATGTTTCTATCTCTCTATCCCTCTGCCTTCCTTTCTCTCTAAAAAATAAATAACAAATATTTTTTAAAAATTAAAATAAAATAATTGGCTACCTTGCAAGCAAAATTAAATGGGAATATAGAAAGCTCAAAAATTTCCCAAAGCTTCCAGATGTAGAAGCTGGTAGGAGCTTACACTTCTTCAAGTTTCCAACAGATAAAAAATAAATCTGAAATAGCCTTTGAAAACAAAGGCTACTTTAAATTCAGTCTCTTCTGCAAGAACTAAGTTAGAATTGTGGCCATAAAACCTTTTGTTAAAATCTCCAAATTCATTAAGTTAATGCCTTGTGAAAATTTTAAGTTAGACAAAATGGCTCAAGAAAAAAAATGAATAAAGGCATGATTTTTCCATCAAAGCCTGGTAAGTTCAAGTTACCTACAATTAAGTCTGGAAAAAAGAACAATTATGGATAAGCTGCAAACATATAACGGTGAGTAACGGAAGAAAAGCTAGCTAAGCTTTTGAAAGAGTTGTATTACTGCCAAAGGAGCCAGTCTGGATTTAAAATACACTGACTCCTTGAAACTGAACCTTTGGACCCCTAATCTCTCCCAGACAGAAAGGAGGATGAGAAAACTGTGTGGTCCTCAGGGAGAACGCATTTTCTAATGTCCTCTTCAGATGAAACTTGGAAGGAAAACAGAAAAGGGAAGATCTCCCAGAGGGAGAGATGGCTACCAAGAGAACAATGGACTGAGGATCTACTCCAGGGGAACAGAAGCAGGGCCCACTTTTCCTCCCTGGGGAGATTTCAGTGTTGTGGTAGGTCAGTGGTGACTGCTTCCCATTCTCACCCTTTCCAATGGGGATATTTATTTGGCTAGTCTTCCATTCTACCACTGTGTGAAGGGTGTGTTGGACAGATGACTTGACTTTTCAGTTCTTAGATCTCTGGATCAAGAAAAGTCCCGATTGCCCAGCCGACATGGTTCAGTGGATGAGCATGGACTTATGAACCAGGAGGTCATGATTCGATTCCCAGGCAGGGCACATGCCTGGGTTGTAGGCTCGATCCCCAGGTGCCGGGGTCCAACCCCAGCGGGTCCAGGGGTCCCCAAAGGCGTGGACGGAGTCGGCGAAGAAGGAATGACACGGAGACAGCGTTCAGTTGATCAGCAGCCTAGCCAGGATCTCCAGCCAAGTTCTGGTCTCGATCTCCAGAGAGGTTCTGCTTCAGATCTCCAGCCAGGTTCAGTCACCAGGTTCTAGTCAGGTTCTCTTGCCATGTTCTATAGTCAGGTTCAGTCCAGCATCTATTGCCATGTTCTCTCCAGTGAAGTTCTTCTGTCTCCAGGCTCCATGTAGGTTCTGTCTTCTGAATTCTGTCTGTTGTTGTATTGTTGCATCTGTATTTATACCAGTTGATTCCAATCCTATCAATCTCTATTCCAAAGGTTAGGGCGTTTCTTATCTCCATGCCAGGGAGTAAAGATTATGTAGCTTAAGCATGATTGTTCGTAGTTAAAATGATTAATTACCCACCTGGCACTTAGTTAAGAGGTTTTATTCCCTCCCTAACTTCAGGGGAAAATCCCTACCTGGGGATTCAGCCTTTCTCGGAGAGGTGACCTTGGTTAAAACACAGCGCCAAGAAGGTGAGCAAACATATTAAGAACCGTATGCCATATATGCCAGGTCCCTTGAAATAGCAAGGATGGACCGGCTCCCGGCACCCAGGGTGGGGTGTGCAGGAGGCAGCCCATCAATGGTTCTCTCTCATCATTGATGTTTCTATCTCTCTCACCCTCTTTTCTTCTCTGAAAATCAATAAAAACATATTTTTTTTTTTAAAAAAAGAAAAAGAAAAGCCCTGATCTAAGATTTTCATGAGATCACAGACTTGAACGTTACATTAATAAGGTTGTTTCCCTTTGTGTGGGCAGGGTAAGCGTACTTTATAGGAGAAAGGGAGGTTAGCAAGAAGCCATATTCCTCCTAAATAGTCCCTGATGCCCCTTGTGGCATGAATACTTCTGCCCCATTGCTATTGGGTTTGACCTGGTGATACGCTTTAGCCACTGAAAAGTGAATAAAAGTGACACATGTCATTAGAAGAAGAATGACTGTTAAGGGCATTTCGTGGTGCCACCATTTATTCTCTTTCTCTCTGACATGTGAATGGCACAGTCCAGATAGAGGCCACTTCAGTCTGTTGGAATTAAAACAGCATGAAGCAGTGCCATAGCAGGTCCATGAGGGTCAGACCGTGTACCTGAGCAATGGCACTAGCTTTTCTAAATCATGGCATCTTCGGGTTAACACAGATGACACTAAAAACTGAGTAGTAAACTCTAACATTCTTTGAAGACTTTCCTCAAATGTCACCTCTATTGTGACCATATTTAGGGAAATTTCAAGCACCATTCCATCACTTTGAATCTCCCTTATTTTGCTCTATTTTTTCCATACTGCTTATCCTCTAAAACTAAAAAAAGCCTCTAGTTTTTTAATAATAGTCTGCTTGACCCAACTACAGATTTGACAAAGTTAGAAATTTTTATCCATTTGGTCACTGTTGTTCCTGTCACATAGTAGCCCCTTGAAAATATATTTGTTGACTAAATTAAAGAATGAGTTGGTTTGTATCCAATAAAATTTGCATAAATTTTATTATAATCTATGTGATGATTAATTGAACTATAATAAACATTTTGGTGAATTTCTATTATATTTTAATGTAGATTTTTTGGTTTATTTTTGGTTACTTAGTTGATGACATAGTATATATATATCATATATAACTTTTTAGCCTATTTTAACTGATAGAAATATTTCTCATGAATACTTTCAAACCTAATTTTTTAAATGAGAGGGATGAATTAAAATTCATTCAGTTGTTTCCATATCTATAGAATAAAAACCTAAGTGACCATTATGGCAGAATGACCAGAAGGGCTGGTCGCTATGAAGTGCACTGATCACCAGGGGGCAGATACTCAATGCAGGAGCTGCCCCCTGGTGGTCAATGCGCTCCCACAGGGCGAGCCCCGCTCTGCCAGAAGCTGGGCTCATAGCTGGAGAGTGCAGCTGTGGTGGTGGGAGCCTCTCCTGCCTCCGCAGCAGCACTAAGGAACAGTGAGCAGGTGGGTGGTAAGGAGCTAAGGGTCCCGGACTGTGAGAGGGTAAAAGCCGGGCTGAGAGACCCTCCCCTGCCCCCCAGTGCACAAATTGTGTGCACTGGGACTCTAGTTTTTAGCTGTTTTACTTATACATTTTTGAAATTTTAATAAGATTGTTCTGAAAACCTTCATGTTACATATTTTTCTGTATTTAGAATAATTTCTTTGAGCCAAAATGTATGAATATTTTACAGTCTGAATATAGACAGTATGATGACTTTCCAAAGGTGCTATATAAATTTGCCCTTTAACCAACAGTATATTTCACACAATTGAAAATTTTCTTGCCTCCTTAAATTGACTTTTGTCTGAGGAGATAGTTTTAATATTAGGTCTTGTTATGGGTTAAATTCTGTTGCCTGTACAAGTGATATATTGAAGTACTAATTCCCAGGGCCTCATAATGGGATCTTATTTGGAAATAGGGTTGTTGGAAATGTAATTTGTTAAGATGAGGTCACGGGGGGAGTAGAGTGGACCTTAATCCAATATGATTGGTGTTCTTAGAAGAAGATGGCCACGTGAAGACAGACAAATACAGACAGACACACACACACACACACACACAAACACACACATGAAGAATGCATGAGATGATAAGGCAGGGATCAGAGTTTGCAGCTGCATACCAAGAAATGCCAAAGATTACTGGCAAACCAGCGTAAGCTAAGAAGAGATAAGAAAGTTTCTTACCAAATGTTTCAAAGGTCCTGTGGGAAAATAGCTCAGGCTTTAATCTTTCCCTACATTTCACCCCTTCTTTTTCCACTCATCTGGATGAAATTGTTTGATTCCCCACACTCAGATACGATAGAGCAGTTCAGTTATGCCTCTTTCTTAACCATATAAGCTCATGGCATTATAGTGTCTTTTTTTTTTTTTTTTTGCTAATATGCAAGGTTTAGGAAGACAGGGACCATTTTACTTATCTTTGTATTATTAATGACTGACAGAGTGTTAAGCACAAAGTAACAGTTTTAATATATGTTAACTGAATTAAATAAGTTAAATATATTTAGAATCTGTAAAATGTTTTAATTCTATGATGATTTTTAAGTACAACTTTAAAGTTTTGATTTTTCTATTTAAATGTTATTGATGTGTTTTGATATGTCCTCAGAATAAATTTCTGAACTTCTTAAAAAAAATATATGTATACATATATTTAAATGGTAGATATAGTATTCATGCCAACTATTATTTCTTAGTAATAAGAAAAGAAACCTGACAACCTCAGTGGCTCTGAGGTAACTAATAGATGCTCTAAGAATATGGGTTCATAGAAAGAAGTATCAGAGTAAATGTAAACTGTCCATTCTATGCCTTTAAACCAAGTTATAATATTTTCTTATCTAATATACTAGGGGCCTGGTGCACGAAATTCGTGCACTGGGTGTGTGTGGGGAGGGGAGTGTCCCTCAGCCCAGCCTGCCCCCTCTCACATACTGGGAGCCCTCAGGCGTTGACCCCAATCACCCTCCAATCGCAGGATCGGCCCCTTGCCCAGGCCTGATGCCTCGGCCAGAGGCGTAGACCCCCATCACCCTCCGATCGCCTGATCGGCCCCTTGCCCAGGCCTGACGCCTCCGCCAGAGGCATAGACCCCCATCACCCTCCGATCACCTGATCGGCCCCTTGCCCAGGCCTGACGCCTCCGCCAGAGGTGTCAGGCTTGGACAGGGGACCCCCATCTTCCCCTGATCATTGGCTCTGGCCCCCGCCCAGGCCTGAGGCCTCTGGCCCAGGAATCATGCCTGGGCAGGGGACCCCCATCTCCCTCTGATCGCTTGCTCCACCCCCCGCCCAAGCCTTACGCCTCTGACCCAGGCTTCAGGCCTGGGCAAGGGGACCATCATATCCCCCCAATCCCCGGCTCTGCCCCCCACCCAGGCCTGATGCCTCGGCCAGAGGAGTTGACCCTCATCACCCTCCGATCACCAATCACCGGATCGGCCCCTTGACCAGGCCTGAGGCCTCCGGCAGAGGTGTCAGGCCTGGGCAGGGGACCCCCAGCTCCCCGCGGTTGCAGGCTCCGCCCCTGCCCAGGCCTAACGCCTCTGGCCTAGGTGTCCGGCCTGGGCAGCGGGGACCCGCAGCTGCAGCGGCCCCGCGATCGTGGGCTCTGCTTTAGGCCCAGGCAAGGGACCCCTAGCTCCCGGGACTGCCAGCTTCGACCGTGCCCAGCTCCCATCGCTGGCTCCACCCCTACTTCCTGCTATCACTGGCCAGGGCGGCAATGGCGCCTGATTCTCCGATCATGGCTGGGGGGCAGGGCAAAGGCGGCCCCAGGGCCGCCTTTGCCCTGCCCCCCAGCTCTTAGCTCCCCCCTGGGTTTCCGATCACTGTCAGTGGCAGGGGGCTTCTTCCTGCTTTCCCTTTTGCCTCCCTGCATTGTGCCTACATATGCAAATTAACCTCCATCTTGTTGGCAGTTAACTGCCAATCATAGTTGGCAGTTAACTGCCAATCATAGTTGGCAGTTAATTTGCATATAGCCCTGATTAGCCAATGAAAAGGGTATCGTCGTACGCCAATTACCATTTTTCTCTTTTATTAGATAGGATAATGCTTTTATTGGCTTCATTTCTATAATTTACAGGTCATTTACTAAAATTGCCTATTCAACAAAAAAATTGATGTGGTACAAAAATTTTTGCATTAATTTTATTTTGGGAAGCAAAACATATCACATAATTCTTATCATAACCAAATCTCATGAATATAGGCTCTATCACCATGGAGTCTGTAATGATTTTAGTAGTTCCAATTTACTTTGCTGTTTTTTTTATAAATCTTTTTGTTCTTCTATAGTTTTGTATAATATTAACATTCCACTCTTTTAAAGAGAATATTTAAAACAAAAAGCTGTTGAAGATTTCTTAATAATGACGATGACAATAACAATTCATTTATCCATGAAATGGGCAACCAATAGCTCATTGCTGATAATTGTATCTACATTGAAGATTTAATATTTGTAAACATTACATTATTTAATATTTAATTAATAATTACTGAATAATGTATGCATAAAATTGCTTGTAATTTTTAATGAGGAAAACATTTTTAAAATAAATGGTATATCCAGATTTTGTTGATTTAGGTTAATAAACATCAGTCAAAATGAATGAAATAAGATAACTATGATGACATTTCTTAGAATAAGATAAGAATCCTATCTAATAAAGAGAGAATATGTTAATTGACCCTCACGCTGTTGCAAAGATGGCACTGCCCACAGCCAATAAGGAGGGAATATGCTAATTGACTGCCCTACCCTCAAAGATGGCAGCGTCCATAGCCAATAAGGCGGGAATATGCTAATTATCTGCCACACCCTCAAAGATGGTGGCTCCCACAGCCACAAGATGGACGGCAGGGGAGGACAGTTGGGGGTGATCAGGTAACTAGGGGAGGACAGTTAAGAGTGACCAGGCCAGCAAGGGAGGGCAGTTGGGGGTGAATGGGCTGGCAGGGAAGCAGTTAGGTGTCGATCAGGCTGGCAGGGGGTTGGTTAGGGGATGATCAGGCTTGCAGGCAGAAGCAGTTAGGAGCAACCAGGCAGGCAGGCAGGAGAGCAGTTGGGAGCCAGAAGTCCTGGATTGTGAGAGGGATGTCCGACTGCTGTTTTAGGCCCGATCCCTGATCACCCTCACCCCCGGTGCACGAATTTCATGCGTTGGGACTCTACTCTTAGAATAAAGCAAAATTCTAAGATTGGATGCTCCCCTTATGAATTTCTCTCTCTGTCTCCTTATCTCTTTCTTCAATATGCACCCATATGTGCATTATATATGTACTTGTGTCTGTATAAATTTACTTGGGAGGTGATGATCTAACAAAAATATATGAGAATAATTCACATGATGTTTTTATATAAGCTATATATGTAAAGTATACGTCCACAATATACACAATTTATATTAAAATGTATTAGCTTAGCCTGGTAGGCATGGATCAGTGGTTTTGGTGGACGACTTATGAATCAGGAGGTTGTGGTTCAATTCCAAGTCAGGACACATGCCAGGGTTTGTGGGCTTGATCCCAGGTGTGAGGGGCATGCAGGAGGCAGCCAATCAATGATTCTCTCTCATCATTGATGTTTATGTCTCTCTCTTCCTCTACTTTCCTCTCTGAGATAAATAAAAATATATTAAAAAAATAAAATGTATTTGCCTAGATACAAATTTTCATACTGATGATATCAAAGTAATATTGCAAGTGGTATTAGTATGAACTAAAATTATTTGGGGCATTTTTCTACATATCTGGCACTGTGCTAAGCCATCACATTTAATCCTCATAACATTAATTTAAGGTAGCCATCTTTATATTCTCCATCGTACAGATGTAAAAACAGTCACTGAGATATCAGGTGGCCAGGTTCATGCAACTACTAAATAATGATGTTCATATTTGAATTCATATGTCTGATTGATTCATGTCTTTCCTCTGGAGAGATAGGATGTCAAAAAATCTTAGAAGTTCATTTGACCTCTAGAATAAGTAGTTCCTATAATGCCTTCCATGCAACAGTAAAACAAATGTCCTTGAAAATCCAAAAAGAGCCTGTCATATGGTAGTCATTCAGTTATTATTTGGTAAATGAAGAAATAAATAAATGAGATTATGAGGCTGTTGTATTAGTCTGAGAACAGCAGAATTTAATAATTTAAAAAATAAATTTGATTAGAAAACTGCACTTGAATATATGTTTTAGGAAATAATTTAATTCAAAATGTTTATTACATATGCCTTTTGATTTATGGTTAGTTCACGTGCGTAACTATTCAGTATTTTAGGAGTCTGTGAGTTTTGTTTCTGATAGCTTCCTTATGAAGTAGGGCTCCTATTAAAAATAAACCTTTGAAAAGAGCAACCTGGTGCAGGAAAAATGTTCATTTTACAGAGAACAACCTGACAAGTTAGAGGTCTTTCTCTAGACATTGGGCTTCATTAAATCAAGGGTAATAGCAGAGTCTAATGCTTGACACTTTGCATCTTTCATCTTTAATTTGAAATTTTCTGCACCATCTATTCCTACTGGTGTATAGTTATCTACTTTTCTATTAAATTAAAAGTGTGAGCTTTTAGTCTCAAGTTCCAAAGATCAGGCAATATGTTCTTTTCTAACACAAATTTTGAGGTGTCAACATTTTTCAGGCTGGTAAAACCCCTTGTCACACAACTCAATAGTAAAACATAGCCTGGTCATGTGACTTGAGGTTCTGTATAGCATGTTTGCGGTGAAGTACCTCCGAGGGAGAAAAAAATGTGCATTTTTACATGGTGTAGCCTTAAATTACATTCCTCCAGACTGTATTTAATGTTGAAAGTTTATAAAAAATTTAAAATTTTACAGAAATTGCTTTCTACAGGCTTAAAAGCCTAGCTGACATTTATGAACAAATAAATTTACCATAGAGCAGATATATTTTTTAAACACTTGTGGGTATTCTGCCACCTCACAACATCTGCCAAGTGTGAATGACAAGAATGTTTTTAGCTTTAAAGTAAATCTATATAGTCTAATATACTAAAAAATGGCGAACAAACTGGTATGTGGGGAATACTAAAAGGTTTACATCTATTTCAACAGTTTCTGAAGTTTTAGCTTAGGTACTTAATTAAAGAGTAGGAGCAATTGTAGCTTTCTAAGATTCGAGAAGTGTTTAAATATATATTTTTCTAAAGTTAATAACTTGCTGATCAATCATTTATATGCCAAATATCTAAGCAAACAACTCATTTGCCTCTGGGTTTTGTGAATTAAAGACCAACTAAACTTTCCCCAAAAGTAAATTCTAAAGCCCATATATATGGAGGATTTAAGGCCCATTTAGAGAAAAGATCAGTATGTCAACAAATCCATGACATAAGTTTTACCTTCTTCTCCATTTTGTGTCTATTTGTTTTATTGGTCAAGACTTCTTAATAAGAGGGAGAGCCAAGATGGCATCATAGGCAAATGCCTGTAGTCACTGCCTCTCACAACAACATCAAAAGTTACAACTAAAATACAGAAAAACCATCATCCAGTGAAGCAGGGGGTCCCGCAGGGGTGAGGCCGACAGAGTCCTAACGAAGCATGCCCGACTCCGGAGACCAGGTTCAGTAACGCAGATCTGAGTTTATTGTGTAAGTGCAGCAACATATATAACATTCCAGACCAATCAGAAGTTTACACCATCCTTAGGGCAGCCAATGGTAGGAAAGATCTGGGTACTATGTACGGCCTCTAGGGGGCTTGCTCAGGCGGGTGCTGCCACTTCCCGGTGTGCCGAGGAAGCTTGTATAGGCGGAGTGTGCTCAAGCCATTGCATCTGCCACTGCACTGAGATAAATCTCCTGAGCTCTTCCCACAATCCAGAACCGCCTGAAAGCTGACTGAATGGAAGTCCTACAACTAGAAAAGTAAAAAAGAAAGCAAACTGAGACTGGTAGGAGGTGCAGAGGTGCGGAATTGGCTGGTCCGGTACCCACATGTGACGCTTTTTTAATTGGGAGGGAAATCATCTCTGCCGAGGCCACCCGGTGGAGCAAGGGGTCCCCACCCCACACCAGATGCCCAGCCCAAGGTCCAAGTGCTGGAAAAACAAGTCCCTATGGGCTGTGAAAACCAGTATGGATTGGGGCTCAGTGACACAGAGGCTGCCAGAGATCCAGCTGCTCCTTTTAAAAGGCCGACACCGTGAACTGGACTTACAAGGTTCTGCTTCATCTGAGCTCCAGTTCCCAACAAGGCTCTGGGGGGCCCAGACACATATAAGGAGAAACTGGACTGTCTGGCATTGGGGCAGCAACTTGGGGGTGATTTTCTTCCAGATAGAGGTGCTCACAATGGTCATTGTTCCTGTGCTGGGACCTCCCTGTTGTATGTGAATGGCCTGTCATTTCTCAGGCTAAAACACCTGTCAAATAAGCTGCAGCTGGATCAGGGAGCCCCAAACCTATCAATAAAAAGACCAAGACCTGGCATCAGCACCATCCTGCCTTGCTTCACAGCTGGGCCTTGTCTGGGCACTTCCAAACCCAACACAAGGAGGAGAAAACTGCAGATCTCTTTGAAGCTCCTACTGGGGGGCCCCAGGCAGTGGCTAACTTTGCACCTCCCTGGAGACCCAAGAGCCAGTATACCCTGTGGTCAGAGTGAGACCATACCAGATTACAACTCTTCACATCCATAAGTGACACACTCAAGGGGAAGACTCAGTGAGCAACAAAGCCCCACTGAAGCAAGTCCTGCTCCATAAGGTGTCTCCTGAACAGCAGCTCTCCCACTTAGTTGCAGCTGGTCCCTACAGCCAATTGGCCTGGAGGTCACTTCCTCCCAATGATACCAACAGCAATCAAGGCTCAACTATAACAAGACTATGCACACAGCCCACAAAGGGGTGAACCTAGATTGTTCACCTCAGGTGATTGGAGAGATTGGGCCACTGGGCCCTATTGGACACCTTCTACACAAGACCACTCTATCAACTCAAGGAGACTTAGCAGCTCTACCCAATACATAGAAACAAACACAGGGAAGCAGCCAAAATGTGCAAAGAAACATGTCACAAATGAAGGAAATCAAACTACTGAGTCAAAACCACAGTTATAAGGTTACTCAAGAATCTTCTAGAAACGTCCACAGGATTTACTGAGACTTTCAAGGATCTTAGTGAGAATGACAAAAATGGAAAAAGACCAGTCAGAAATTAAGCATATACTGACTGAAATAAAGAATAATATACAGGGATTCAATAGGAGATTATAGGATCCTGAGAATCAAATCAATGATTTGAAATATGAGGAAGCAAAAACACCCAACCAGAAGAGCAAAAAGAAAAAAGAATCCAAAAATATGAAGACAGTGTAAAGAACCTCTGGGACAACTTCAAGCATACCAATGCCCAAATTATGAGGGTGCCAGAAGAAGAGAGAGAACAAGATATTGAAAACCTATTTGAAGAAATAGTGGAGAAAACTTCCCTTACCTGGTGAAAGAAATAGACTTACAAGTCCAGGAAGCACAGTGAACCCCAAACAAGAGGAATCCAAAGAGGACCACATCAAGACACATCATAATTAAAATGCCATGGGCAAAAGACAAAGAGAAAATCTTAAAAGCAGCAAGAGAAAAGCAGTTAGTTAACTATAAGGGAATGCCCATATGGCTGTCAGCTGATTTCTCAACAGAAATTATGCAGGCCAGCAGGGAGTGGTAAGAAATATTGAAAGTGATGAATAGCAAGGACCTACAACCAAGATTATTCTACCCAGCAAAGCTATCATTCAGAATTGAAGGTCAGATAAAGAGCTTCACAGACAAGAAAAAGCTAAAGGAGTTCATCACCAGCAAACCAGTATTATATGAAATGCGGAAGGGTATTCTTTCAGAAGAGGAAGAAGAAGAAAAAGGTAAAGATAAAAAATATGAATAATAAAGTGGCAACAAATACACATCAACACTAATAAAAGAGAAAAATGGTAATTGGCGTACGAGCTACCCTTTTCATTGGCTAATCAGGGCTATATGCAAATTAACTGCCAACTAAGATTGGCAGTTAACTGTCAACAAGATGGTGGTTAATTTGCATATGTAGGCACAATGCAGGGAGGCGAAAGGGAAAGCAGGAAGAAGCCCCCTGCCACTGACAGTGATCGGAAACCCAGGGGGGAGCTAAGAGCTGGGGGGCAGGGCAAAGGCGGCCCTGGGGCCGCCTTTGCCCTGACCCCAGCCATGATCGGAGAATCAGGCGCCATTGCCGCCCTGGCCAGTGATAGCAGGAAGTAGGGGTGGAGCCAGCGATGGGAGCTGGGCACGGTCGAAGCTGGCAGTCTCGGGAGCTAGGTGTCCCTTGCCTGGGCCTAAAGCGGAGCCCACGATCGCGGGGCCGCTGCAGCTGCAGGTCCCCGCTGCCCGGGCCGGACGTCTAGGCCAGAGGCTTCCTGCAGGGGCAGGGGCGGAGCCCGCCGATCGCGGCACCCCCTGCTGCCACTGCAGGTCCCCGCTGCCCGGGCCGGATGCCTAGGCCAGAGGCGTCAGGCCTGGGCAAGGGGCCAATCCTGCGATTGGAGGGTGATGGGGGTCAACGCCTGAGGGCTCCCAGTATGTGAGAGGGGGCAGGCTGGGCTGAGGGACACTCCCCCCGCCACCCAGTGCAGGAATTTCGTGCACCGGGCCCCTAGTGTATCAATAATTGATTCTAAAATTCAAACAAATAAAAAATCTGGTGAACAGAATAAACTGGTGAATGGAATAGAATCAGGGGCATGGAAATGGAATAAACTACTGATGATTCTCAGAGGGAAAGGGGTGAGTGGGGGGTGTGGGAAGAGATTAGACAAAGATCTTATATGCATGTATGCATTACCCATGGACACAGACAATAGGGTGGTGAGGGCCTGGGGCAGAGTGGGAACTGGGTGGAGGGGAGCTATGGGGGGAAAAAAGAGGGACATCTGTAATAATCTCAACAATAAAGATTTTAAAAAGACGTGTAAAAAATGTTTACTTTTGTAATTTATTCAAATCCATAAACTCATAGGAATATCAGGCTTGGATGGAGATTTTTATTTTTCATTCGGCATCTCTCTGGAATGCTAAGAAATGAACATTTTGTAAGTATTCTGGGAAGAAGGTAATACGTTTGTTCAGGAGTCTAGAGTGTAAGGGGACTTTGAGTGAGCCATTGAAAGCCCAAGGACACGAGGCATTCAAGGGACGACAGTGGCCTGAAAGGTTTAATGTTTCTCCCCCCAGTACACCCGGTAAGACTACTTGGAGAGAACAAGGAATGAAGGAGGTGAGGTTAACGTTCAAGAAGAAACACACGTTCCTTTTTTCCTTACCTGACACATCATGTGTATAACGTTGTGTTTCTCCAATAACAGTCGGTAGCATTTGCATACATTGTAGAGAATGCAGATGGTTTTCTGCTGAGAACGCAGGAAGCCTAGGAGGTCATGCTGCGAATAACTAGACTTAAACTACATCCTCGCGAATGCTATTAATTTTTAAATCAAGGCCTTGCTATTTAGTGCCTTAACATATTTTTCTGTGTTTAAAACATATGTGCTCTTGACCCACTTAGGAAAAAAGCCAACCCTGAACACCCACCAGTAAAGCAAAGCCTAGTCGCATAAATGATCCAAGTGTCTGTAAAAACTTCTTCCCAGGAGAACAGCCTGCTATTGAAGTTCAGATCTGCAAATATACTTCCTCATTATTTTTGCATGCCTTCCATACATGCTGCTTTCCCACACTTCCCCGTGTTCTTCCTTTCTTTACAAGCACTGTGCTCTTATCTTGTACGCTAAGAAATAAAGGAATTCAAAAACCTTTGAAGAGAGGGTATTTCTGGACTAAATATTGAACTGTATTATAAAGATTTGCAAAACTGGCCCCACTCACATTTAAGTAAAATAGAAAATAGACACCTTGCTTTTATTTTAATTAATTAATTAATTAATTAATCATCACCCAAGGATTTGTTTTTATTTATTTTTAGAGAGACAAGGGAAGAGAGAGAGAGGAGAGAGAAAGAGAGAGAGAGAGAGAGAGAGAGAGAGAGAGAGAGAGAGAGAGAGAGAAACATCAATGTGATGTTTGCCTGCCCTACATGCCTTGACTGGTGGTTGAACCCACAACCTAAGTATGCAAAGGAATTGAACCTGCAACCTTTTGGTGCATGTGACAATGCTTCAAACAACTGAGCCATCCAGCCAAGGCTAATCTTGTTTTTAAAACATGTTGCCAACTAACAAGAATGGGTGTATAGTATGACACTTTGGTTAATAGTCTCTTTGTTGGACTTGAACTGGAGAAAGAGTAATTATGGACACCAAGAACTAGAGCATGCAATTACTTCCAATTTATATTAACTCATTTTTCATAAAATAATTTATTGCTATCAAGTATAAGTGGGCAACTTAAATTCATCAGACCAGAGAAAGTTTATCCCAAATTAAAATCATTTAGTTAGTAATATTTTAAAAATGTATTTTATATTTTAAAACATTCTTTCATGTGTTCATGTATTAAAGTATCTTTTTCAACTATCTACTATACTATAGCAATGGTGCTGTGTGGGCTGTGTGGGCATTTTAAATGGACATAAGGATAGTTAAATATAATTTTTCTATTAGGTTGACCTCTTTCAAGATTGTATTTGTAGATAAAAAGAACATTTTTAAATAAGAGTAAAGTTATTTCAAAATGTATGTATCAAAATTATAAAGAAATCAAAACTATGCTAACATAATACTATACAGTTAAACACTAAACAAATATGTTTTATTAATTCCAGGCAGTGATGTGGGTTCTACAGCACAGGGTTGAGAGCAAGGAGGTGGAAAGGAAGTAAAAAACTAGGGTAAAAGTTTGCCTAAGTGGTTTTTTCTGTTCAGGGAATTTTCAAGTCTGGTCTACATTTTGTATTTTACCCTAATACTAGGGATGAAGAAAAGCCATTAAATGGTTTATGTGTGGGCATGAATGTATAAACACTATTGGTTAAGAGAATAGACTGCCTCAGTTTCCATCCCACTCTTTTAGGTATCAGCTATATTCCTGGGCAAGTCACTCATTTTCCTTATCTGTGAATGGGAAAGTTAATACAACCCTCTTATCAGATTGTGGAAAATAAATTACCTAATATATGTGAAGTATTAATTATTCATATTTAACAAAGATCACTCTTGTTACTTGTGGGAAATAGACCATAGGAAACCAGATAGGAAGCAAGAAGATACTTAGGAGGCTATGCATAGAGATGAAGAAACCCTCAACCAGTGGTTAGTTTTTGAAGAATGAGAAGTGGTAAAATTTAACATATATTAGGACAGAAAAGCTGAGAAGACTGAAATGGACTAGTTATAAATTGCAAGAAAAAAACACAACAAAGATGAAAACTGAACAATGAGCTCAATAGTTGTAGCAATTACTGAGATAGAAAAGATAAATGGAGGAGATGAGTTGGGTCAGGAAAAGAATCAAGAACCTTGATTGGATATATCAGGGTTATGGTCCCTACTAGATATTTATATGGAGATATTGGGTACAAAAGTTAGATATAAAAATTTAGTTGAGTTCTTGATGACTATACGTATAAATTTCAGAGTCACAGCATATAGATGGCACTTAAAACCTTAGGAATGAACACTTGTGTACAGGCAGAGAAGAGAGTAATGCTGGGATACTATAACATTTGTGGAGAGGAGCAAAAATAAAAAAAAAGAAAAAGAAAAAGTTGACAGAGAATGAGGGAGAACCTAGGAGAGTGTGGTATTGTGAGAAACAAGTGAAGAAATTATTTGAAGGGATGAGTAATGACAACTAACTGCTCAATTAAGCACGATGTAGGTCAATGGCCACTTGACTCAAAAGCAGTGACTATGACCAAAGCAGTTTGAGAGGAATTAAGATAAAAGTCCCAAGGTCAGTCAAGAAGAACTGGGAAATCTAGATGTGGAAATGCATTAATAAATTAAAACAAAGATCATAGAGGAGCTAGAAGAAAATGGAACTGACTATTTAATTCAGTGGAAAATTCCAAAGCTTTGCAGTATTACTAGTAAATAAAGCAAAAATTTTGAAATATTTGTATGTATATCTACATATATATAATAAAAGCTCTGTAAATAGTAAGTCATACATTTACTAAAAAATAAAATAACAAGTGAAAACATTGTTTGAATCAATATGACAAGCAAAACATCTGTTTCAGTCAGTGGGTCAGTGACACCATTATTTTGCATCTTCTATGTCACAAATACCTTTATTCTTAGCCTGGTAATAAGGTGTCTCTCACGGTCCCAGACTCATATACAGACAAGATGACATAAGAAACAGGAAAGTGACTCTCTTCCTCTGTTCTCTCTTCTTGGTAGGAAAATTTTTTGTAGCAGTACACTTACGTCATCATGTTTCATTGGACAAAGATGCCTGAGAACCGCCTATCCTGAACTGATCATTGGCAAGCAAGGGACATTGAATTACCATGATTTGTTAAGATGAACAATATGAAGTAGACTGTAGGTTGAGTGATTAAGACACCATCTTAAGTGTTTTATATATAACTAGAGGCCCAGTGCACAATTCATTCATCCCTCTGCCTGCCCTGCAGGGTTGGGCCGAAATCGGCTCTCTGACATTCCCAGAGGGGTCCCTGATTGTGAGAGGGCTTAGGCCAGGCCGAGGGTCCCCACTGGTGCATAAACCAGGGCATGTCTAGACCTGTCTCTCTCAGTCCCTACTGGCTGGACCCCAGCAGCAAGCTAACCTGTCAGTCAGAGCATCTATTCCCTGGTGGTCAGTGAATGTCATAATGAGTGGTTGAGAAGCCTTAGCATATCATTAGCATATTATGCTTTGATTGGTTAAATGGATGACTGCACGAACGGACACTTAACATATTAGGCTTTTATTATATAGGATGATGTTTTATGTATATTACTTGTTATATAAATATATATTATACAGTGTTGACTAAGGTACCTGTATTAGTTTGAGAGGGCTGCATAACAAAATACTGGGTGTCTTAAACAATAGAAATTTATTTTCTCACAGTTCTGGAGGTTAGAAGTTCAAGATCAAAGGGTCAGCCAAGTTGTTTTTTTTGGAACCCACTCTCCTTGGCTTGCAGGTTGCCACCTTCTCAACTGTGTCCTCACATAGCTTTTTCTCTGTGTGCACTCTCATAGTATCTATATATGTTCAAAATTTCCTCTTTCTATGAGATACCAGTCAGATTGGATTAGGACCACCATAACAGGTTCAGTTTTAATTACCCACCTCTTTAATGGGTCTATCTCAAAACACAGTCACATTTTGAAGTACTTGATGGTAGAACTTCAACATATGAATTTTGAGGAAAAAGAGTTCAGCCCATAACAGAATCTAAGAACATACTCTGAGCATTTTCAGCTTCATACCTTGATTCATATTTAATTAACTTGAACTATGCTCTTCCCTATCTCTGGCTGCCCAAATTATTATTTAGGATCTACCTTTGTTGTTATCACTAGTGAAGGTTTTCTCATCAGTAGTTTTAATATTCTCCCAGAAAGTTTTAGGCACTAGTCTTAGGAAAATTTCCATGGTCTCTTTAATATTATAGTCATTTATGTGCTTATATCTTCATTAGATAACTAGAGGCCTGATGCATGAAATTTGTGCAAGGGGCTTGGCCTTTGCAGCCCTGGCTTCCTTGCAGCCCTGCCCACTGGTAGTACCGGAAGGTCATTCCACCATCCGGTCTAATTAGCATATGAGTACTTTATTATATGGATATTCTTGAGAGTAATGACTATGTTTTTTGTTTGTTTGTTTGTTTGTTTTTTTACCATAGTATCACTTCTACTGTCTAAGAGTGTCTTGGCCATAGTTGATACTCAGTATAAATGTGTTAAAACAAGAATGTCTGAAGAAATGTAATTCATATATAGCCTCACAATAGGATTTGAATGGAGTAATAAATTATTATTTCTTAGGTGATAAGGCAAAGATTTGTGGATGAGTCAAAATTTGAAACAGGACTTGAAGTGTGGGTGAGATTTTGATAGATGGAGGTCTGATGAAAAGGGAATTAAAGGTTAGGTTAAATGCCCATTCAAACCAGAAGTAAAGGAACAGTGCAAGCTGAGCTCAGAATGTAAAACAATTGCACAGTGTCATCTCCGCAATAACACACAGTCAGTTTGATTGTACCACGGGGTTATGTTTTAGTGAGCGCTAAATCCAGAAAGACAGCTTGAGACAAAGTCATAAACGATGCAAACGGAATTCTAAGGGAATTTTTTTTTTTGGTAAGCAATGTTGAATCACTGAAGGATGTCACATATGGGAATAACATTTACCAAAGCATTGGTTAAGGAAAAAATATGTAGGTTCAAGAAGCATGAAGTTTCATTAATAAAAGTAATGTGAAGAATGAGAAGGAGATTTGAAGGTCTGGAGATGTGATGAATTTGAAAATACGGGAGGATATCAAATAAAAATGTCCAGAGGCCAGTGTGAAAATAGAATATTACAAATAAAACAAATCTTGCTTTCCATCATAAGTAAGTATTAGCAAGTAGAGGTATTTAGTTATTTGAATATATCTATTTACTTGTGTATTAGAACTAGTCTATGGCTAAACATTTTTAATGCTTATATTAGTGTTTTCTGTATCAGGGTAATACAAATAATTTATTCTTAAACTTATTTTTAAAGCCATTTTAGTTTGTTTTGTCAGATATTCAAGGACATATTAAGGTAAACAAAATCACATGATATATATACACTTTTACAAATATCCACTTTCTTAATTTTCTCATTGGTAATTACTGTATAGAATGTATATCAAACATAATGTTCCAGATACCCTTTCATTAGTAAATGTAAATATTAAATCAGCTTAGCTAAATTTTATTTCTCTGTTTTTCTAGGTGGTGAAATTAGGTAACAGTTATACTGGATTTTCAATTTTTAATTAAAACCCAGACTAATTCATTGCTCCAATTACTTTTCATTTGAAAGGTACTAATTTTCTTGACAAAGCATTTCAATGAGATACTGTAAATTAGTTCACATTTACCTATGGCTATTGGTTTTTCATTACTAATTATAATGACCAGCAACAAACTGAAGTGCTTGTTAATTTACATAAATAACTTATTGGCAGCATTTGCCCCATGTTTACTAGACTATCAGAATATGTAACTTATGTCATTCTTTAAAATAAAAGTTCACCTCTATCAAAATTATTGTTACAGTCAGACATTATTTATAAACATTAAAAATATATACTTGGCATTTCCAAAACCAAAAATATATGTATGTACACAAATATGTATCCTTATTAAGCAGGCTATATACTAGTATGTGAAAACATATGAAGTGGAAAAAGAGGCAATGCATCAGACAACTTAAGTTAAATAATAGAGCAATGCTTTAAACATGTAGTGAGGAAATGCTCTTCAAATGATATGGAGAAAAAAATTCAAGCTGTGGTCTCCTTGGCCACCCAGAATCTAGAGTCTTTGATCTTGTTTTCCTGATCCTGTTATCCTTAATGATCTATTTTAATAGCTTATTGTTTTTGTTCTTTCAGCTGTCTCTCTTTCTTGCAATATAGTGAGTACAATTGGAGAAGATATAATCTATTTTCTCCACATCTTTTCCCCCTTTCCCCATTTTTTCCAAGAGGTCATTCTTCTCTATTTAAAAACAAATTCACTCATTGTTTGCACTATTTGGACTTGGGGACTACAGTGGTATGACCTCCACCTCATCGTCCCCTGAGAATCTTGAAATAGATAAAAGATTGATTTGGGGATATTACTCTGAAGATTGAACTACAATAAATAGAAATAAGAAACACTGAAAAGAAATAGAAGCTGTCTTAAATCAACTACCCAGGACTATAAGTAGAGAAAAAGTAGTGTGTATAAAGGAAGAATGTGTCATTATGAAAAGATGTGGAAGTTGCTTAACCATAGAATCATAGAAATAGATCACAGGGCAAATAATGCAATACCCATGTATATATGTGGAGACTACAAATATGAGCAAGATCTGATCCTTGTCTTATTACCCATCTCTCAGTAAGGGAGACAGAAACGTAAACTGAAAATAATGATGTCGACACTAACTGAATGGAGAGGAATACACAGGGTACAGAAGGAACAAGAAGATCAAAACCATGTGCCAGCTGCAGGTAGGTCCAAGAGGGCTCCAATGAATGAATTCCTCAGTGAAGAGGGAAAGGCTGTTTCTGGCTGAGAGGCCAGCAGAAACAAAGCTATAGGATTGACAAGGAGCCTAGTGTATTCTAGAAAAAAAAAACCAGCAAGTGGTTTGGTGTGAAACTTTAAAATTTGGGGGTGAAATGAAAATGTTAGGTAAGAGCCAGCCTAGGGCTGTTTTGTGAGCAGTGCTTCAGCTTACCACATTCCCCCACCCCCCCTCCCTGATTTACTTTATTTCTACATCACTTATCACCTTCTAGCATATTTTACTTATTTTGTAAATAAGTAAGTTATCCTCTGTCTCTTCTACTAGGCAGTAAGTTTCAAGAAGATGGATTTGAGTAGCTCAGGCCTCGAGACAATTCAGATTCTAGCAGCCTTCTGAGAGAGAAGCAAGAGTCAAGTACGGAGAGGGCCGTGATTGGAGAAAAGAAGAGTGGGAGACAGGTGGCTGGGCTGTGGGTGTGGGGAGGCCACAATTTTAGGTGATAAAAGCAAGAGGACTTGCTGATGGGTGGGATTGGGAGGTGAGATATAAGGACAATTGAGGGATGACATCATGACTCAGTTTAGCAGGTAACTGGATATACAACTTTTAAACCTATAAAAAGTTTTGTACTGGAGGTATAGGTCTAGTCACGATTAACCTATGTTTCATATTGGAAACCTCACGATGGATAAGGTCTTTCTAGGAAGGGGTTTTAGATTAAGAAAAGTCCTAAAAACACAACCCTGGAATGGATGGAGGGCGAGGAGCTATACAGGAATGGGAAAGGAAAGGTATAAGATCCATCAATGGATTACGGGACAAGATAAAAGGAAAGCAAATTTTAAGAACAATGAAATGATTAACAAACGTAAAAGCAGCAGTGTTAGTAAGATAAGCAATAAAAGGTACTCTTTAACTTGCCAAAAAAAGAGAGTGGAAAGAAAAGTCAATTCCAGAGGCTGAGAATGAATGGGAAGTGAGGAGTTTGCGAAATTCATATGCACTGCTTGAAGAACTTTAAACTCCTGTTCCTAAGATCTTTCCTGTTGCCTGGCTTACTGGTCATTGACAGATACATGTGTGAATGTATTATTTCTCTCCAATGTACTTTAATTTTATAAATGAAGTTTCTGGAGGAGCAATGCTTTAGCTTGATAGACAAAGCATCTCATAATAGGAAATGCAGGCCACATGTAGTATAACACCTGTGAATTTAAGCTCAGATACCAATAATGCATACCAACCATGGTTCCTTACCCTTTCTGGTCCCTCTACCCAGCAATACCTTTCCTTTCCTGTCTCCATTCATAACCAGCCCAAATCACAGAGACAGCAGATTCAGCAGGCAGTCAATTGGTCTGTAGCCAAGCTTTGCAAAGCATTTTGCTTTTTGTCTTTTAGGCCATATCTCTGTAGCATGACCAAGTTGGTCCTGGATTGCTTGATTATTTTTTCTCCTTCTCCTTCTCCTTCTCCTTCTCCTTCTCCTTCTCCTTCTCCTTCTCCTTCTCCTTCTCCTTCTCCTTCTCCTTCTCCTTCTCCTTCTCCTTCTCCTTCTCCTTCTCCTTCTCCTTCTCCTTCTCCTTCTCCTTCTCCTTCTCCTTCTCCTTCTCCTCCTCCTCCTCCTCCTCCTCCTCCTCCTCCTCCTCCTCCTCCTCCTCCTCCTCCTCCTCCTCCTCCTTCTTCTTCTTCTTCTTCTTCTCCTTCTTCTTCTTCTTCTTCTTCTTCTTCTTCTTCTTCTTCTTCTTCTTCTTCTTCTTCTTCTTCTTCTTCTTCTGCCTCAGATGTATTAATAGATAAATCAGATCTTGGCAAGGATCAGAATTGGGCCTTAAAGAGCCCATTACAATGAATAATCCATACATTTTCCTTTTTAAAAAATAAACAAACTAGAGGCCCAATGCATGAAATTCATGCAAGGGGCTCAGCCCTTGTAGCCATGGCAGCTTTCCTCGGCCCTCACAGCCCGGCTTCATCTGGAAGGTCATCTGGAAGGACATACAAAACGTTATTTGGCTGTCTGGTCTAATTAGCATATTACACTTTTATTATTATAGACTAGAGGCCCAGTGCACAAAATTCATGCGGGGGGTGGGGGGTCCCCTCAGCCCAGCCTGCACCCTCTCCAATCTGGGACCCCTTGGGGGGGGGTGTCCGACTGCCAGTTTAGGCCCAATCCCTGGAATCGGGCCTAAACCGGCAATTGGACATCCCTCTCATAATCTGGGACTGCTGGCTCCTTACCATTCACCTGTCTGCCTGCCTGATCGCCCCTAACTGCCCCCCGCCAGCCTGATCACCCCTAACTGCCTCTCCCCATGGGCCTGATCACCCATAACTGCCCCCCCTGCTGGCCTGGTTGACCCTAACTGCCACCCCCCCCCGTCAGCCTGGTTGCCCCTCACTGCCCCCCCTGCCAGCCTGGTCGCCCCCAACTGCCTATCCCCCATGCTGTCCTGGGCACCCCTCACTGTCCCCCTCTGCTGGCCTGGTCATTCTTCACTGCCCCCCTGCTGGCCTGGTCGCCCCATGCAGCCTGCTATTCGGTCATTGTATGAGGGCATCCTGGCCAATTTGTACATTACCCTTTTATTAGTATAGATTATTAGTATCGATAGACCTGACCTTGGTTCTGTAAATGTTACATGTGAATGCACTGTATGCCTTTTTATTGCACTTATAGTATATACTAGGGGCCCGGTGCACGAAATTCGTGCACTGGGTGTGTGTGTTGGGGGGAGTGTCCCTCAGCCCAGCCTGCCCCCTCTCACATACTGGGAGCCCTCAGGCATTGACCCCCATCACCCTCCAATCGCAGGATCCGCCCCTAGCTCCCGGGACTGCCAGCTTTGACCGTGCCCAGCTCCCATCGCTGGCTCCACCCCTACTTCCTGTTATCACTGGGCAGGGCGGAAAAGGCGCCTGATTCTCCGATCATGGCTGGGGGGCAGGGCAAAGGTGGCCCCAGGGCTGCCTTTGCCCTGCCCCCCAGCTCTTAGCTCCCCCCTGGGTTTCCGATCACTGTCAGTGGCAGGGGGCTTCTTCCTGCTTTCCCTTTCGCCTCCCTGCATTGTGCCTACATATGCAAATTAACCGCCATCTTGTTGGCAGTTAATTGCCAATCTTAGTTGGCAGTTAATTTGCATATAGCCCTGATTAGCCAATGAAAAGGGTAGCTCGTACGCCAATTACCATTTTTCTCTTTTATTAGTGTTGATACCTTTCAAAAGCATGAAATGAGAATCATTCTGCTTTATAATACATCTGAAAAAAATGATGCAAAAGCTTATTAAATATGCAGTATAAAATACATGTAAGAGGGTGGCTCTATACTCCAAGTGCTTCCAAGATTTATTTAGGTTGACAATTGTTTAGGCAGCATCTGGTAAAAGAAATGATCAGGCTTGTTATGTTTGTTGCCATTTGGTAAGATTATGTTTGTTTTTGAATATACATTTCTGACACTTAGTACTAAAGTTGTATTATTTTACAGTTGAAGAAGGTGATGCATGTATTCAAAAGGCCAAGAAAATAGAATGATTTACAAGAAAAAAGCATGCTTTCAGGTAATAGCTGTTTATTATTTTATTTTGGGAACTTAGGAAAGGGGATGATTTACAGATGGGCATTAATGTATCTGAGCATCTGCAAAAGGACTGAGGAAATATAAGGTCATCCTGAAGAGATATGGAATAGCCTTTCACTTGCACATGATTTCTATTTTCAAAGTACATTTAGATCTCAATTTTAAGAAAAACATATGCTTGTAGGATCAGCAGGGACTGGATAATGTTGTTCGGGCCTATGTTTGTTACCATGTAAACATTTCATACAATGGACAAAGACATCCTTAAGGAATCAATAAATCTGATTGATTACCTCAGTCCATCCACTTTGGGACCGCCTTGTGCTCTTGTCCACTGAATGGCATCTTTGAAATGCATGGAGTTTTGAGGGAATATGTCAAGAAGGAGATGTTCTTCTGGATAATGGTGAAATATGTGTCGGGAATAGTCAGTCGCTTCATTTCCTCTTCAAGAATAAACTTGATGACCATATCAAACCAGATCTTCCTATATTTCACCAGTTCTTCCCAGTATAAAAAATGCTGTGGGCGGGAATGATGTTTGCTTTACGTGTTTTCCCCAGGCCTTATGGCAGGACATTACTGCTTATTAGGCTTCCCGAGGACTCTAATCTAGTTAAGAAGATAATGTAAACATCTTCTGCAATCACTCTTATAGCCAGAACCTCTGCTAAAAGCATTTGGATCCTGCTCAAGTTTTAAGTTACCTTAATTTCTCTGGAGCTATAACTGGATATAAGACAGGTCTATGGTCTAGAGAGAAAATTTGAGAGACGTAGGGGAAATTTTAGACATATTTTTTATTCAAGATATTTGTAAAATATTGGCAAAGTTGCTCATCCCTCAAAATTATTATGAGTTTTGTCTTAACGGTTTGGTTCAGTGGATAGAGAGTCAGCCTGCGGACTGAAGGGTCCTGGGTTAGATTCTGGTCAAGGGCACGTACCTCAGTTGCAGGCTTCTTCCAGGATGGGCATGTGCAGGAGCAACCAATAGATGTGTTTCTCTCACATCGATATTTCTCTGTCTTTCCCTCATTCTTCCTCTCTCTCTAAAATCAATGGAAAAATATCCTCAGGTGAGGATTTAAACAAAATTATTATGTTTTGTGTTATATGTACTAGTAATTACCTATAAAAGACCCAGATGAGTGACTTGGAAATTATGCTGTATTAATAAAAAGTAGTTTTTTGATGTGTTGGCCAGACCAAAAAAAAAAAAAAAAAAATGCTGTAGCTTTTTAGCACCATTTTATTTGTACCTATTATTTTCTTTTCCAATCCTTTTGCTTACTTCATATTTGTCAAATATTTTCTCCTTTCACCGCTTGTTTCTTATGCAAATTTACTAACAGATTTCCTGTTCTAAATGTCAAAAAGGACTCTGGTGAGTTTAGAATTTGTGTTCTGAGCATTAAACACTTGGACAAGATCAACCCTAATGTCAGAATGGGTAAGTGGCCTTGTCTCTGGGACCTTTGTTTGGCTTCTTAAAACAGGTGAACTAATAATGTATTCTTTGACATTGCCCTGAGGTATAAAGCTTTACATATAGAAGATGCTTTACAAATGTTAATTAATATTAACACCAGCCATATGGCCAAATTAATTTATGTTTGGATTCATTCTTGCAAAGGTTCCAAGTAGTTATTCTTAAAGCATGACCATCTCATTTTGGAGTCTACTCTGGGGCACAGAGCCAGCTCAGAGGATGCCCGTATGGCAAGGGTGTGCCATGCAATGCCACGCTGGGTAATGCCTGCATTTATTAACTGTGTAAACTTAAACAGGCTACTTGACTTCTCTGTTATTAAGCATTTCAAAATTAAAACTGCATTTACTGGGAACTTTATAAATTTAAGGACCTATAGCCATATCACAGGAATCTTTTAATTAACAGTCTGTGTTGAATACCTGGATCTTACAATGTAGCCATTGTTTAAAGCGCGAAATTGTAGTTTTGTCCTCTGGCAATAGCATTCTGCCCTCATTCAATTAAATCTGGAGTCCAAAGCTTTCTGTTGTTGGCTTGGCTGGTTTAATCTGAAGATTTGGTGCTAAGACAATCACTCCTTTCTGTATGTTTTATTAGCTGCCATTATAGCCATTTATTTTGAAATATAATAACAATTATTTTAGGGGAAAACAACATGAAGCCTCCACCAGAGAAGGAGAAACAGAGAAGAAGGAGCATACTTTTAGCAGAGGAATAAAGAGAGTGACCTGCTCACATAGAATCTTCCAGCAGTTAAATTGCTCTCAAACATTTCAAAAATCATACTTAGGGTACACATCTCTACTTAGTCCCAGAACTGCAGGAAGTTCATGGTAAACGGGACCTCATGCAGCAGCTAGCCTGACTGTCCTCACTCAGGAAAAGCTCCTGAGCTTCCAAAAGGTCACACAGTAGAGGAAGTGAAGTCAGAAAGCATATTTTTCTGTGTTTAAAACATAGGTTGAGTGTCGACCTATGAACCAGGAGGTCACAGTTTGATTCCCGGTCAGGGCACACGTTCAGATTGTGGGCTTGATCCTCAGAGGAGGGCGTGCAGGAGGCAGCTGATCAATGATTCTCTCTCATCATTGATGTTTCTATCTCATTCTCTCACTCACTCTCCCTTCCTCTCTGAAATCAATAAAAATATATTTTTTAAAAAAAGAAGGAAAGAAAGCAGCCAGTGCTCCTGATTGTCTGGACGGAAGGCTCTCCTGCCTGGAGTGCCACCTGTGCGGTGAGCACAATGCAGGGAAGATGCTTAATGAGAAAGTGTGGATGAGTGAGTGCTGACTTCAACTTAGAACACTTTCTACTATTTCTCAGTATCTATAACTTTAACATTATTACAGGCTCTGCGACTGATGTTATACCAGACCAAATAGAAATTGTCCTTGCTTAGTGATTCTTTGAGAAGCATTAACTAAATATTGCGGAATGCTGGCCAGGATTACGAGCGCCATTGTCCCTGTAAGGTGGTGACTGGATCCTGTTTCCTTGTGACTATGTCCTTCTGTGAGGTAACCCAAGTCATCGGCCACTGGGTAACCTCCATGAGTCCATTTTTTTCCAGCAGCTGGAATCTTGCCTTGCTTCCTTTGCCTTTCTTGTGACTTGATTCCCTGCCAATCTCTTCAGTATGGAATTCATTTGTGCACTTCATTTCCCAATGACTGGGATTCCCAACTGATAACTGTTGCTGGGTGCAAGCTCTTGCCTAGGCTGGTCCTTTCCGACTTTTTTTGGTATCACACGAGTCTCTGATTACCTGCTTCACTTTTGCTATGAAATGTAATCTGGGTTTTTGACTTAGTTGGGAACATTTGCTGACAATCCTCTGCCCTTGCCTTCATCCAGTTCTTTAGGTGTTCTTCAAGTCTTCATGAGGAGAACCCATCATAATCTGAACTGTTCTCACAGATTTAATTTTTTAATCTTTATGTATGGCAGGAGGAAAAAAATGAGGCTAAAGAATCATCCAACCAAGGACCTGTATGCATGCATATTAGCATAACCAATGGACACAGACACTGGGTGGTGGGGGCTTGCCCCGGGTGGGAATGGCTGGGGGAGGGGAGGGAGGGGTCAATTGGGGAAAAAGAAGACATATGTAAAACTTTAGATAATAATAATAAAAAAGAATCATCCAACGAAATAGAGATTGGGTTTGAGTAAGCCCTGGAAAAGAACAGGTTACACTATAAGGAGAGAATTTTGCTCTTTCTAGAATTGAGAAACAATGACTGCAAATAGGTAAGGAATTGTTAAATGGGATTTCCCCTCTTATCTTACTTGCTGTAACTGGTATTGTGTACAGTGTGTCAGCTTTCTCCTCAGCTCTGAGAAACATAAGCATCTACTTGTATGACTGACTGTATCAGTTAATGAGTACACCTCCTAGAATTATTGTGATGGAGACTCACTCTCCATCCATCAAATACCACTGGATTCAGAGAGTAGGCTGTCAATCACATTGATTGGCCACCCTCTGTGACTTAGAAGTGTCGGTTCTATACAATGGGGCCGATACATGGTCTGGTTCATTGAATTAATACAGGTAAAACCCTCAGATCTAGCCCTGAAAAATAATAAATTCTCAACAAATATTATTTCAAATATTCATTTATGGGACAAGAAATATCTCATGGATTTTAATAAATATTGTTTTAATAAGTCAAGGTTTTTGTCACTGAATTAACTTTAACAGTTAATAGAGAACATATATAAACTACAACTTTCTTTTTCCACTGCACCCAGGGCTCTGACCACATTTAATAACTGGATTAAAGTTATGTTCCTGGGAGTATGTGAAGACACAGGGCCTCATATAATATAGCTGCAGATATTGCAGATTCATGTAGTAATGTTAACAGCAGAAATCACTGAAGCTCATGTGAATGATGCCTAGCCAGTCTGACTAGGCACTTTGTCCAATAGCTGCTGAAGGAAGGAAATTCTAGGAAAAGAAGAGGGTTAGCAAAAGCACAGGTGGACAGCCAGGGGAGAAACAAAGGAATGAAAAGCCAGGGATTATAAAAAACAAACAAAACAAAAACAAACAAACAAAAAAACAACTTGGCAGATAGAGGAAGGAATAAACAGTAATACAATGAGGAAGTGTTGATCAGTAATTGGAAAAGTCAAAGGAAAATTCTTCTCCAAAAAGTGAAATCTCGTAGATGTTTCTAGAAGAGGTGAGTAATCATTGCAATCATTATTCTGGCCTTTTGGGAACCAGTCAAGGCAGCTTTAGCTAGGTGTGGATGTTCTTTCTCATGTCTTGTGGATGACAAATTCTCCTTTAATGCTGTGGTGGTTAATTTTATGTGTCAACTTGACTGGCCTAGGAGATGCCTAGATAGCTGGTGACATATTATGTCTGAGTGGGTCCGTGGGGTTGTCTCTGGAAGAGGTGAGCATTTGAATCAGGAGACTGAGTAAAGAAGATCACCCTAAACAGTGCAGGGGGGCTCCTCCAGTTGATTGATAGCTTGACGAGAACACAAAGGCAGAGGAAGGGGAAATGTGCTCTGGACATTACTCTCTGTTTGCGCTGGGCCATTTTCCTGCTCTTGGACATTGGCGCTCTTGGTTACCAGGCTTTTGGAATCAGACTGGGACCTGTGTCATTGGCCTCCGAATTTTCAGTCCTTTGGACTCAGACTGAATTACAGCACCGACTCTCCTGGTTCTCCAGCTTGCAGACTTCGTGGCCTCCACCACCTTGTGAACCAATTCCTGTAATGAATCACCTGCTCTCTACATTTTTCTATATGTGTATTTCAGTGGTTCTGTTTCCCTGGAAAACCCTGGCTGATTCAAAGGCCATGACGTCACAGTTGTGTCATGTGAAATGGACTGCAACTGGAAAGATAGTGAAGGCAGTTTGTACAGCTGTGTAATGATCATTATAGCAAGAACACACAAAGAGCAATCAGTACTTACATTTTCCAGAGATAGACTCAGTAGACTTAGAGGCTGGTTACGTTGGTGAACGGAAGAGAGGAAGACATGCGGTTGAGTTATATAAATGGTGGTGCTACTGCAAGTAAGTGATAGAGAAGACTAGGTAAGTGCAACCTGACTCACAAACATCCCTCCTTCCAGACAGTTTCAACTTCTTTCACTATTGGAAGTGGGTAAGCCAAGGCCATGCAACCTTTATAAAGCATCATGGATGTGCCAGGGACATGCCATCTAACAGAAAGCGCTCTTTTAAGTGCATTTTGTTGCAGAAATTTTTTTGTTGTTACAATGAAATCATATTTCTATATTTAGTTTATAGCATCATTCCCATCTCAGCCACAGCTTGTATTATAAACAAATTGTTATTTAGTTGCACAAAGAATATATAAATGCGCTGTAAATAACTTTGAGAGGGTTCAGGAAGTGAGTGACTAGTACTGCAAGCATATTTAAAATAACTAGAAGTAAGAAACAAGAACATTAACCTACATTTGCCATACAATAAGAAGCCATAAAATAATTCTTCAGTGTTTTCTGGGTTGTAAATTTGAATTATTCCATAAGTACAAAAAGTCCTATATGAGCTAGACCCTTTTTACTTCTCTGACTTCATCTCTTATCCTTCTCCCACCTCAGTATGCCTTGCTGCCACTGTTGGCTTCCTTGCTTTCCCTAACATGCTATGGTCCTGGCTGGGTGGTTCAGTTGGTTGAAGCATCATCCTGTACACCAAAAGGTTGTGGGTTAGATTCCCAGTCAGGGTACATACCTAAATTGCTGGTTTAATCCCTGGTCGGGATTGGTGTTAGTCTCTCACACTGATGTCTCTCTCTCTCTCTCTCTCTCTCTCTCTCTCCCCCCCTCCTCTCCTTTCCTCTCTCTCTAAAAATCAATAAATATATCCTTGGATGAGAATAAAAAAAAAAACAAAAAAGAAGCTATGCCTCTATGTTTTCTTCTTGCAGTTTCATGTCTATTAGATGATCATGGATTTGTATCCGTTTTCTTAGTGCGGTTCATCACATTTTTTATTTGTGTGTTATGTTGAGCTATCTTTGCTTCCTAGAGATAAATCCCACTTTTTTATGGTGTATGACCTTTTTAATGTGCTGTTAAATTCAGTTTGCTAATATTTTGTTCAGGATTTTTGCATCTATGTTTTTCAGGGATACATAGGATATGCTCCAGTAGCAGGTGACTTCTAAGCTCATGATTTAACAATAAAACAGTGACATTCAAAGTATGGTTCCTGGATACCTAGGAGTCCCTGAGAACCTTGTTGACATTTGCACTAATGATGCAACTTTGTGGATGAAGACAGTGACATCAAACTAGGCTACTATTAGACACTGCATTTTTCACTACACTGTGCTGGCAAAAGGGAGGGAAAATGGACAGTTTCATTCAAAAGTGCCCTTGATGAAGCAGAAATATGGTCAATTTTATTAAATTTTGACCCTTGAATACATGTCTTGTTAATATTCCGTGTGACACAATGGGAAACATGCATGAAGCACTTTCATTGCACACAAAGGTATGATGATTGCCTCTGGGAAAAGCAATTGTGAAATTGTTTGCTTTGTGAGATGAATTAGTACTTTCTTCATGGAACATAATTTGTACTTGAATGAGCTACTGACAAACTATGCTTATTTAAAACTGGGTATTTGGCAGACAGTTTCTAAAATAAATGAATGAAGTGGGCCTGTTACTTCATGGAAAACAACTGACATTTTTTATGACCAGTATTATGCTTTAAGATTTTGAATGAAAAAAAATTAAAAATTATATATCTGCCATAGTGAGCTTGACAGCTTCCCAATACCTAAAGGTTTTGCAGATGAAATTAGTGATGATATTAACAGTCATCTTTAATATTGAATAAAAGTGTCAAAAACTGGAAGATATTTCCAAATGACCAATGCTTGATGTTACAGAATTATGCCTCAGTAAAAGATCCATTCAAAATGCAAGATAGATAATGCATTTGAATGTAACAAGTATGAAAGGTTCATTGATATGGCTTTGGGTTCATTATCAATCCTTATCCTATGAGTATTTTGGTCTCATATCACTGAATAAGATCCATAATTACCTGAAAAGCCTTAAAATACTCCCTTTTCCCCCCAACTACATATCTGTGCAAGGTCATATTCCTTTTATGTAGTTTTATACTCAATTGGCTAAATGCAGAATTAGATATGAAATTTCAGTTTTATTTTATAAAGGCAGATATAAAGAAGTTTTAAAAATGTAAATAAATAAAACTCTTCTTACTAATTTTGCTCTTTGAAATATATATCTATGTTAAAAATGTTATTTTAAGTGAAATTACAAATAAAAGTTTGAAAATTTAATAAATGCCTGTTTTAATTTGAAATCTCGTAATTATCAATAGGTAAAACCCATCTGAACAAGCTCTTTGCGGTGCTCAATGGATTTTAAGAGAAGAAAGGAGTTCTGAGACCAACATGTTTGAAAACTACTACAATACACATTTTTCTTTTTCATACTACATGTCTAACACACGAGGTATGAGACTATACTCCAAATTGCTGTCCACGGACCCAGGATGAGAGAGCTCTACCATCTTGGATTTGCAGACATATAATACACATAGCAATGTGCTGTGTTCTGTGAAATGGTTTAAAAATACCCAGAGATAGGGAAAGCCAGTAAGGAATGATGTCATTAGGCAGTTTTAAGCAGGAAGTGTCACTTGAGTTGGACACTTTTTAATGAGTGACAGTGTATGGTTTGGTGGATGGGTATAGGAGGAATAGTCATGGTGAGATAAACGACACTGAAAAAAAAAAAAAAACACCACACAAAAACAAACCTGCCAGATTCGTCACAGGTACCTCCTTGGTAACGAGGGTTGATTCCAACTTTAGTGAAAGGTCTACATTGGTTTGTGGAAGAAGAAATGTGTTTGAAAAGCCAAGTAAGATTAGATGGTGATAGATTTTGAAAATAAAGCCAAACAGTTCAGATTTGATTAACTAGACCCAAACTTGGGTGTTGATTTTGAGGAGGCACAATGTGTTTGAAGCATTTGCAGAGTTAAATGCAATGTTAATTATTCATAGAATGGTTAATTGGATGTGGCTGAGAATAAAATCAGCAAAGCTAGTTAAGGATTAGAGCTAATCATATGTATTGGTAATTCAAATTTTTACTTTGGGGCAAGGGAGCAAGGATAGGAAAGATGAATCAAAGACAAATACAAGAGACAGTTTGAAGAAAAATACATTGCTTTTCTTGACTGAATATTGGGAAGGACATATTTGTCTGGTAATTAATATCCTTTAATATATATTCTCCTATAGAGCTTTTCTGTACTCTCCTTTATAGCTATCCTTCTACTCACAAGACTTGAAATCATAAAAATCCTAGAAGAAAACATAGGCTGTAAAATCTTGCACACTTCTCCTAGCAATATTTTTTCTAATATTCTCCTTGGGCAAGGGAAACAAAAGAAAAATAAACAAATGAGACTACATCAAACTAAAATGGTTTTACACAGCAAAGGGAACCATGAACAAAATGAAAAGACAACTCCCTGAAAGGGAGAACATATTCGCTGATACATCTGATAAGGAATTAATATCCAAAATTTATAAAGAACTCAAATTATTCAACACCAAAAAAACAAACAATCCAGTTTAAAAATGGGCAAAGGACCTGAATAGACACTTCTCTGAAGAGGACATACAGATGATCAACAGACATATGAAAAGATGCTCAACACCACTAATCATCAGAGAAATGCAGATTAAAATCACAATGAAAATTCACCTCATATCTGATGGAATGGCTATCATCAATAAAATCAACAAAGTGTGGGTGAAGATTTGGAGAAGTGGGAGCCCTAGTGCACTATTGGTGGTAATGCAGGTTCGTGTGCCACTTTGGGAAACAGTATGTAGGTACCTCAAACAATTAAAAATGGAACTGCCTTACAACCCACCAACCCCACTTCTGGAAATATATCTGAAGAAACCTGAAACACTGATTCAAATGAATATATGCACCCCTTTGTTCATTGCAGTCTTATTTATAATAGCCAAGATTTGTAAGTAGGCCAAGTGCCCATCAATAGATGAGTGGATAAAAAAGCTGTGGGCCGAAACCGGTTTGGCTCAGTGGATAGAGCGTCGGCCTGCGGACTGAAAGGTCCCAGGTTCGATTCCGGTCGGGGGCATGTACCTGGGTTGCGGGCATATCCCCAGTGGGAGATGTGCAGGAGGCAGCTGATCAATGTTTCTCTCTCATCGATGTTTCTAACTCTCTATCTCTCTCCCTTCCTCTCTGTAAAAAATCAATAAAATAATTAAAAAAAAAAGCTGTGGTACATTTATACAGTGGAATACCACTTGGCTATAAAAACAAGGAAATCATACCTTTTGTGACAGCATGGATGGACATGGAGATTATTATGCTAAATAAGCCAGTCAAAGAAAGACAAATGCTATATGATTTCATGTATATGTGGGATCTAATAATAATAAAAAAAGAACAAATGAACAAACAGACTATATAAAAACAAATTCTTAGATACAGAGAACAGGCTAACAGCTGTCAGAGGGGAGGGAATTGGGGGACTGGGTAAAAAAGGTGAAGAGATTAAGTAAAAATACACACAAACTCATAGACACAGACAACAGTATGGTGATTACCACAGGGAAAGGAGGGTAGGGGAAGTAGAAGAGGTTAAATGGGGGATAAACAGCGAAGGAAGGAGACTTGACCTTGGGTGGTGAACACACAATACAATATATAGATGATGTATTGTAGGATTGTACACTTGAAACCTATATAATTTTATTAACCAGTTACCCCAATAAAGTCAATAAAAATATAACTTTGTTTTCACACTAACAACAAAAAAACAACCACAACACAAGGAAAGCATTCTTCCTAGCACTATGCGCCCACTGAGAGTATCATCACTCCTAACTTGTATCATAATTTTTTCCTTATATGCATATTTACATGGGTGGTAGATGTAAAAAGTCACTAGGATAAGTTCCATGTACCACTGTAGTCCAATATAATGTTTCCCACATCATCAATGCTTAATAAATATTTGTTGAGTGCATGATAGTACTGCATAATTAATAATTCAATTCAAGGAGAATGATCCATTCATTCATCTAAGGTTCAGCAATATGTGGGTGAGCAGCATTTAGTAAGTCATTTTAAAAGTGTTTACTGGCCCAAATATTCAGTTTCAACTTGGACTAACTTTTAAAGGCAGTACTGGAGTATACACGGCATATAATACCTAGTATGATCCTCTTCTTCAGTTGCAATGTATTTAAAATATGGCATATGTTCCTAGCAAATACTGCGTTATAAAGTCAATGTGGGAAACTCTATCAGACAAAATGACAGTGAAGAATAATATAAACAAGATATAAGCCCACATTTATATAGCACCAGGCATTTGCCAGATACTTTTCTAAGTGCTTTCCACTTATTCATTCATTAATCTAATCCACAACATAACCCGATTATTTTTATTTCTATATAAAGAAACTGAAAGACAGGATAGCTAAGTAGCTTGCCAAATGTCCCATATGTCCCCTACGTTTGTAATGGCAGTGGCAGTACTTTTCTGAGGCAGTCCATCTCCTAACTCCTGACTTTGGAAGTCAGAGAGTCCTACCAGGACATTGTAGAGTTGCCAAAATCCCATAGACATATCATTAAATTCTATGTGATATATTTTACAGTTGTAATGGGTGATTTCTTTTCCTTTTCAAGAAAGAGCAGATTGGCTTATACCAAATGGAGATTACATGAAGAATTCACAATCACTTAGAAAATCCCATGTATTTGTAGATCCAAAATCATCAAATGCTTCTTATTTTACAAAGAAATCTTAAAGATAAAGATCTGTGATAGGAAAATAATGATGCCAAGTTTCCCTATGTAGATTGAGAAACTGAAGTTCCGGAATAAAAATGCAAAATTGGATATGCAGATGATTCAAAGCCCATGTAAATCATAGAAATTGCAAAAGGCTCTTATTAAAAGAAAAAGCAACACGTTATTTACCAAGAATTTCTCAAAAAATGAGCATGTAAAAGCTACTGAAATCATGAACACATCATCATTATCATTATCATCATCATTTTCATCAGTTGTCTTTTTTTTAAATATGTAGGGTTCACGATACTGAATTATATTCGGCAAGTCTATTAAAAATATTTTTAAAAATTGCAAGCAAGCTCAAAAAGTAAAAACCACTGTGTGATACTAGAGACATTAAAGCAATGGCACATTTATTGGTCAATGCTTAATATTTTCCAATAACCAAAAGTGCACTATTTATTATTTTTCACATAGTTTATATAAGAAGGAAACCTACATGAAAGAGTTAACATAGAATTAAAATTATCCGTATATTCTGCTGAATGTTGGAGAATCTGATTCAATATTTACAACCAATTAAGTTTTCCTATGTATAGAGTTGACATTCTTGCTTAAAAAAAATCAAAGTGCCTTTTTTCTTTATTGTTTTGCTGTGGATAGATTTATGATTTTTAGATGGAAACTATTTATTTTCCACAAAAGGATTGAGTTTTGAAATGAAGACTTGAAGTCAAAATGACAGCTTTTATATACATAAGTATACAATCAAGTTCAATGACATAATTGTTTATTTTAAAATAGAATGAAAATGTGTTTTTGAAAAGCAAAAATAATTCAGTTCACATTTTAAAAACTAAAATTAAAACTAACAAAGAAATCAAAACACAGTTGTTCTCATTTTAATTGCTATGTAGAGCAATAGGTGGGAATTAAAAAATAATTCTGTTTTACTTTTTCTTTGAGTTAATAAAAAATAGTTGGTCAATTCACAATAAACTTTAAAAAATATGATGCATAGGTATACTTTTTATATACAATGGATATGCTTGAAAAGTTGGCACATATTTACCTTAAATTTTTGAAATTATATTTAATTTCAGTTGCCTAAATGAAGTTACAATTAAGATGGCCCTGGTTTTAACAAATGGTTCTTGTATATTGAGAATAATAACTTCATATATTTGCTTAATGTAGGGTAGCTTTATGTATATCTGAATATGTATGTGTGTTGGGTAAATAATATATGAATATATACAGTTCATTTAATTTTAGTATTCATTAGAATTATTTTTTTTAACTGCTAAAAGAATTACAAAATATTTGGGAAAAATACATCTTATGTGAAAGTATCATTTCTTGGAAAATAGAGCTGTTCTTTTCAAACAAGTCAATTAAGAGATAATCATTATGTTTCAAAACCACCTTGAATATTTCAATTGTGATATTCCTTGATGAGCGTCAGGTCAGAATCACCTAGTTCAGTTAAATGGCATTTAACCAAAATTTACAGGTGATGCTGATGCAAATGCACACAAAATATTCATTGCTTTATTACATTTCAAGCAATCCTGATTTACAAAAATCCCATAATACATGCATGTACTTATTTGGATTCCTCTGGTATTGCATCAAGAACCTTCAGACACTGGCTTGCTGAATCAGCAACTCTGCTCAAGTGTGTGGGGTTCCACCATCTAAGCTAGCCATCCCCTCACTCAGAGTCGTGTCCTCCTCCAAGATAATTGGGCTTTGAGAGACCTCATTAGCCAGAAATGCAATGAAGGTAGCCTTCTGTCAGGGGAAATTTGACTAATGGAAACAGGTAACAGACGGGAGCTGGGCAGATGTACCCCTCTCCTCCATCCCTCATCTATATGGCTCTGAGACACAATCTCTCCATTTGACATATCTGGGTGTGTAGCACTTGGCTGTGTACCACATCCACCAGTGATTTGCTGTGCTGTTCAAAAGCTCATCAAGAAGTCCGTGCAATGCTTCTCACCCACCCCAGCTTCACTAATTTTAATGCTCACTTATTCCATCCTGTATATTTTAAGGAACTCAGGATAAGACAGTGTATGTGTACACAATTTAGAAAAAAATATTTAAATGTACCTGTATCTTTTAACTCAGGTGAGAAGGTATGATTAACTCAGGTCTACCACATTAAAATGAATCACAGTAAAGACAAATATAGTCTTATTATAAGAGCTAATAGTGCCGAAACCAAGAGTTGCATGATCATGGTATACAATCATTTTAATGTGTTGTTGATTTTTAAATCTATATTCGGCAAGAATATTGATCTGTAGTTTCTTTCTTTTTTTTAAATTTCTTTATTAAGGTATTACATATGTGTTCTTATCCCTCCATTGCCCCTGCCCCACCCCTCCACTCATGCCCTCACCCCCTGTTGTCTGTGTCCATTGGTTAGGCTTATATGCATGCATACAGTCCTTTGGTTGATCTCTCCCCCTTATCCCCACTCCCCCCTACCTTCCCTCGGAGGTTTGATGGTCTGATCCATGCTTCTCTGTCTCTGGGTCTGTTTTTGTTCATTGGTTTATGTTGTTCATTATATTCCATAAATGAGTGAGATCATGTGATATTTATCTTTCTCTGACTGGCTTATTTCGCTTAACATAATGCTCTCCAGTTCCATCCATGCTGTTGCAAATGATAAGAATTCCTTCTTTTTTACTGCAGCATAGTATTTCATTGTGTAGATGTGCCACAGTTTTTTAATCCACTCATTTGCTGATGGGCACTTCTTGTAGTGTCTTTATCTGGCTTTGGTATCAGGGCAATGCTAGTCTCATAAAATGAGTTTGGGAGTGTTCTCTTTTCTTCAATTTATTGGAAGAGTTTGAAGAGGATTAGAATTATTTCTTCTTTAAATATTTGCCAAAATTCACCAGTGAAGCCATCTGGTCCTAGGCATTTTTTTTTTTCTTGGAGGTTTGCGATTGCTAACTCAATCTTTTTATTTGCCTTGTTTAAATTTTCTGTTTCTTCATGATCAGACTTGGTAGGTTGTATGCTTCTACAAATGTATCCATTTCTTTTAGGTTTTTTTAATATATTATAAATGGAATTGTTTATTTGTTTTCAGATAACTCATTTTTAGTGTATAAAATGTTACTAATTTTTGTATGCTGATTTTGTGTACTATAACATTACTGAATTTGTTGATTGGATCCAACAGGTTTTCCCTGGAGTCTTTAGGATCTTCTGTTTATAAAATCATGTAATCTGTGGATACAATTCTACTTATTTCTTTCCAAATAAAATCCTGTTTGGTTTTTTTCTTGCCTGATTGCTATGGCTAGGATTTATGGTACAATATTGAATGGAGGGGTGAGAGTAGACACCCTTGTCTTCTTCCTGATCTTAGAGAAAAAGCTTCCAACCTTTTACCATAATTGTAGCTGTGAACTTGTCATATGTGGCCTTTATTATATTAAGGTACATTCATTTTATGTCTAATCTGAGAATTTTTATCATTAATGGATGTTGAATTCTGTAACATGCTTTCTTTCATCTATTGAAGTGATCATATGATTTTTATATTTTACTAGAGGCCCAGTGCATGGATTTGTGCACTGGTGAGGTCCCTCGGCCTGGCCTGAACCCTCTCGCAATCCGGGATGGGGAAATGTTGGATAGCCAGTTTCAGCCTGATCCCACAGGCCCCATCCAGACAGAGGGAGCCCAATCCTGTGCATTGAGTGTCTGTCCGCTGGTGGTCAGTGCGCGTCACAGCGACCAGTCCATTGGCTGTTTGGTCGTACAGTCGCTTTTATATATATATAGTCTATTAGTGTGATGTCACATTTATGATTTTCAGATATTGAAACATCCTTATATCTCAGGGATGAATTCTACCTTATCATGATATGTGAGTACACAAGTAAATAAAATTATAAATGAAGTAGAAGATGTTACACTTCTCCTATGTGCCATGACCACGGATTATACTCACAACCTAGGTATGTGCCCTGATGGGGAATCAAACCTTCAACTCTCTGTGCATGGGATGATGGAGCCACACTGGTCAGGGCTATTATGTTCAACTTCATTTTTTAAAAAATAGTTTTTATTGATTTCAGAGAGGAAGGGAGAGGGAGAAAGAGAAGTATCAATGATGAGAGAGAATCATTGATCAGCTGCCTCTTGCACACTCCCTACTGCGGATCAAGCCCACACCTGGGCATGTGCCCTTGACCAGAGTCAAACCCGGAACCCTTCAGTCCTCATACTGATGTTCTATCCACTGAGCCAAACCAGCTAGGGCTATGTTCAATTTCTTGACTGTGGTGATGATTTTACAGGTATATACATATGACAAAATTTATGTATGCACTTTACTACATCCAATTATACCTCAATAAAGCTGTAACATATTATAATCAGATCAAACACTGTTATTTGTAGTCATAATCTCTATTAGTTATCTATTGCTGTGTAACAAATCACTGGAAATTTAGTGGCTTGAAATGACAACTTTTACTTATATCACAGTTTCTTTGGCTCTTTGGAGCAAGGGAACCTGGGTTCTCTACCTCAAGGGCTCTCACAGAGTATAATCAAGCAGTTGGCTGGGCAGTTGTCATCTCAAGGCTCAGCTAGGGAAACATCCACTTCACAATCCTTCACATGGCAGGTGGCAGGATTCAGTATTTCATGAACTGTTGTCGTTGGGGTTTCAATTCTGTCTGTTGGTGATAGGCTACCATAACTTAGTTCCTTGCTACTTGGGTCTCTCCATAGCTTAGCTCAAAAAATGGCAACTTGGCTCATCAGAGCAAGCAAGTGAGAAGGACCTGAGAGCAAAAGGCAAACAAACAAACAGAGAGGGGAAACCAGACAGAAGTCAGTGTCTTTCTTAACTTAATTGCAGAAATGACATACCACTTTTTTTGTTCATATTCTATTCATTAGAAGTGAACTTGTAGGAGGGGATTACACAAGAGCATAAATTCCGGGAGGCAGGGATCATCGGGAACTATTCAAAAGCTGCTTAACATATAATTTCAGAGAATTTATTAAAGAATATGGGGATAGTAATATATTAATTCATTACATACTTAGTGTCTCACAAGTCATTTATACAAATATAATCATTTGTGAAACAGTTTCTTAAGATATTTTAAAAAATAAGTATGCTGTGACAGCATATTAAAGGGCTCTCATTTTAAAACAATTTTATTTGCATATTGCCTCATTGGTGTCATGCTTGGAAAATATTCATTTGGGCTCAACTTTGATTGAGTCATCAGTTATTCACCCTACTATCTGTGCTTGGGGTGTGATATATGTTGTGATGAAATATAAAAATTGAAAGCATGTGCTCTATTCTCAAGGAACTAACCAACTTGTTGAAAAGAAACTTATAAAATGTGAAAAAATTCCAAATAGACTTAATGTTTATAAGTGGTAAACCAAATGATGCTGACTCAATTACCCTGAGGTTAGTTGTTAGAGGGAAAAATGAAAATGACCAAGTCGAAGCATTTAGGAAAGGTTTTATTTAGAACTGGGCCTTAAGTTGGGCCTTGAAAAATGGTGAGTGCATTTGTCATTCTTTTGCCTACAAAAGTACAACCCTTCTTAATGTCTGGGGAGTTCTCAAGTGTGTATTTTCTGGCAAGAAGAAACGTCCTACTTCCCAAAGTACAGATTATCTCCATGCCAACTGGCATGAAGTGCACTGGCAAATGACTCTGTCCATCAAATGTCCCCACCTAGAATTTTTCATTTGGCGCAAACTGGACAGAGATGAAGTAATTGTCTCTGTGGTGGTGAGTAGTGGTGTACTTTTTGCTGCGTGGCCCTCCACACTGCTTTGATTTTTTTCTTGGTTTTCTAAGTCTAGTTTTCCAGTCTCCCAGTGACTCTGTAGGTTATGAATAAATTCCTTTTTTTTTTTCCTAAGATAGCATCTGTTATCTTGCTTGTAGTCAACACCACCACCAAATGTCATGTAGGTGCCGAAGCATGCTTTCTTTCGGGTTAGGGAGACAGCGTGCACAGAGGGTTGTGGCCTTACATTACAGCAGTGGTATTTTAATACAGTTTGGTATTTTTCAGTATAATTAATAACATAGACAGATGTGTATGTCTGATCCAGTAAGCATATCTGCAGCAAGAACGATGAAGTAAACAGAGAATGCTAATTAGACAACACCTGTCTCTGATAAAGATGAATGTGCATATTTTGAGTCTTAAAATTGGAGAAAGCTTTATGCAACTTCATGGAATTAGGAACTGGAAGAAAGTAGTCGCTGTCAAGCTCTTGCCGTGATAACAGAAGAATTCCCATCTGCTCTACAGTCAGCCCTCCATGCAGTAGTTTCTCTACTGGGAAATGGGACTTGTGATGGAAAAAATCAGCCAGAGTAAGCCGTTATCCAGGATTGGGGAGGATTGGGTAAAGGAGAGGAAGCAGCTGGGATGGGAAATGTGATTCAAGAGCCAGACCTCCTCTCTCATTGTTCTCTTTCCTTTTCCTAGGAGAGGAATGTCTCTGCACAGTATTTGGAGATGGAGAATACCTTGGTTTCTCCAAAGTTGCCCTGTGTCTAGATAGGGGCCAGCACTTTGGATATGGAGTGATTTCTAAACACAGCTAAGTGCCAGACAGTTTACTCAGGAAGACACACTGCTTGCTGATGCTTTATTGTAGCCACTGGAAAGATCTTAAATGTATAAAGGAATATTTTTTAGTTATTAACCCAGGCTCTAAAGATAATATTTTATTTCTGCATCCTGGAACTAGATGGCTTTAGGAGAGACTATAAAACCAATAAAACATGCAGCCTAGCCTAATATGAAAGTCAAGGTAATGCTATTTTAATAAACATCGAAATCCATCTAAAGCCATCTGCATTTTTAATTACGTTAACCTCTCTGCCAGACCTTCCTGACCCGAAAGGGAAACTGCTCTAGAGCGACACTCGATTTTGTGCATATTAATGAGCAGTCAGCTTCTGAAACGTGTGGAGCTCATTTCCAAGCTGAAGTTGTCATAGGACTCCTTTAGCATTCTGTTTCAGTTGGACCCACAAGTACTGGGAGTGCAGAGTTAACAGCACATTTCCCTCTGACTTCATCATTTACCAGTGAACCTAAATAGCATTTTGAGAAGAGTACATAATAAATGCATTTAGACACTGCAGCTGTTTTCTGTCTGTTTTCCAAACACATAATGTGCTAATTTGGAAAAAAATCAACAACAGCTGCAAATATATGTCAACAGCAAGGTCTTCAAGGGAAGGCCTTAATAGGTTTTGTTAATCAGTGGTGAACCAGGTGTGAATAAATAATTAACACACTTGATAACAGAGCCCTGTAGCCACTACTGCTTATAGCTAAAGTTCTGATAACCTTTCCTTTAAGTTCAGGATTTCCCTGCAACATTGAAAAAGAAAAATACTTAATGGCTACCAATGCCATAAAGCTAGAATAAGATTTCAAAATAAGAATATCGAATATGGATATCAAGAAAGAAACCTCACATAACTTAGAATGCATTTTTTCTTTTATAAATAAAAGTAGATATCAAATAATACATTTCATTGGCACATTATTTTTTTTAAACAAAGCGATGCTATTTATGAATCTAGGTATGCTTAAGTAAAATTTAGCTCATATAGAACATATTAGTGTATTTATTAACATTCTATTTATACCATTTTCCTTTTGAAGATGGGAAATGCCATAATATAAAAGATACATGGCCTTAGCAGCAAGTAAGCATGAAGTGCATACCAGAACTCTGGGGTTATTACCTTTAAATCCTGTGCTGTAAGTGTCAATAAACCTACCTGCATTTTAATCTCTACTGCGTATGGGGAGTAGAACAATGCATAAGATGCATTCACTAATTTTATTGAGTGTAAATATAATGATGGGATCTGAACTTTTGTGGATAGTAATTAACCAACATGACAGAAAGATCTTCATTTTATAGGAGACTGTACCGCGCACTTGGGTTTAGATTATGCGGGTGGTTCTTAGAGTGGTCCCAGGACCAGCAGCAGCATGACCTAGGAACACATAAAATTGTAAGGCCCTACCTTAAACCTACTAAGTTAGAACTGTGGGGGCTGGACCAGAGATCCATAGATTAAGAAGCCCCTTACGGAAATTTTTAAGTGCTTGCTAAAATTTAAGGCCATTTGTCTATACTTGTCACTTATTTGTATTACAGAGTAGTGTTAATTGCCAAGTGCATGGTTTGATGACTAAGGCCCACATCTGGGGACAAAAGCTGTTTAGTCTCCCACTCTGTCAGATAAATCAGCAGCTGTTGGTGTCATGTCACCGTGAGGCTTGCTGAGAGGCACACCAGATAGCAGGAACTCATTTGCTAGCAAATTATTTTTCTACTGACGTAAGAAGAGGACTGTGTGGGAGAAAGGTCACCTTTGAAGAAGTGCAATGTTCCCAAGGGAGGCTTGATCTCCCCCCTTTTCATCTCAGGGGTGTTGAGGAGATTAGGGGTATTTCACTGCACAAAGTTAAAGGTGGAAACTGCAGTTGACAGTAATTGCCACTGTGAAAACTTTCAGTCCTCCAGCAATAGAGGAATTGATGTTAACCTATCAGCAAGTATTTGCAATCAGCAGAGTGTCTAAGGGGACAGTGGCAGAAGATGCTATGTTATCAAGCGTAGTAGCCAGATTATAGGACTTTTGGATGGATAAAATGAGTATGTCAGAAAATGCTCAGAATTAAGCCATCTTGCCTCTCTTTCATCACACCCCAGTAGCATTTTTCTAGAACTTCTTTTACAAGAGAGCCATTCATTAATGGGGTGGACGACTAGTAGTAGAAGATGAGGAGAAAGCCCCCACTCCCCCACACTCATTGCCATGAACTGAATGATTGTGTCCCCTTCCCCCGATTTCATATGTATTTGGGGCCTTTAGGAAGCAATTAGGGTGAGGTGAGGTCACGAGAATGTGGCACTCATGATGGAATTGGTACCCTTATAAGAGGGAATAACAGAGAGTTTGCTTTCTCCTTCTTTCTGAGTGCACACCCTGAGGAAGGACCATGTGGGCACATAATATAGTAAAAAGGTAAGTCAGGAAGAAAGCCTTCACAGGAAACCAACTACGCCAGTGCCCTGAGACTTACAGCCTCCAGAAATGTGAGAAAATAAATTTCTGTTGTGAAGCTACCCTGCCTACAGTATTTAGTTTTGGCAGCCATTGCCGATTAAAACATTAATTAAGCTTTGTTCTTTATTCATCAGGATTCTCTTGGCTCTGGGAGAGAAGGCATTATCTAGTCCTCCAATGTTCAGGAACATTGTATTTTTTCAAAAGCAAACTCTTCCCCTTTGGATCCTTTTGTTATGTCTGAGGGGGGTGAGTACTTGGTTGTGGGAAGGGCACTTTTTAGCCAGCCTTGTGGGGAGGTGGCTGGTAGTGTTTTCAACTTATTGATGGATATGATCACCTTTTACTCTCAACTGAGAGCTTTGTCCCTGGGTCCAGCACTTGATTCTGAAAGGTATCCTGATATACTCATTATCTGACCCTAGTTTATGACCTTAGATTAGTTAAATAATTCTTCTGTTTCTTTGCTTTTAAATGTTAGGTCGCTTTAACAAGCAAATGATTGCCTAGTATATAATGGACACTCAATAATATCCTTTAATGAGTTTGAAATAAATGAATAATCACACTTTGTTTAAAAATGTGCTTAATTATTAATAGGAAAATGTGCATTAAAAGGCTATACAACTCAGGGAAGTCTTTAAATTAATGGAATACAAGCTAAATTTTGGAAGGCCGAAATGGCAAGTAAACAAGGCATTATACTGCTTTTGTGGCCTTCGGAAAATGAGGAGTCTTTTTCAAAAAGGAGAGTCAAAATTAATCATGATCATATTATAATTCAACATTTATTGAGAAGTTACCATGTGAGAGACCATGAACTAACCCTTATGACAAATCTCTAATCCTCCCAACCAACCTGATGATGGGTTTCATTAGTGTTAGAATTTGAATTGTGTCTCCCTAGAACTAATTTGTTTGAAGTCCTATCCCTCAGTAACTCAGGGTATGACTTATTTGGAGATAGTATCCTTACAGAGAAAATCAAGACAAAATGAGATCAGTGGGGTGGGCCCTACCCCAATATAATCAGGGCCCTTATAAAAATGTTTTCACTTTTTGGACAGACAGCAACACAGGGAAAACATGATGTGAAAATGAAGGCAGTGATTGGGGTGATATTCTTACAAGCCAAGCAATGCCAAAGACTGCCAGCAACACACCAGAAAGCTAAAGGAGATGCATGGAACAGATTCTCCCTCCTCGGCCTCAGAAGTAGCCAACGCCACTAACAGTGTTGATCTTGGACTTTTAGTTTCCAGAACTGTGAGGGAATCAACTTTTGTTATTTAAGACACCAAGTTTGTGGAACTTTGTTAATATACCCATGAAAACGAATAGAATTAATATTCTATTTTATAAATGAGGAAAATGGGTATAAAAACTCCTTAATAGGTAGGGTGACAGACTGACTCTACTGTGGTCCTCATGATCCTAACCTCCCCATGTTCATTTTCTTGTGATCTCTACCCTTTGAATGTGGGTGGAACCTGTAATTTATTTCTGATCAAAAGAATATGACAAAGGTGATGGGACACACATGATGGATGATCTATACTGGATTATATTATACTAGAGGCCCAATGCATGAAAATTGTGCATGGGTAGGATCCCTAGGCCAGGCCAATGATCAGGGCCGATCTGTGGGGCAACCAGCAGGACGATCAGTGGACTCCTACTGGCACCCATCTTGGTTGGCCTGGGGCCTGCGGGCTGGGGGCAGCTCCTGCATTGAGTGTCTGTCCCATGGTGGTCATGTCATAGTGACGGTCGTTCCATTAGTTATTCTGCCATTCTGTCAATTTGCATAATAGGCTTTTATTATATAGAATACGACTATAAAATGTGTCTTACTAAGGGACTTTCTCTTTTGCTGGCTTTGGGGAAGCAAACCATCATGTCATGCCCTCCCATATAGAATGGGCTATGAGTCAAGTGACTGAGGGCTGTTTCAGGCTGACAGCCAGCAAGAAACTGAGGCTTCTGAGTCTGGCAGCCTGTGAGGAAATGAATGCTGCCAACATCTACATGCATTTGGAAGCGGGTCCTTCCTTGGGGAAGACTCAGATGAAAGCACAGTCCTGGCCAGCACCTTGATTGTAACCTTGAGGAAGACTCAACTAGGCCCTGCCCAGATTCCTGACTACAGGAACTGGGAGATAAGGCCGGATTTTTCAAGCCGTTTTATAAAGTTTACCACTTTTGAGTTTGTAATAATGTTTTGTTTTGTTTTTGCAGCTAGTTAACTAACACAGGTGGTATTACTTCCTTAAATCTCTGTTGTTGGCAGACAAAAAATAAAATTCCATCCACGTTTTATTGCATAAGGGACTTGAGCAAAATATTAGAGATTTTTTTTTTTTCAAATCAGCATCCCGCTGTAAAGGAGTTACACTTAAAGACCCATGGTGAAATAAGGATTCTGAATTTAGAGTTAGAAGACTTGATTTTAAGCCCCATCACTGTTACTTATGTGACAGTAGGAAGGACCAGGGGCAAATTTCTTATTTGTCTCCTCTACAATAAAACAGGATTGATGCTGTATGTAAAAGAAGCTAGTATAAGGCATGATATATGCTAGGTATTAATACATGCTGCTTCTCTCCGACTTCTTTACCTCCTTTCATTCTCTGACAGACTATAGTCTGTGGGTGCTTAAAGGGATCCCCATATAACTCAAGAGCAGGTGGCTCAATGAGGTTTGGGTGGTTTTAGATAGTGGTGAAGCTTCTAGCACCCATACAAGATTCAAAGTGAAAGACAGGCGTGGATTCAAACCAGAAGATGTGTCATGTGGATCTCTGTGAAGTTTGATAAAGATGGGCATGGTGGTTTACTCTGTGGTTCAGGAAAAATGTCTTTCTTGCACTGGAGTTTCAGAAAAACCAAACCAGAAGGGCTCTTCATTTTTCATTTGTGAAAGTGCAGTTGGTCAAGCAGTCATTAGGGTTGGGTTATTCTGTTTCTATCTCTTTCCCCCATTCATCTCTCTCACAAATGAATACATTGTGTGGACTGGGAGCTGGGCACAGGTAAGTTAGGACCTTTGAATAAGTTAGCAGGGGTCCTCAAACTTTGTAAACAGGGGGCCAGTTCACTGTCCCTCAGACCGCTGGAGGGCCGGACTATAGTGTAAGAAAAACTATGAACAAGTTCCTATGCACACTGCACATATCTTATTTTGAAGTTAAAAAAACAAAACAGGAACAAATACAATATTTGTATTTGCATGTGGCCCGCGGGCCGTAGTTTGAGGACCCCTGAGTTGGACCATAACTGAGGTAAATTAATTAACAAGTGACAGATGAGACTGGCATTGAGCCTTTTGATTTTTAGTGACATTACAGATTATAGCATTATTATAAATCTTGTATAGCTCCGTGGCACTATCTCAGCTGCTACTCTGTCATATATATATATGACATTTATATGTATTATTTTTAATATGATTACTTTTAATCTACTGGCCTGATTACCTCAGGGGCATACATTCTATGATGAGCTTGGTATCATTTTAACTGTATAGCAATAGTTGTATGAAACTGATAATTTTTGGCTCAGGGTTGGTAGAAAGTAGAACAAATCTTGCGCTGAATAATGAAAACCTAGGGAGTTACTGCCCCAAGGGGCTGAAGTTATAAGGAGGTCCTTTAAAGACCCAAGCTAGGAAGTAACTAAAAGAGACAACCTCAAATGAGCACCCCACCTCAGTGAAGAAGACAGCTCGCCCCCAGCATTTCTGCGCTGGAAGGAGTTAGGATTCTGGTGGGAAGGGAGTAGGCAGGGGACTTGTTTCGCAGCCACGTTGGCATAGTCATTCACATCAGATTGAAAGAACCACTTGTGTATAGTAAAGAATAGGAGCTGATGGAAATGGAGACCTAGTATGTAGAAAATCACTTGCCACCATTTTTTTTTTAAATCAGCTGTCTAATCTGAGCTGATCTCAATTCTCTCACTTGAAAAATGAGGATAATAATAACAGGCAGCATGTGGGATTGTTGTAAAATAAAGTGTTGCACTCTAGATCCTAAGCACAGCAAAGGCTATATAGTAATTGCTCAATAAATGGTGTTTTCATAAATGTTATTTATTACATTATTGGTCAAGAATCTAAAAAGTGATGGTTTATTAAATGAGCCACCACTATAGGTACACAGAACTGAACATAATACTTGGAACTTATTTTTTTCCCTAAAGAGTTTTATGTTTTCTTCTGGATCAAGGTGGCCTTGTATGTCCAGTTATGTACAGAAAATAATTGCTACTAGCTGGCAATGTCCAGGTATATTTGTTTGAATGTGAGGCATGGGATCTGAAAGGAGATAAGGATGTTTGCATTTATTTCAGGCAGTCCATGGATCTCTTCTCTCAGATTGTGTTAGTAGGATCTGACTGCTTTGTTGTTTTCCATCAAACTGAGGCAGATTTCAAGTTCCCATTCATTTTTTAAAGTCCCATGTATGAATCTTGTTGTGTGTTTTTTATACACCTACAAAATCTAGTTTCTCAAAGTGCACATGTGCACAATATTAAACTGGAACTATTCATCACATAAGTGATACTTAGTAGATAAACAAAGCACATTAACATTTAAACAAAAATGAGTTTTGTCCCATCATGTTACCTGCTTGAGATACAAGAACAGTGAGAAAGAGGCACTGAAAAAAACATACCTGTCGGGAACCTGCAGTAAAGCTGGATTCCCAGGATGGGGAAATGTGTTATAATGAAGTGTGACTGAATTAAACACCTGGTGGTTGCAATATCCAATTAAATCACCCCTTTTGAACTCAATTTCACTTATGAAGTAACTGTAGTTTTGTTTTTGTTTTTTTTACAAAACAATGAAATAAGCTCATCAACGGTAAGGATGCTAAAGTGGAGCTAAGGTAAAGAAAAGGCCGCATCAACATCAAGGCCACATTCCATCTTTGTGTTTATTCATCTCCATAGATCAATTTTGTTAAGCCGTTTTATCATGTCTGTCTTTACTCACATATATCTAAGTATGAGTTACCAATTTATGGATGTTATTCCTTCTACTCGGTGACTTTTAAAGAGTAGGTATCTTAGAGCCCATATGAACTGCTATAACACAATATCATAAACTGAGTGGTTTAGGAACAGCAAACATTTATTTCTCATAGTTCTGGAGGCTGGGAAATCCAAGATCCATACCTTGGCTGATTCAGTATCTGGTGAGAGCCCATTTCCTGGTTCATAGATGGTCATCTTTACTCTGTGTCCTCACGTACTGGGGAGCTCTATGGGGCCTCTTTTAGAAGGCACTAATCCTAAACACGAGGGTTTCACATTCATGACCTAATTACCTCCAAATGGCCCCACCTCCCAATATTTTGGGGTTAAGCTTTTAACACATGTATCTGGGCAAGGTGGAGGGAGGATGTAACCATTCAGTCCAAACAGTAGTTGATCACAATAATAGGTGATCAGAATAATAATTATTATAACAAAGCAATACTACTATACATAATTATAGCTAACATCTATTCAATGATTTCTTATAGCAGGTATCACCTTAGGATTTTATATGCATGAACTCATTTCATAACAAAGACCCTTCATGATGTTAACCTATCCAAGGTCAATAAGAGCTCCCATTCTCTAAATCCAGTCTTGATCCTTCATCCATAATCTAAGATCTAAGATCATCCTTTCCTGAGATGACTATTGAGATGACTATGTTCTTTCCACCTTGAGCCTTAGCCTGTGACTCACCCTTTTGTCACTATGTAGAAACTTCATTTATTAAATGATTTTTTCCTCAATGCAATCTAGCTTTGTTCAGTCTCATACCCTCAGGAAATACTGCACATTCACTCCCTTAGTCATTAAGTCAATAAGACATCAGGTTCTGGTCAGCATCAAAGGGTCTTAAGAAAAAGCCTTAGGTCAGCTGATCAAGGGAACAGAGTTTTGGTCAAACTGAAGATCACACCTTGACCTCAGTTGTGTTTTAGCCAGCCCCAGGCCCATGGAAACAGAATGACCCTACTGACCACCCCCTCAGGAAATTAGAAAAAATGACACTGTGGTTGACATCAGGACCCAACACAGTGATCAGCTACTTCCTACTCTGACCCTAACAAGTCAGTAGAGCCCATGACTCCAACTCCATTGTTACCATGATTAATGATTTTTCCCGTATATGACCTAACTGCTAGGAGCCACTGGGGAGCAAGGATTTAAAGCACTTCACACCTGTGTCTCTGGACTTGGTGCCATTTCCTCCAATAAACCTTTACTTTTTGATTGGCTGGTGTGGCTCAGTGATTGAGCATCAACCTATGAACCAGGAGGTCACTGTTCTATTCCAGGCCAGGGCACATGCCCAAGTGGCAGCTGGATAGATCCCCAGTAGGGGGTGTGCAGGAAGCAGCCAATCAATGATTATCTCTCATCACTGATGATTCTCCCTCTCCCTCTCCCTTCCTCTCTGAAATCAATAAAAAATATATTTTAAAAAATCCTTTACTTTTTGCTGCAAACATCTGTTCACATTTTATTGGGCTTTGATGCACATAGGAAAACAGACCCCTTTAGTTCGGAAACAATTTGCCTAGAATTTTTTTTTAATATGTTTTATTGATTTTTTACAGAGAGGAAGGGAAAGGGATAGAGAGTTAGAAACATCGATCAGCTGCCTCCTGCACACCCCCTACTGGGTATGTGCCCGCAACCAAGGTACATGCCCTTGACCAGAATCGAACCTGGGACTCTTCAGTCCGCAGGTCAATGCTCTACCTACTGAGCCAAACTGGTTAGGGCTAGAATTCTCTTTTTTATCCTCACACTACAAATCCAGTCATCCTTTAAGACTGGTTTTAAATATCATTCTTTTTAGGGGGTTTTTCCTAACCCACTTTGACTGGGATGGAAGCCCCTTCTTTGGACCCAGAGTAGTAGATAATTCACCCACTGTAGCTCTTACCATGTTGGGAAATTTCTGGTATATGTTATGATTTTTTTAATAATAGAAACCATATGTCACTTATTAATTGTAGCCAATACTTATTTGCTGAAATAATAAGTAATTAGATTTATTATTTTTGTAATCTCATTTAGATCATTTTCCAAATAATTTCTGGGTTATAAAACACATCACAGAAGGTAAAGGGAGTGACCATAGCAGGGCAAGGGTTTCAGTCAGTCCCTAATGAACAATTTTCTTTTGGCAAAAATCCTAGAGAAGTAACAGAAAAGACAGTGACATAGATCCCAGATTATTAGACAGCTCATTCTAAGGATATTGACTTGAAAATGTCCTTAGTCAGGGTTTTATTTGCCCTTTAGTTATTGAGGGATTTTCAAGTCCATTTGAAAAGCATTGCCAAAAATGTATTAGGATGAGTGATTTAAAGCTAATGGTAAGAAAATTGGATGAACAAAAATACAAAAATAAAGAATTGAAAAATGCAAATGCAAAATAAGACTCTAGGCTGCATGGGTCTTTAGAATCAGCAAATTGCTTACATTTTGTAAGATGTATTCATCTGTTTTGTAAGAGTGAAGTAATGTTAAAACTAACTTTAACTAAACTTTCTTGTGTTTAATAGGTTTTTGATTATTAATGATACCTCTAGTATGGATGCTTTAAGGACTGATATTTAAATAGGAATGAGCCAAGTAGTGTTTAAGTTGCAAACAAATGCTGTGAATAATATATATATACTAGAGGCCTAGTGCATGAATTCATGCATGGGTGAAGTTTGGCCAGCCCGCCCCAATGGGGGCCCATTGGGCTGAACCAGTGGCAGGGAGGGATGTGGGCAATTAGCCAGTTGACCCCACCCCCGATCAGGGTGTTGGGGGCCAATCGGGGATGGAGCTGGCCGGGAGAAGGGGCTGTGGGAGGTTGGGTGGCTGGCTCCGCCTCCAATCTGGTTGGGGCTGGCCAGGGGGAGTGGCTGTATCCCCTCATCAGGCTGGTTGGCCAGCCAAAGTGCATGTCATAGCAACGGGTCGTTCTGCTTGTTCTGGTCGTCCCGGCGATTTGGTTGCTTGGCTTTTATATATAGAGAGTAGGGGCCCAGTGCACAAATTCGTGCACCTTGAAAGGAACTGTAGGCTGCTAGGCTGCAGTAGGCAAAGGGGCGGCCTTGGCCCATCCTTCGCGCCTCTGCCTGTCCCCTCCCACTGTGGCCCCTGGTTCCCTGACTGCCAGTAGCCCTGCTCCTGCTGCCGCTGCCACTCCCACGTGCTGATGGCGCCGGCCCTACTTGCAACCACTGAAGGCATGAAGCAAATGGGGCAAGCGCCAGCAGCAGCTGCAAGTGGGGTTGTCGCTGGCAGTGGGTGCAAGAGGTGGCTGCCTGCCCTGATCTCCCCTCAGGAGCAGGGGGAGGTAGAGAAGCCATGAGGGGCGATCTGGGCCACAGCCACTGGTTACACATGCTGACGGCACCAAGCTATCAGGGTCAGTGCTGGGCACTGCAGTGGGTGTGAGCAGTGGCTCCGGTGCTGGCAGCAGGTGTGGGGGCGGGACCGTGGCACATGAGAGCAAAGAATTTTCAGTAACCACCAGGGACTCACCCCGATGACAGTGGCTGGTGCCCCGCCTTGGTCTGGCCCCCCACTCACCTGCTCCACCATCCCACTGTGGCTGACACCCTCCATGTTCTGCGCACGTCCCCTGGTGGTCAGCACACATCATAGTGACCAGTTGTTTCAGTTGTTCCGGTTGTTCTGCCATTTGATCTATTTGCATATTAGCCTTTTATTATATAGGATAAGTGTGTGTATATATATACACACACACACACACACACACACACACACACAAACATCTTTCAGAAATCAGAAAGAAATAAAATCATATATATGTATTTTAAAATATATATTGAAAACAGATCAAAATGATGTGTGTTGTAAATGACATGCATTATTTATAGAATCGATTACATCAAAAGATTTACATATGTAGTGTATCAATTATTTTAAGTAGATTTCAGATGTTTAATGACTGAAGACTTATATAGCAGCCTCAGGACTAATTATAAAATGAACAAGCTATTATTCATCTTTCTAGATGTTTCTGAAATATCTTTGAATATTTAGCATTGTTTTGAGCAAAATGCTGTGTATTAGTTTTATACATTTGACAGCAAGCTAAATTTATTAATCAAATATATTTACAGTCATTTTGCCACTAAATCATACTTAGAATGATTCAAGTCTAGAAGAATCATCTAAAGAAATTTTTGCAAGATTCTTGAGACATTGTGACTCTGGCTCTGTTGAAATACCAGTACTGTGAAAGTCTTAGTAGCTTTTCTTATTCTATATCTATGTTTTGTTCAGATTTCAGATGAGAAGGAAACTGAGCTTATCCTATCTAATAATAGACAAAGATGCAAATTGACCATACCTTTGCTATGCCCACCATGGGCTAATCAGAGCATTATGCAAATTAACCGCCAACAAAGATGGTGGCTAATTTGCATATACTGGCTGTGAACGAAGACTGAAGACACCATAGAAGGAAGCCGAGCAACAGAGCCGAGGTAGTTGAGACGGGCGGGAGAGAAGAGGCAGAGACGGGAGCAAAGCCCTATTCTTGCAGGAATCCTCCTGCAACGGGCCTCTAGTCTGTATATATAAAAGCCTAATATGCTAAGTGTCCGACCGAAAGGTCAACTGTTTGTTTGACCACTCGACCAGTCACTATGATGCACACTGACCATTAGGGGGCAGATGCTCCCACTGGTAGGTTAGCTTTCTACTGGGGTCCAGCTGATTGGGATTGGGTGAGATGGGCTGGACATGCCCTGGAGCCAACCTCCTGGGGTCCCTCCCACCCTCAAATATTTATTCTAATTAATTTCATTTCAATGTGCATGAATTTGTGCACCAGGCCTCTAGTAGTAAATAATGATTAAAAACAAGTAAAATACTTATTTTAGATATCAGGAAAAAAACAAATATAAAGCTTTATATATATATATAGCTTTTTTAAAAATAATTGAAATTGGTACTTCTGTTTACCTTTAAACATTAAGATGTTGTTTCCTTTTTTTTTTTTTTAATATATTTTATTGATTTTTTACAGAGAGGAAGGGAGAGAGATAGAGAGTTAGAAACATCGATGAGAGAGAAACATCAATCAGCTGCCTCCTGCACATCTCCCACTGGGGATGTGCCCGCAACCCAGGTACATGCCCTTGACCGGAATCGAACCTGGGACCTTTCAGTCCGCAAGCCGACGCTCTATCCACTGAGCCAAACCGGTTTCGGCAAGATGTTCTTTTCTAAAGAAATTAATATTAAAATGTGTTTTCCATCATTTCTCCCCTATTGTGTTCTTGTGACTGGTATTATAATATGGTGGTTAAAAAGGTGGTTTTTGTTAATGGTGACATAATGAATGGGCTCAGGAAAAAATATTAAATGGATGGATATTCAAAAATCTCCCTCCCACTTATTGTTTGGGTGAACATAGGCAATACTTTGTTTTTCTAAACCCCAATTTCCTCTGGAAAATGTGATAATGTGATGATTTCATGATCTACTATAGTTGGGAAGTGCTTAATTTATTTTTCAGTTTGTTTTTTTTTCCTCTTACCATTTCCTTGGAGTCCCACCTCAGCCCTAAACGCAGGGAGTCTCTCTGAAGAAGAAACCCTATAGCACAGCACAGTTTTCTGGTGTTAAGCAGCCTGGAAGCATCTGGCTACAAATCATTCTCATATGAATGTGCCTCTCACCAGGGAGAATCACTCCTGGTGCAATTAAACATACTCTGTATTCAGATTACAAACTTTCTCTACAAAGTTTACAGTGAGACACTCCTCAAGATTTCCAAAGAGCTGAGCCACCAGTGGTGTTCTGTGGAAGGCATGGAGGGCCAAACTAGCTGGTCTATATGAATATAATAATTATGTAAAATTATGCCCCAAATGCAACATTCATGTGGGAAAATATCCAGCTGTCATGCCACACATGTTGCCTAGCCTATACTACTTGACCAGCATGGATGATACTGGAGAGTATTAGGCTAAATGAAATAAGTCAGTCAGAGAAAGAAACATATATGATTTCACTTATATGTTGAATCAAATGAACAAAATAAACTAACAAACACAATAGAAACAGACTCATTGATACAGAGAAGAGAGGTGTAGCTGTCAGAAGAGAGAGGGGTTATGGGGCAGGGTGATAAAGGTGAAGGGGTTAAGCAGAAAAACAATACCCCACAAAACACCCTCATAGACAGACAACAGTATGGTGATCACCAGAAGGAGGTGGGAGGAGGTAGGAGAGGGTAAAGGGGGGATAAATGTTGACAAAGGAGACTTTACTTTGGGTGGTAAACACACAGAATGACATACAGATGATGTATTATTATAGAATTGCACACTTGACAACTATGCTAGTATAATTATATTTTTAATTAATTAATTAATTATTTAAATAATTCTTTATAGTTGAGAGTATTACATATGTCCCCCTTTTCCCCCTTGTTGGCCCCCTCCAGCCCACCTCTGACCCCTGCCCCAGGCCTTCACCACCCTATTGCCTGTGTCCATGGGTTATGCATATATGCATTCAAGGCTTTGGTTTATTACCTCCCCCCTACCCAACCCCCCCCACCTTCCCTCCTAGATTCTTCACTTTGAAAGCTATATAATTTTATTAACCAATGTCACCTCAATTAATTCAATATTTTAAAAAAAGAAATAAAACTTAGAAAAATTTTAAGTATTCATTATGATATTTTCTCCAATACTTACAGTTCATTTTTCATGCTTGTTTGTTTTGTTTTGCTTTGCTTTGTTTTAAAATCCTTAAGGTCTCCTAGCACCTTGTTACTCTAGGGTGGGCCAGAAACCAGCATCAAAGGCATTTGATGGGAATATTTTTTGAAATGCAGACCGTTAGATCCCATCCAGAGCAACTAAATCAGCACCGGCCTTTTGCAGGGTCCTCAGGTGATTATCATAGGAACATTGTCTCACCACCTAGAGCAGGGGTGGGCAAACTTTTTGACTCGAGGGCCACAATGGGTTCTTAAACTGGACCGGAGGGCCGGAACAAAAGCATGGATGGAGTGTCTGTGTGAACTAATATAAATTCAAAGTAAACATCATTACGTAAAAGGGTACGGTCTTTTTTTTCAATAGTTTTATTCATTTCAAACGGGCCAGATCCGGCCCGCGGGCCGTAGTTTGCCCACGGCTGCATTCCCAGCATGTCATCAGAACGTTTTCAAACAGCCTTGAAAACCAAAGAGTACACACAGTTGTTATAATCTCTCCATGACCAGCTACTCACTCCGTTTGGATATGCCTGTACTTCCAAGGGGAACAGAAGTGATTTAATAAGTAACCAGTTTTCAGATTCACTCTGGTTCCCAACGACAGCAATTCTTGTTTCCCTACACTTGAGCTCACTTGATTTCTATCTGTAGGACTCCCTTCCGATGCCTCCTATTTCTGGGATCAACTCTTCTGTAAGAAGAAAATGGCCCAACAACTCCAACCTTGTGTTCCGTGGTTTAGTCTCATGTCATGCCCAGTGGTCACCTGATTCCCACAGTCGGCTTCTCTCTTGTTCACTGCTCCTATATGCATCTTTCTCAAGATTGTAGTTCCTTTCCTTTTTTTTTAATTGTTTAAAGTGTTACAAATAATAGTACATATGTCTTCTTTCCCCCCATTGGCCTCCCTCCAGCCTCCCCTACCCCCCAGCACATGGTCTCACCACCCCTAGTGTCTGTGTACTTTTTTTCTTCTTTCTGTCCTTTCTGGTGCCTGGTACCTGTTCCCCTGTGGTCTTACCAAAAGGTTACCTCTGGATGTTCTGGTGACTCCTGTCTGCTCAAACATTCTATTATCTAGTTTTTGCTGTTGTTGCTGTTTGTTTTTATTTTTTGTTAATCCTCACTCGAGGATATTTTCCATTGATTTTTTAGGGAGAGTGGGATAGAGAAGGAGAGACAGAAACATCGAAGTGAGATGTGAGAGAAACACATTGATTGGTTGACTCCCGCACAAACCCCCACCAGGGCCCTAACAGGGGAGGAGCCTGCAACCAAGATATGTGCCCTTGACTGGAATCACACCAGGGACCATAAGATCTGCAGGCCAACACTCTCTCCGCTGGGCCAAACTGGCTAGCGCTATCGTTTAGTTTTGATATTCAATTCTAGTAAACTCTGCAGCACTACCTTAGTGTTATGCTTCACCCAAAACAGAACAACAAATATAGGTCAATGTGTAACATATTAGTTATTATGGGTATAAATTTTAAAATGTACAGATTAATAATAAACTTGAAAAAATGGTCTAGCTTTCCTTTAACTCTATATTCTCTTGGTGCTTGATGATCAACAGTTTGATATTTAACATTGCTCACCTTAGAAAAATGTGGTAACATTGGGTATTTTAGATATTTTATGCAGAATCCACCAAGGGCAGAAAAAGTTATTAATTCATTATGTGAAATGGAAGTTTTGGCAAAAAACAGAATCTACAAAAGTTCAGAAAACAAATGATAAAGTTCATTCAGACAATTACACTGAAAAGAAAAAGTTTTAGTGTCGGGTCTATTATTTGAATGTGAAGAAAATCAAATCAACCTTAAGTGTCTGCTGCCTGTTTATTTTCCTGGCCCAGGTTTATTACTGTCTTTGGGATATCGTGTTTTAATATACGTACCTGTCTACAATGAAGAGAGAACATCATGTTTTTCTAGAAACTGACTTCTGTGCCTGAATTTTCTTTTATTTGTGCTCTGGGACTTCCTAAATGATGCCTGAAGTCTAACATCTTGGAACAAAATGTATTCATTTCTCTCTGTTGTGTTACATTTAATCACTTCTATTGTCAGCATGCCCTCCAGAATTCAAAAAATCCTCTTTGTCCACCAGGAAATATTACATATCTCATCTTTACTTGGATGAACACGAAACTATATTGCCACAATCCCATCTCACTGGCTTCTCAGCATTTATTTTTTCTGTCTCCAAATAGTTCTGTTTATGGCTTTCAGATAATCTGAAATGCCTCCTGCTTATCACCATGCCGGTTTGTTTACTGAAATTATTCCACTTCTACAAAACAGAAAATTGGTTCAAACTGTACCACCATATTTTAAAAAAAAACTTTTATAATTGAAGATTTTATGTATATATGTATACTTGTGCCTATGTCTTTATCTTGTTGTACACACATATAGAGGAAAGTATTCAAAAATATACAGATGAGTGAATTTTTATAAACTGAGTACACTCACGTAATCAGTTCCTAGACCAGGGGTGGGCAACCCCTGGCACGCGTGCCAAACATGGCACGCCAGTAACTTTTGCTGGCATGCGAAACCCTCTCTTATAATATTCCATTTACAATTTTTTTCTTAATATCGACTTTTTTATTTTTCAGATAAATTCAGTGTAGGTGAATCTTCAATAAGTAAATAATTTTACATAACAAGTTATCTTAAAGACCGTAGACATGGATTGACAAGAGAGGGGAAGAGCAATTTCAATAGTGTCGAAAATGAACTATTGAGGACTTGGAATGCCATTCCAGAAATTTTTTTCTGTTTAAAAAACTTTGCAACAGCATTACACTCCATGTTTTCATCCACATACACTTGTGAATCTTTGTTCTCAGTGATGAATTTTGTTAAGTCTCATAATAGGAGTAGCCTGACGGATGGAAGTAGTAGTTCGTGCTTATCTCTGAAGGTCACGAAATATAAACCTGATGTAAAATGTCTGTCATCAGTGATGCAGTAGCAAAAGTCCCACAGATAATATCAAACAGAGTCATAAAGTTTTCTGTCAGACTATCAGTGTACATGTATACATTAAAAAATAAATGTATTTTTCATCATCATATACTGTGTTTTTGTTGCTCGAATGAATTTTATTATTTCTTCAAGGTTCTTCACATACATACACCTTAAGAGATATCAAGTAGACATAACATGTTCTCAAAGAATTAGGGTTGGCACGCAGAAGAATTTTGAGTCAGAGATTTTGCTGGTTTTGGCACGCACTCACAAAAAGGTTGCCCAGCCCTGTCCTAGGCCAACATTTCTCTTCACTCCTTTTAACCACTTTGGTTAAGGCTAAGACTTCATTCAGAGTTGCCCTTTTTCTGGGCTCCCCACTACCATTGGTCAGAATGGGTTAGGTCAATGGTCGGCAAACTGCCGCTTGCGAGCCACATGCGGCTCTTTGGCCCCTTGAGTGTGGCTCTTCCACAAAATACCAACTTCTGCACATGGGCCATGAAGTTTCAATTGCACTGTACCTGCTCTCCCTCATGTGGTACTTTGTGGAAGAGCCACACTCAAGGGGCCAAAGAGCCGCATGTAGCTCACGAGCCGCAGTTTGCTGACCACTGGAGGTTATATTGCCATAATAAACAGCCCAATTTTTTTTTCTAATATATTTGTGCTGATTTTGAGAAAGAGAGGAAGGGAGAGGGATAGATAGAAACATCGGTGAGAGAAGAAGTCATCCATCTCCTGCATGGCTCCCACTGGGGAATGAGCCCACAACCAGGGCATGTGCCTGACTGGGAATGGAACCGGGTGACCTCTTGGTTCCTGGGTCAATGCTCAACCACGTGCCACAGCAGCCTGGCCAGCTTGATTCTTAATGGGTTAAAAGACTAAAGAATTGTTCTTTGCAATGCTGCATATCATTTAGGGCCCCTGAAGCTCTGCTGCACTTTAACTTTATTCATATTTTGAAGTGTTTTCTCTCCTGGCAAGAGGAATGAATTATGGAGAATTGTATTCAGGTACTTGAAGCCTTCATTGTTCATCTTCTCTTTCAACATCTTTCTTTGTATGCTATATGACCCTATCTTTCCTTGAAGGGTTGGCCCCATTTTCTAGTTTACAGCTGTAAACATTATCATCTTCAACACAATCAGAGTGCTATTGATTGCATACTTACTATTAAGTACCATGTATACTTAGTATTGAATAGTGTGCTTAGACTTAAAGTCAAACAGTTTGAATAGGAGATATGGATCAGAGTCATAGGGCATAATATCACGTTGGGTAATACTGAAGGGTTTTTGCTTAAGAGGTACTTTTCCCTATTAGTCTGTACAATACTATCAAAATCGCATTCAAAACTGATAATGTGGGTTTTGGCCAAACCTTAAAGTTCCTGCTTTATACTTAGAGGATTGTAAGGTAGGCAGAAATTTTCTTTTATGTCCTAATTTTTTTTTATGTCATACCTAAAAAATTTTGTTTAATCTCAGTTCACAATGTTTTCTTTTTCCTATGTGTTCTAAAAATTCTGTCATTTTAGGTCTATGATCATTTTTGAGTTGAATTTTATACATTATAAAATATGAATCAAAGTTCCAATTTGATTTGCATATGGATATCCAATTATTCTAGCACCAATTTGCAGACAAAACTCATTTTTCCATTGAGGTGTCTTTTGCAGCTTGATCAAAGATCAATTGTCAATATACACGCGGATCTATTTCTAAACTCCATTTTGTTTCATTTTCATGTTTACCATTATGCCAAAACTACAGCTTATTAATTAATATAATCTTATAATGGTATTAAAATCATATAATGTAAATCCCCTCAATTTTTCCTCTTCTTCAGGGTTTTTTAAAGCTATTTTAAGTTCTTTGCATTTCCAAGTGCATATTAGAATTGATTTGTCAATTTCTACAAAAAAACCTGCAGTGATTTTTATTGGGATCACATTAGATCTGTAGGTAACTGGGAAAAATTAATAAATTAACAATATTAAGCTTTCTGAACTATAATTCTTTTATTTGGATCTTTAGTTTATCTCTACAACATTTTCTTATTTTCAGTTTATTGGTTTTGTGCATCTTTAGTTAGGTTTATGACTACATATTTTATCATTTTTCATACTAATGTATGTGGTATTTAACTTTTTCCCAAATATTAGCATAACTGTTATATTTATTTTAGTGATTGCTTTAGGGTGTCTAGTATATATCTTCAGCTTACCACAGTCTATTGCCAAGTGATATTATGCTACTTCTCAAATAGTATATAGATCTTTTTTAAAAAATATATTTTATTGATTTTTTACAGAGAGGAAGGGAGAGGGATAGAGAATTAGAAACATCGATGAGAGAGAAACATCGACCAGCTGCCTCCTGCACACCCCCTACTAGGGATGGGCCCGCAACCAAGGTACATGCCCTTGACCGGAATGTAACCTGGGACCCTTTAGTCTGCAAGCCGATGCTCTATCCAGCGAGTCAAACCGGTTAGGGATAGCATATGGATCTTAAAACAGTATACTCTCCATTTCTGTCTCCTTCCTTACCATCCTACTAAAAAACATAAACAAAAACAAACAATTCACCCCACCTTCCCCCTCAAAACCTCCCCATACCCTGGCCTCTCTGATACGTTGTTCTATTTATTCTAGCTGCCTTGGTGATGTGATGGTGGAAGGAGCAAAGGGGGTGATACACTTTGAAAATGAAGTTAGGGGGTCACCAGCCAAGGAATACAGGTGATGCCTAGAAGCTGAAAAGGGTGAGAACATGCATTCTCCTCTCAGAAACTCCAGAAGGAATTAGCTCTCTTATAGCTTCACTTTAATCCATTGAAGTTACTTTTGACTTCGGACCCCCAGAACGGTAAGATAAATTCATATTGTTTTAAGCTACTAAGTTTGTAGTAATTTATCACAGCAGCAATAGGGAGCTAATACATTTCCCATGTCTTAGGAGCCACTGCCTTTTGATTATTGTTGTCCGGTGCTTTAAAAATCATTCTTTTTATGTTGTGTTTGTTCATTTGCTTTTGGGTATTCCAGGTTGGAGAGTAAATAAAATTTCTGTTACTCCATCAGGATTGAAAGTGGAAATCCAAATATGTTTTGTAATTTTCAGGCAATAAACATGGAGCAATTCCTAAATCCCTTGAAGATACAAGCATGAAGTTGCTTATTTTAGGCATAAAGGTTAGTATTTTGAAGTATGTGGATTTTATGCAGTTGATGGATTGATGGTAGGGAAAGTGAGTGATATAAAGATGATGTCCTTCCTTGTGTGATAGAAAAAGAAAGAGAGATTTATATATTGTGTAGTGGAAGTAGCATAGTATGGTGAGAAGGCAAAGAACTTTGAGTCAGAACTCAGTTTATTTTCAAATTTTACTCCCTTCTTTGTGAGTGAGACAAGACATTAACACCTTTGAGCCTTGATTCTGTCATGTGTAAAACAAGAATAATGTTCTATGATTGTTGCAAATCTACACTAATAAAAGAGAAAGATGCAAATTGACCATACCTTTGTGACGCCCACCAGCCAATCAGGAGTGAGTTTGCAAATTAACCCAACAAAGATGGTGTGTTAATTTGCATACACATCCGCTCTGGGCCTCTGGGCAGCATGGGAAGGCAGAAAGGCGGCTCCAGCCGGAGCAAAGGCTGTGCCTGCCGCCAGGGGAAGGAAAGCCCATTCTTGCACAAATCTTCGTGCATCGGGCCTCTAGTAATGAACATAAAGGACTGGGTCTAATGCTTGGCACATAGTAAGGATTTAATAAAGGAAATTTCCCAATTTATTATGTCTTCTAATACAAAAGTGAAGCATTAGACAGCAGAATCGTGGGAGCTGGCTATCTGCCCTCTTAAAAACAGGCAGGGAGGGGGAAGGAGTGTCTAGATCAGGGGTCCTCAAACTACGGCCCGCAGGCCACATGCAAATACAAATATTGTATTTGTTCCCGTTTTGTATTTTTACTTCAAAATAAGATATGTGCAGTGTGCATAGGAATTTGTTCATAGTTTTTTTTTAAACTGTAGTCCAGCCCTCCAGCGGTCTGAGGGACAGAGAACTGGCCCCCTGTTTAAAAAGTTTGAGGACCCCTGGTCTAGATGCATGGCTATACTAGCAAGGGGTATTGGATAAAAGTTGAAAAGTTAAGGAAGAGATTACAAATTTCTATAAGATAGGTAATATTGTATAGTTAAAGTTGGGAGTTGATCTGTTTGTAAGAAGTTTTTAAATTGGAACTGTCCTTTACTTTCAAGGGTAAGAACTGAGCCAACACTTTGAGCCAAAAAACAAAACAAAAATGGTTTCATAGAATATACTTAGAAAGATTGGGTTAATTAACATCCAAGTAAATCTAAAACTTTTGGCTCTATCCAGCCCCTTGATGGAACCACCATCTCCCTCATGAAAGCTGGGGTTCACATAAAAGGAAAAACAGCATATACTCAATGCCCAGAATTTACAGTCTTTGCTCTTGAGCCAGAGGACTTCACAAATCCCACTCTTTTTATTTTGGGTTTCCTTCTCCCAACCTCTGATCTCAGCTCCGCCCCTTGACATTGACTGATTTCCTTTTATCTTCATTTGCCTCCAACATTTCACACATGTTGATCCCCTTGGTAACTTCCTGCCTGTATCTGGCCCAGGGACTTCTGTCCTTTAAAAACCTTCCTGGATTCAAACATGGAACTTACACATACAAAGGTTGTTTTAGGTCACCGAAGGAGGAACGCATGAGGCCAGAATGGTGAGGGATTATGAATTTATTCCATCATCCCTACAACAGGTGGCTGAGCCTGGATGGCTCCAGCACCCAGTGACAGGAGTCAGGGGCTTTTAAAGGACTTTTGGTGGGCTTTTTCTGGGGGGAGACTTCTTTATGCATACCCGGAGGGGAGATTATGAAATATGGTCACCACAAGTGAAATGTGATCTCAGCAAATGGAGTATTCATAGTGAAATTACATAACTTCTTTTGCAAACCCAATACCCTAGATTATAGGCAGGTAAGAACGTCAGATAGTTGAGATACTTTGAAGCATTGTTTTGTATTATTTAAGAGATTAAGATAATATCCTTGACCTTAAGAATGGTCTATGCCAGTGGTTCTCAACCTTCTGGCCCTTTAAATACAGTTCCTCATGTTGTGACCCAACCATAAAATTATTTTCGTTGCTACTTCATAACTGTAATGTTGCTACTGTTATGAATCGTAATGTAAATATCTGATATGCAGGATGTCTTAGGCAACCCCTGTGAAAGGGTCGTTCGACTGCCAAAGAGGTCGCAACCCACAGGTTGAGAACTGCTGGTCTATGCAAAGAAAGTATGTTGGTAATTTGTAAATGAAGATTGCAGAGAACATCTAGTGCTTCTCAACATTTAACAGGCCTGAAAATCACCTTGGGATTTTATGAAAATACTGATTTGGAATCAGAAAGTCGAGTGGGGCCTAAACTTCTGCAATTATAGCTTATAGCAAGCTCCCAGGAGTTGTGTCTATGCTGCTGGTTCTTGACCTATAAGTAGTAAATTTATAGGATTGGGGATTAGAGCAATGACAAGTTAATGGTTAAAACCCATTAGCTATTTAGAAATCCACTATTGGCCACCAAGTACATTTTTTACCTATTTGAGATGGACGTATTCCATGGTTTTTAAGTTCTTTAAAAACAGTATTAGTAAAATATGCCTTTTATTTTAAAATTTGGAATGTTAAGAAAGAGATCACAAATTTCTATGTGGTAACTAATATTATATAGTTCAAGTTGGGACTTAAACTGCTTGTAAGATGTTATGTTTTTTCATAATGTTGATTTTTTTTAAAATATATTTTATTGATTTTTTACAGAGAGGAAGGGAGAGAGATAGAGAGCTAGAAACATCAATGAGAGAGAAACATCGATCAGCTGCCTCCCGCACAGGGATGTGCCCGCAACCCAGGTACATGCCCCTGACCGGAATTGAACCCGGGACCCTTCAGTCCACAGGCCGACGCTCTATCCACTGAGCCAAACCGGTTTCGGCCATAATGTTGATTTTATACCATTGATCATTTCTCTTATATAGCATATTCTATGTTAGAATCAGTCCACCAGATATATATCCATTGGAAAGTAAAAATGAAGTTGGCACACTTCTGTTGATTATTTTTGTGATCATAATGTAAATAAAATGAGTTGAACATTGAATGAGTTAAATCATTAAAATAATAAAGTTTATGTCCTCCTGTTTACCCTCCCATAAATGTTCTGATCAACAGATCTATTGACACTGATTGTAATATGTTCATATACATGTTGTCTAAAAAGCAAAAATGAAAATACTGGATGAGAAAATATCTGAATCCAAGAAAAATCTCTGAAAACTTAAATAGCGATAATTAGAAGAGAGCAAATCAGTAACATTGAAATCTATGTTTTTTAAGGTAAAATTTTTGAGGAATAATTGTTGTATTGTACCCCGCGAATCACACCAAGGATGCCTCAAGAAGTCGAATTAAGGAGCCACATTTATTTCGGAGCCGGTGGCTACGAGGTGGCAAATGCTCTCCAAATCTCGTAGTGCCTGAGTGAGAGCAGTAGCAAGCTTATAAAGGCAAAAATCACATCCTGCTAGACATTGGAATGTGGAATTATCTTGAGAAAGCAGTTTTACAGAAGTAAAATTGAGCAAAGTTAATAATCTCTAAAGGTTATCTATAGTTTCAGTTCCTGGAGCCACTGAGTCAAGGAAAGCAATTTTGTGGTTCTGGTCCTCAGACACAGGAGAATAAGGTGATGAGTCAGAAGAAAACCAGGAGAATAACCTTTGTGATGTGGGTGGCAACATAATGAGGTGATTTATGTGAGTTTCCAGGTCTCAATCAATCTGGAAACTGAGGTAACTACCCTATTGTTTAAGCAAGCAGGTGTGTACAGAAGGCAGAATAGCAGGGTTAAAATTCAAACAGCAGTTTTTATCTGAGATGAATGCTACTATGCTTCATAATAAATAAATTTCCAATTAAGTTATATCTTTAATTGAAAAATATGATTATATAAAAATATTTAATAGATGAGAATCAAATAAATGTTCTTTATCAGTAGCATTCCAAGAATAATTACTATAGAAAAATGCAATTTTCTTATCCCTTTAATAATGTATTTACCTCATGTGGGCAAGCATTCCACTGCCAAAAATATTGTTTTTATGCAGCTTACATTGGTTTTGTTTATCCATGGCTCTTCAGGTCCTTTATTATGCTTAAACTTAATATACTCTGTACTAATAAAACACTGCTTATGTTTTCAATGCACTAATAGAAATGTATTTTCAATAAAGGGTTTGAACCAAAATAAAATTATATAAGATAGGTTTGCTTTAAAAATAAGACACTTTGCTTTTTCCACAATTTCCTTTTATTTCTTCGGTTGTTATTTCTAATTACTAGAGAGGATTTCATATTACCTTTTCATGCAGTTATATCTTGCAGTGCTTATGACAAAGTTGGATGTTATCATAGAAATCCTTGTCCTACCAAAAATTTTACATTTTAATGTTGATGTAATATTAAGATGATCATGGATTGTAGTTGTGCAAAATTTAAAACATTTGGTAATAGATGATAAGAATTACAATTTTAAACACTCAAAGGTTAACAAATTTATGCTACAATGTGACTATCTCCAAGATTCCTTTTTCTGTTAGGAATATTTAGAACCATTAGCATATTTAGGAAATTTAGAATATCTTATATAATCAAGAAAATCCTCTTAAATTAATTGAATAAAGGTGTTCTGAGATTGCTAGTTTCTCTAGAAAAATCACTTACCACAGGTAGATGTAACTCCTCATTTATGAAAAAAATATTAATCAGTGTATTAAATTACCATTGTAATATTTTATGTACATTTTCTAGTGTGCAATTAAAAAGAAGACATTCCAGAGACACAATGTTATATCAATGAAATGCAAGACAAACAATAGACAAGTAAAAGAGACTTGTAGAGAATCCAAGTAATGAAGATATCCAAAGAAAAAATAGGAACGATCAGTGAGAGTAGTATAGAACTAAAAAATACTTTAAAAAATAAGTGTACATTTTTGATGAATATATAATGAAAAATAGAATTTAACAGAACTAACTTAATTTTCTAGTTTAACAGAAAATAGAACTATAACAGAATTTGAAAAACTATATGAGTGGGCTAAACTATAGATTAGGCATAGTTAAATAGAAAAAGTCTTTGAATAGGTTGATGAGTCAGAAGAAAACCTAAACACTGAAATTTGAAGAGACAGATAAAATAGAAAACACCAAGAGGTTAAAATAGAGATATGAGTAAAATAACGATATAATTTATTTTCAAATTGTGAGTTTTGAGAATGAAAGTTAATAGATATTAGTTGATATCCATAGGTGTAAACATGGACTGGTTAGTCAAACCAAGGCATATGGTCACACTACTCAGGGGACATAGTTTAAAGGCCATTTTGAAAGTCTAACTCAGGTCATAGAAAGGAATAATTAAGAAAATGGAGAGGCCAAATTTTTGTAGAGATAATAGTATAGGATACAAGTGGTCTGATTAGACTTGAATAAGTCAAGGATCCATGTGCAGTCTTAGAGTAATCACAATAAAAATATTTTAAGATTGTATGTCAAAATGCTAATTGAGGTAAAAATAGGGAATAAAAGCAATTCATTGAAAGTTTCTAAGTAATGAAGAAATGAAACATAGATTGTTTACAAATTAAATGCTAATAGTAAAATGTTACTTTTAAATTCAAATGTACCAGTTATTATAGTAATGTTATTGTTAAATGGCTAAGACATCAGAATATGTTAACAAACAACTGTATGATGCTTAAAAAATAGATGCTTAGAAAAATAAAAATCAGGATCATGGAACAATGTATGCCATGCAAATAAGATGTGAAAGAAAGTTGATAAAATGCTTTTAATATCAGAATAAAGTAAAATATTTTGTTAAAGTGACATTTCATACTAATAAAAGTTTTGATATACTAAGAATATATAGCAATTCTAAATTTTAAGGACCCATTAATATAACTTCAAATATACAAAACCAACAAGAGCTACAAGGATAAATAAATACATCCACAATCATATTTGTGGATTTTTGGATAATTCTCTCAGTTACCTATAGAATAACTACACTGAAAATTAGGATAAATGTAGAAAAGTTTAACAAAAACGAAGTAAACAAACATGACTTAATTATCATATAAATGACATTGTACCCAACAAATGAAAAATAAAGATTTCTTTAGATTGCTCAAAGATAATTTACTGAAATGGAACATATGCTGATGCATAAAGCAAGTATAAAACAATTTCAAATGAATGAAATCATAGAGAATATGTTTCAGACCCAGTAGAATTAAGATGGCAATCATAACAACAAAAGCTAGAAATCCCACAAATAATTTGAATTCATATAACACATTTCTCATAACTTTTAGATTTAAAACAAACATTACCATGGAAATGAGTAAATATGACCTATCAAAAGTTTGGGGATGCAGTTATATTTTACTAACAGGAAAGACAGAACCATAATGCTACATTAAAAAGAAGACAGACTGAGCATCAATGATCCAAAAAAGTTTGGAAAATACCAAAAGTTAGCAAAAGGGAGAAGACAATACAGAAGTGAACAGATATTACCAAAATGGAAAATAAACCGATTCTAGATGTGATCGATTAAGGCAGAAGTTAATCCTTTGAAAAGACCAATAAAATTGGCAAAACCCTGAAACACTTGGCAAGATGGATCAAGAAAGAGTAACTAAAAAGTAACCAATCTCATAAATTGGAGGATATTATTAAACATATCTTTAATTTTTGAGGTATTAAAAATTATTATGGAAGTTATTATGAGCACGCTAGGTCAACAATTTTGGGAAACTAAATGTAAAATTCTTGGAAAATAAACTTACTGAAGCTCATATAAGATAAAATAGAACATTAGAATTGTTGCTACACATTTAATATTAATATTAGTAACCTTCTATAACTCCACCCCCAGATTGCTTCACTGATGAACTCTACTAAATATTTAACTAGAGAATAGCATCTCTCTACATACACTCTATTAGTGAATAAGAGAGGAGAATAAATGTTTCAAAATTCTTTTTTTTAAGATTTTTTTTATTTACTCTTAGAGAGAGGAAGGGAGACATGGAGAGAGCGAGAAACATGGAAGTGAGAGTGAAACATCCATCAGTTACCTCCTACATTGTCTGTGGTAGTGGGGATTGAGCCTGCAACCCAGGCAGGTGTCCTGACAGGGAATCGAACTGGCGATCTTTGGGTGCACTGGACGATGCCCAACCAACTGAACCACACTGGCCAGGGCTTTCTAAATTTTTTTTATGAAATCATCATCACCTTGCTATCAAACCTTTAAAAGAAGTACAAACCAGTCTCATTCATGAATTTAGAAGCAAAAATCCTAAACAAATATCAGCCCCCCAAATTCAATTATTTAAGAGACTATTACATGAAGAACTAAGTAGGATATATTTCAGAAATTTCAGAATGGCTTGTTATTTGTAATTCTGTCAATGTACTTCAGTATATTAATAGAATAATGATTTTCTCAAAATCTTTATAAAAATTATTTGAACCCTAACCGGTTTGGCTCAGTGGATAGAGCGTCGGCCTGTGGACTAAAAGGCCGCAGGTTCGATTCCGGTCAAGGGCATGTACCTTGGTTGTGGGCACATCCCCAGTAGGAGATGTGCAGGAGGCAGCTGATCAATGTTTCTCTCTCATCGATGTTTCTAACTCTCTATCCCTCTCCCTTCCTCTCTGTAAAAAATCAATAAAGTATATTTAAAAAATAATTATTTGATACAATTCATAGCCAATGTCTGTTAATAAGAAATTGTTGGAAACTAAGAGGAGAAGAAAAATATATTAATACTAGAGGCCCGGTGCACAAATTTGTGCATGGATGGGGTCCCTCTGGGTGGCCTGCAAGGATCGGGCCAAAACCTGCAGTCCAATGCTGCCTGCAGCTCCTACCTGTTGCTCCTGTTTATCCTAGCCCCACTGTGCCTGCTGCGGGCTCACGCTCAATCAGTCCTGTTCGGGAAAGGCTCATGCTGCCATAGCAGCACTCGCCAGCCACGAGCCCTGCATCTGTCACCCTTCCAAGGGAAGTGGCTTGTAGGATCGGGCTGAAACCGATCTCCAACATCCCCTGAGGGGTCCTGGATTGCAAGAGGGCACAGGCCAGGCTGAAGGACCCCACTGGTGCACGATCTGGCCAGGGAGGGACTGCAGGAGGGCTTCAGGATATGTCCAGCCCACCTCACTCAGTTCTGTCGGCCAGACTCCAGCAGCAAGCTTACCTACTGGTTGGAGCATCTGCCCCCCCTGGTGGTCAGTGCACATCATAGCGAGTGCTTGAGCAGCCTTAGCATATCATTAGCATTACGCTTTGATTGGTTATTTGGTTTTTCTGCCATTCGGTCTATTTGCATATTACCCTTTTATTATATAGGATGATGATGATATTTATAAAATACCCTTCAGAATCTATAGTACATATCTGAATTAAAAACAGACAAACAAACTGCTTTATTCACATGTTATTTCATGTTTTGGGGAGTTTTAAGTTTCTTTTGGTTGGGAACCAGGTTATAGAATTAATTGAGAACCATATTACACAATTTATTTTGTATTTATCTTTGCCATTCTACTGGGATAATGATACACACTGAATGAATTTCAATGTCAGGGCTCTCATATCTCTTTGCTTAGAATTCTGTTGATCCATATCTTTGTATGGCTGCCTACTTTTTATTTTTCTGATTTAGTCAAACGTCATCTTTTCAGGGAGGACTTTTCCAATCATCCTAGCCCCCAAGGTCTCTCTGAAAATATATTCAGCTAAATTATAGGCGTAAAAACAATTAACTAGTGTGACTATGCATTCATGCATATGTGCCATAATATTTTTTTGAGTGCTCCTAAGTGCACCCAAGGGTTCTTCTGCCTACTCGGATAGAATAGTAATAAAAACACAATCCCTGATCTGCTTTTTTTTGGGAGAAAAAAGGCAGTTAGAATAGCAAATATCAAAATTTCAGAAAATGATAAATATTTGATTAAAATAAATCATAGTAACAGGTACAAAACAGATGTCGTAGTACTTTCCATCCTTGGATTCCTCCTGTCAGTGGCAACAACTAAGATTAGTAATAATGTTCATAACTCAACAAGATACATTGTGCTAGTCATATTTGTCTTAAAGGTATGTGCTTCCAAAGGAGTAGTAAGAGATCATATACATATTTTCATGATAATCTTTACAACTGAATTAAAAATCAAATCAATTATTTTAGTGTGTTTTTTTAAATCCTCACCTGAGGATATTTTTTTCCCCCACTGATTTTTAGAGAGAGTGAGAAGGGGGGAAGAGACAGAGAGAGAAACATCTATGTGAGAGAGACATATCCTGTGACCAGATGCAATCTGACTGTGGATCGAGCCTGCAACTGAGTTATCAGACCCTCGATCGAGCCTGCAACTGAGGTATGTGTCCTTGACTGGAATTGAACCTGGGACCCTTCAGTCAGCAGCAGGCCAACACTCTATCCACTGAGCCAAACTGGCTAGGACCAAACTGATGTGTTTTGATTAACATTTAGAAACAATGTGTTAGTACCACATGATGAGGACTTCGAAGAATATTTTAAAAACCATTTTAATAGATTATTTAGTGCAAGTTCTATATTAATAACGTGACTTTCTTTTTCCTCTAACCTCCATAATTTGTCCAAATTGTGGAGCATATACTTCATTTTTATAAAGCTCTTGTCATTTTGTAGTGGTGCATTACTAATTAGACAATTATTTCCATACTGGTAAAACATTACTTGAAGTATTTATTATAGCTCTTAGACTGTAAAAGAGTTACTCAGTTATAAATTGCTTCCATGACATCAGGTATCATTTGCCACACAGTTCAAAACTGCTTGTCCTTTTCAAAAGCAAGTGTTGCATAATTACAGTAAGTGCCTGCAATTATAAACACATAACTTTCAAGAAGGACATTTATTGACTTAATGGAAGTAAATTTGAAATGAGTTTTTTTTTCTTCAAACATAAAATTAATACATATTGCCCTTTGTAGAAGACCTCAATTATACACATTTTGCAAACTGTACCTCCTGCATTTATTTATGTATTCTTTTGTTCAATGAGTAGTTTTAAAATGCCGAGTATATGTAAGGAAATGTACACATGAAAGTTGGTGGGACCAGCAAGATAGTGTAATGGGGTATTAATGAATTCCTTAAGTCAGGGGCATCTGTTGCTTTTTATCAGGAGTAAAAGTCTGAACATGTCTGCCCACAGCATTTAAATTTGATTTGCTAATGAAAACACTGCAATTAAGCACTGGATGGAACAAAACTTTACTCACATAGAGAAGAAACAGAGCAAGACCAGCTTCAGTAGTAGGTGCCTGTGCACCGCAGCCAGTGGGAGAAACGTTGAAACAATGGAACTTGAAGTTTAACTGTCTTAGATCTTGAGTTTTTGTTTTCTTTTCATATACATATATATGTATATATATGTATATATATATATATATATATATACACATATATATATATATATATATAAATATAAGAGAAACATGCAAATTGGCGTCACTTTGCCTCGCCCACCAGTCAATCAGGATGAGTATGCAAATTAACCCAACAAAGATGGCAGTTAATTTGCATATGCTGGCCTGGAGTGAAGACTGAAGACTGAAGAGGCTTGGCTTCTCTGCTTCGGCCGGAGCGAAGGCCTGTGTTCTGGGTGCCGGAGGAAAACAGGTGCCAGCAGCCAGGGGAAGGAAGGTCTATTGCATGAATCTCTTCGTACAACGGGCCTCTAATATATATATATATATATATATATATATATATATATATATATATATATATATAATCTCCATCTATTTTGTTCATCAGTTTCTTTTGTTCATTAGATTCCACATATGAGTGAGATTATGTGATACTTGTCTTTCTCTGACTGGCTAATTTTGCTTAGCATAATACCCTCCAGAATGGAGCCCAGAAGTGCTGGCAAAGTAGACTGACCAAATATCCTGGAAAAAGAATTAGAACACAGAGTATGCAAACTCTGTGCCCCCATATCAATCCGTTCACATGTCTCAGAAGCACAAAATCCCATTTCTACTTAAACCGTTTCAGAGTTGAGAAGAGAGAAATCTTATTTCTAAAACAAGTATAATATTGTATCATTGTATCAAATGTGAAAACAATATACACATGAAAAATACCATACATTAGCCTCACTTTTGCATCAATATAAATATCCTTTAAAATATTCACAAATAGAAATCTGAAACACTTTAAATACAAACCATCGAGTGGGATAGATTCTAATAATAAAAGAATGTTTGCTATTAGAAATCTACTATTGAAATTTATCAACAAATTTATTGCCGGGAGCCGGTCCATCCTTGCTGTTTCAAGGGACCTGGCATATATGGCATATGGTTCTTAATATGTTTGCTCACCTTCTTGGCGCTGTGTTTTAACCAAGGTCACCTCTCCGAGAAAGGTTGAATCCCCAGGTAGGGATTTTCCCCTGAAGTTAGGGAGGGAATAAAACCCCTCAAGTAAGTGCCAGGCGGGTAATTAATCCCTTTAACTACGAACAATCATGCTTAAACTACATAATGTTTTCTCCCTGGAATGGAGATAAGAAACGCCCTAACCTTTGTAATAGAGATTGATAGGATTGAATCAACTGGTATAAATACAGTTGTAACAAGACAGAAACACACAGAATTTAGAACTCAGAACTCAGAACACAGAACTAAGAAGACAGGGCTTGGAAGACAGGACCAAGAGAGACAGAACTCAGAACAAGACAGCAAGAGACAGAACTCAGACAGGGCTTGGAAGACAGGCAGAGCCTAGGCACAGAACCTACACAGAACGTTCTCTGGAGACAGAAGAACTTCGCTGGAGAGAGCATGCCGGAGGATCCTGGACAGGGACTGGCCTCGGAGCTTTGAGGCAAAGCCTGGCGAGAGAGCATGGCAGGGGATCCTGGACTGAACCTGACTGCGGAGATTGGCAGGAGAGCCTGACTAGAACCTGGTGACTGGACCTGCCTGGAGAACCTGGACAGAACCTGGCTGGAGATCCTAAGCAGAACCTCTCTGGAGATCGAGACCAGAACTTGGCTGGAGATCCTGGCTAGGCTGCTGATCAACTGAACGCTATCTCCGTGTCATTCCTTCTTCGCCGACTCCGTCCACGCCTTTGGGGACCCCTGGACCCGCTGGGGTTGGACCCCGGCATGATTTGCCGGGAGCCGGTCCATGCTTGCTGTTTCAAGGGACCTGGCATATATGGCATACTGTTCTTAATATGTTTGCTCACCTTCTTGGCACTATGTGTTTTAACCAAGGTCTCTGAGAAAGGTTGTTTTCCCCAGGTAGGGATTTTCCCCTGAAGTTAGGGAGGGAATAAAACCCCTTAACTAAGTGCCAGGCGGGTAATTAATCCCTTTAACTACGAACAATCATGCTTAAACTACATAATCTTTTCTCCCTGGAATGGAGATAAGAAACGCCCTAACCTTTGTAATAGAGATTGATAGGATTGAATCAACTGGTATAAATACAGTTGTAACAAGACAGAAACACTCAGAACTTAGAACAGAATCAAGAAGACAGAACCAACACGGAGCCTAGAGACAGAAGAACTTTGCTGGAGAGAGCATGCCGGAGGATCCTGGAGAGGGACTGGCCTCAGAGCCTAGAGACAGAGCCTAGCGGGAGAACATGGCAAGGGATCCTGGACTGAACCTGACTACAGAGATTGGCAGGAGAACCTGACTGGAACCTGGACACTGAACCTGACTGGAGAGCCCGGACAGAACCTGGCTGAAGAACCTAGCGAGGGAACATGGCTACAGAACCTCGCTGGAGATCCGAAGCAGAACCTCTCTGGAGATCCAGACCAGAACCTGGCTGGAGATCCTGGCTAGAGATCCTGGCTAGGCTGCTGATCAACTGAACGCTGTCTCCGTGTCCTTCCTTCTTCGCCGACTCCGTCCACACCTTTGGGAACCCCTGGACCTGCTGGGGTTGGACCCCGGCATATGGCGCCCGAACAGGGACCCCTAGGTAAGCGCCCTGCACTCGGGACGGATCGGACTCCACCGTAGGAAGAGGGTGGATAGTCTTCGCCGACTCCGTCCACACCTTTGGGAACCCCTGGAACAGGATTCCCTTAGGTAAGCCCCCCCCCCCATTGAGAACCCCACACTCAGGACGGATAGGACTCCACCAGGGTGCTACAGACCCCCCTATAGAGGATAAGTAGGGTAAGAAGGTGGATAGCACAGAACTTAGATTGAGAAGATGTGCCATACTGAGTCCAAAGAAAGAAGACTCTGTATTGATTCTTAGATTGAGAAGATGTGCCATACTGAGTCCAAAGAAAGAAGACTCTGTATTGATCTTTAGATTAAGAAGATGTGCCATACTGAGTCTAAAGAAAAAAGACTCCGTATTGATCTTTTAACATATATGCTTGTTAGCAGAGGAATTAAGGTTACTCCCAGTCAGACAGAACATTTTATACAAGAAATACGTCCATGCTTTTCTGAGGAAGGAAAGGTGCCGGAAAGGTAAATGTAGAGGCATGGGAGAAGGTAGGCCCAAGGAGCCTTATCCTTAACCCCACTGCAGCCTTTCCACCCCGGGAAAGTGCAGGATTGGCAAGCTCTCCCTGGGGTGATAGATCAGGACTCAGGTAATAGGAGAAAGCGCCAATCCTACTCTTAAAATGGATACAAGAGAGCGTTTGAGGTTTTTCTTTTTAATGCCTGCTTTTAAAAAATAAAAAAGGGGGAATTTGCCGGGAGCCGGTCCATGCTTGCTGTTTCAAGGGACCTGGCATATATGGCATACTGTTCTTAATATGTTTGCTCACCTTCTTGGCACTATGTGTTTTAACCAAGGTCTCTGAGAAAGGTTGTTTTCCCCAGGTAGGGATTTTCCCCTGAAGTTAGGGAGGGAATAAAACCCCTCAACTAAGTGCCAGGCGGGTAATTAATCCCTTTAACTATGAACAATCATGCTTAAACTACATAATCTTTTCTCCCTGGAATGGAGATAAGAAACGCCCTAACCTTTGTAATAGAGATTGATAGGATTGAATCAACTGGTATAAATACAGTTGTAACAAGACAGAAACACTCAGAACTTAGAACAGAATCAAGAAGACAGAACCTACACGGAGCCTAGAGACAGAAGAACTTCGCTGGAGAGAGCATGCCGGAGGATCCTGGAGAGGGACTGGCCTCGGAGCCTAGAGACAGAGCCTAGCGGGAGAACATGGCAAGGGATCCTGGACTGAACCTGACTACAGAGATTGGCAGGAGAACCTGACTGGAACCTGGACACTGAACCTGACTGGAGAGCCCGGACAGAACCTGGCTGAAGAACCTAGCGAGGGAACATGGCTACAGAACCTCGCTGGAGATCCGAAGCAGAACCTCTCTGGAGATCCAGACCAGAACCTGGCTGGAGATCCTGGCTAGAGATCCTGGCTAGGCTGCTGATCAACTGAACGCTGTCTCCGTGTCCTTCCTTCTTCGCCGACTCCGTCCACACCTTTGGGAACCCCTGGACCTGCTGGGGTTGGACCCCGGCAATTTATCAAAGGAAAAATAACATTGAAAACTCTCTAAGGATATTTGAAAAACAGCTGATTAAAATTAATATGCATTTCTGATAAAAACTCTGAAATATGTGAATAGCCCTTTGTCAAATCCTGTCATTCTGTCCTCTGGTCTTGGTGCCTGTGTGTCATTTGGCACATTGCACTGACTTGCTGAATGTATATATTGTAATTCCTGTCTCTCTCTGTTATTGATCTGAACTTAGCTTGTTCCTAACAAATAGACAGGCCATCCCAAATTGCGAATTTTTTGGTGGCATAGATTTTTGTCTTCATGTTAGGTATTCATTATTTATCAAAGGTCTGGCAGATAATGGCCATTAAAATAAATGAATGAATGAATGAATGAAATGAATACATATACCCTGATTACCTACATAATTCAGATTCATACACTTGTTTTTAAGATGAGGACTTTTCCCTTTTGTCCTGCATAATTACTTCTAGATTTCTGCCCAAAATTTGAAGTTTGGGCTTTGCTCCTATTCATCCTGTTCAAAATTATTTCTTCTAACTTAAAGATTCTTCACTGGGGATTCATGCGAGCCCACGAAGTCCATATGAAGGATCCAGGATTTTTTTTTTTTTGACATGACCCTAACTGTACATACAAACTTTTTATTTATATGCATATATGCCTATTTTTTTCCTAGAGACAAATTTACCCCAATTATATTCTCTCTCCTCTTCCTTTTCTCTGCTTATTTTGCTGATCCCACACCAATATATTTCAATACTAAAACTCAAATTGAAAACTGATAATGCTGGTACTGTGTTTTATGATAATTTATGCAGCTTGATGTTCATAATAATTTTTAGTTGTGTGAAGGCTATCTCCCCTGGATGTTTTTCCTCTTCACACTCTTCAAGAAAGAATATAGCAATATCAGATAAGTATTACATAATTATCACATTAAAGATATATTTTATGCAAACAATATATCCAATGAGCCATCTTCCCCTTATTCTCCATGTGGTTCATATATAGTGCTGGGTTGAAAATCAAAGGTATCCCAAAATTCCCATATTGATAAAAAATGACCCACTTTTTAGAATAAAATATGTGATTTTTTTGTTCTTTTTTTAAATGAAAGACTTTAAGTTTTTAAAGAAGTTTTAGGTTTATATAAAAACTTAAAGAAACTGAGATTTCCCATATATCCCTTGTTCCCGCATACACATAGCTCATTCATGTCAACATTCTGTACCAAAGTACTACATTTGTTATAATCAATGAACCTACAGTAGCACATCATTATCACTCAGAGTCCATAATTTACCTTAAACTTCCCTCCTGGTGTATTGCATATTCTGAGTGCGGACAAGTTTATAATGATATATGTTCATCATTATAGTATATACAGAATACTTTCTCTGCCCTAAATATCTTCTGCTCTCCACCTATCCATTCCTCCCTTCCGCCAAGCACTGGCAACTGATCTTTTTACTGCTTCCATAGTTTTTCCTTATGCAGATGCCATGTAGTTGGAATCATGCAGTATGTGTCCTTTTCAGATTGGCTTCTTTCCCTTAGTAAGACACATTTACATTTCCTCATGTCTTTTCATGGCTTCATAGCTCATTTCTTTTTGGTGCTGAGTAACATCCCGTAGTCTGTACGTACCTACCACACTTCATCCATTCTCTGAATGAAGGACAGTTTCTAAAGTTTCTCCATTATAAACAAAGCTGCTATAAAAATCGGTGAGCAGGTTTTTGGGTGGAAATGGCTTCAGCTCCTTTAGGCAGATACCATGGGGTGTGATGTGAGTGAACTTTGCCCTAATGAAACAGAAGACTAGGCCTTAAGCCCTTCATGCCTTTGAATTGACTTTGTAATTTAGGTCACTAAAGTAGATAAAATGCACTTTTTAGAAAGCCTCTTTTCAATTCTCTGGTCAAGTTCTCAGACTGGCTACACATTGAAATTATCTGGGGGAGGTTTTAAAAAATATTCTAATATCTGAGCCTCATCTTTAAAGTGTTGGTTTAGTTTTTCAAATATAAAGCACTGGTATCCCTAGATGATCCTGCTATACATCCAGAATTGATAACCACTTTTATTTATGTACTAGAGGCCCTGTACATGAAATTTGTGCACTGTGATGAGGGGGATGTTCCTCAGCCTGATCTGCACCCTCTTGCAATCCAGGACCCCTTGGGGGATGTCTGACTGCCAGTTTAGGCCTGATCCCTAGGACATCCCTCTCGCAATCCAGGAATGCTGGCTCCTAATCACTCGCCTGCCTGCTTGCCTAATCACCCCTAACCACTCTGCCTGCCTGTCTGATCGCCCCTAACTGCCTAGGCCTGACTGCCTGATCACCCCTAAATGCTCACCTGCCTGCCTGATGCCCCTTACTGCTTGCCTGCCTGCCTGATTGCCCCAAACCACTCTGCCTGCCTGATTGCCCCTAACCACTCGCCTGCCTGATCGCCCCTAAGCATTCTGCCTGCCTGATTGCCCCTAACTGCTCACTTGCCTGCCTGATCGCCCCTAACCACCTCTGCCTCAGCTCCTGCCGCTGTGGCTTTGTCCAGAAGGACGTCTGGAATGACTCTGGAAGGTTGTTTGGCTGTCTGGTCTAATTAGCATATTGTGCTTTTATTATTATAGATATCTTTTAATTATATTTATTAGGGTGAAAATGGTTAATAAGATTATATGGGTTTCAAGTGTACAGTTCTATGATAAAACATCAGTATATTGCATTGTGTACCAACCACCCAAAGTCAAATCTTCAGCCACCATGTATTTGACCCCCTTTTATCTTTACGGCCCCTCCACTCCCTTCGCTCTGGTAATCACCATACTGTTGTTTGTGTCTATGAGTTTCAGGGTTATATCCCACATATGTTTCTTAACTTTTTCTGTCTGACTTATTTTGCTTAACATGATATTCTCAAGATCCATCCATGTTGCAAATGGCAGTATTTAACCTTTACTTAGGGGTGAGTAGCATTCCATAGTATGTATGTACCACATCTTTATCCAATCCTCTATTGAAGGGCATTTCAGTTGTGTCCATGTCTTGGCAATTGTGAATGATTCTGCAGTGAACATAGGAGTGGATATATATCTGTAAATAAATGTTTTCAACATTTTCAAATAGATACCCAGAAGAGGCCTTGCTGGACCATATGGTAACTTTATTCTTAATGTTTTGAGGAGCCTCCATATTGTTCTTCACAGTGATTGTACTGGTTTACATTCCTGCCAACTCTTTTTCTTCACATCTGCAACAGTCGTTACTACTTGTCTTGTTCATAACAGACATTCTAACAGGTGTGAGTAGCATCTCTTTGTAGTTTTGATTAGCATTTACCTAATAACTAGTGAAGTTGAGCATCCTTTCATGTATCTGTTGGCCCTTTATATGACCTATTGGGAGAAGTGTCTGTTCAGGTCCTATGCCTATTATTTATTTGGGTTGTTTGTTTCTTTGGTGTTGAATTGTATGAGTTCTTTATAAATTTTGGATATTAACCTATTTTTGGAATTGTTGTGAGAAAAACTTTAAATTTAGTAGTTTTCTGACCAAAAGAATCCCTGTGGAGTTTTCTTAGAAAACACTTATCCCCTGGCTGTCCTTTCAGAAACCTACCTTTCTTTGGTCATCTTAGTTAATTATTTTAAACAAGTAGTTAAAAAATTAAGCCAAGAAATTTTAGATTTAATCAGCTACAAATTAATAAACCTTGTTTAATCATTCTTTAGATTGTCATAGAATTTAACCCTATGCTCTAACCTACATTTTGTTACACTGGTGGTTACCATAGCTGCTTTTGGCAGGATTTCCATTCCATAAAGAATGATAAGTACAGCCCTAACCAGTTTGGCTCAGTGGATAGAGCGTCGGCCTGCAGACTGAAAGGTCCCAGGTTCGATTCCAGTCAAGGGCATGTACCTTGGTTGCGGGCACATCCCCAGTAGGAGGTGTGCAGGAGGCAGCTGATTGATGTTTCTAATTCTCTATCCCTCTCCCTGTCTCTCTGTAAAAAATCAATAAAATATTTTTTAAAAAATAATGAGAAGTATTGCAGCAGGTGTTGGGATTTCAGCTTTGGTGGTTTGTCGTAAAACAATTTATAGAAATTAGAATCAGAAACTGGTCCTTGATGTCCCATATCAGCAACATTTCCAGTAAGCTTTATATCCTGACACTTATTTTTTCAAAACTCATTAATGCCCTTATATTCCTTCTTAACATTAGTTTTGGTAAAAAGCAGATTTCAAGTAACAAGTTGTGATTCTGTACTGTTATCAAAAATTCTAAAATTTAACATTAAACATTATTCCAGGTTAGTCTTTCTAGGAATGAGGCCAGTGAATTTGGTTACCTCTTATGGAGGAAATAAAGTGAGGTGGGGGAATAAAATGGAAATGTTTAAAATGTTGAAACAAAAATCCAGGCCTGGAGCGCCAAATTTATAGAATTACCAAATGAATTTATTTGTATATGTAAGTCAAGTATATCAATGAGGAAGATAGCGTGAGAAAAGAGGAAATAGTGAAAGCACAGCATGCTTATTATTATTTTTTTATTCACATTAACAGTATAAGTTGTTCTGAAATCACTGGGTGATTAGGCAAACCTTCTGTGTGGCCTGGAATCTGCAGTCTTGATGCTACATAATTAATAATGTTCTTTTCAAAGTATGAGTGATAATTCCTTGATTGAATGCTCCACTTTCATTACATTACTAAATAAAAGGAAACAATAATTAGAACAATGTGCAAGCTAAGGAAAGCCCATATATGTAGAGAAGTAGAAGAATTAATCAAATGAAACATGAAATTATTATAGATAATTACAGTCATATAAAGATGATTAGCTTGCTTGCAATCAGACTTTTGTAAAGGGACAAAATATGCACGCATCTTTTTGATGTACATTTTGGGTTGTAACTAAGCTCTGGTACTTAGAATTACAGTAATATCTTTATTGCTTTTTGGAGGCCTCTGTAAGGTGCCTATTGAAAAATTTCATTTTAGTTGAACTCTATTCCCAATTCCTCTCATAAACATTAATTTTTATTTTCTCTGCATTCCCATGATAGCTCCTTTATATCATTCCAAACATCACTGTTTTCATATAGTCTTCTTTTACCCTTATCTCGCATCCTTCCATCCCCAGCTTTACCTTATTGTGGGAAACTGTTTATTGCCTTCACTATCTGATAAGCATAGACAGAGAACTCCCCGAAACCCCCCCGAAGGCTGGGTGCCTTTGAAGCCCTAGCAAAGCTAGGAGCTAGGTGCCACCTCTGTTTGTCCAGACAGTGGTAGCTGAAACTACTCCCCCATTTATTATTATGTAAATCCTTGCTGATGGGCTAGTCTGTTTGTTACTAGGGGGTCACCTGCCTAAGGGATATGCTATGGGTGCATCCCAGATCAATAAAAGCTTGGTGAGGCCTGAGCACAGGAGGAAGTCCTTTGGGACTTGCCGCCTGGTACCCCAATATTGCAAAATTATCTCGTGTCTTTTTCTCTCATTTGTTGTGCGGCTCCTCTTTCAGATACCGAACCCTACTCCACGCAGAACGTGGAGGGAGTCTTACACGACACCTTATGTCTTATTCTTGGTAGTCTCTCCCCACATTTAATATCATGAGTGCACATGTTTGGTTTTCAGTAAGTGCTTGATGAATGCTTGAATTTAACCAAATGAAAGACATCATTAAAATTAAATCATGAAAATAAAACTATGGTCCCTAGTTCCCAAGGGCAAATATTTAAAAACAAGCAGGTCCTTTACATAATGCAAAAACTAAAGACTGTTTTACTAAACTATTCCATAAATAGTAAATTATTATAGGATAGGGCACTACCAGAAAATTCAATGCACAGTGAATGAAGAGCTAGAACTTGTAGCAACAGAATAGAAAATGTTAGAACTAACCACCTATCAAGCTTCAGTTTCAAGTTCTCGACAGCTGGTAGGACTCCTTAGTGACTTAAGAAAGTAATGTTTGTTCACCACCTACTATTTGTGTGAAACTATGCTGTATACTTTAGAAATTTAAAGGATAAATGGGTCACCACAAGTGGCCATGCAAGTTGTGCACTGCCCAACTCTAGTAAGGTGGAAAGCAATTTATTTACATATAGAATTGGTTTTAATTTCTTCCTTAGAAAAATGTTAGATTTCCTCAGTGAGGATGCTTTAGAGTAGAACAAAATGGAAGACTTCTGGTATGTCCTGATTGGAGGCTTTTGACATGGCGAAACGGTAGGCAGTCAACTAGAAGTGGGCACGCTCTGCGATTGGTTAGGGGTCCTCATTTGTCTCTCTGTCCTTAGTCCCACGTTGGAAGCAAAGACAGAGATTAGGAGATTAGGAGACCTTTAAAAAAAATGGTTGACTTTAATGAAAGAGGAATGGAGAGGGTGAAACATTGTTTGGCTGCCTCCTGCATGCCCCCTACTGGGGATCAAGCCCACAGCCCATTTATGTGCTCCAGAATTGAACAGTGGGACAATGCTCAACCAAAGGAGACACACCGGCTGAGCAGAAAGGGAAACCATTCAGTTATTAATCAAGTCTTGGCTACTTGGGGCTGATTGTCCCAGAAGTTATTGTTTAGTTTCCTGGTTTGTCCAGAGTTAGCAATCTGTCTTCCTAGATTGCTTATTATAAATAAAGGAGGTTGCTGCAGGTTATGGGTCAGAGTTTTATATTTATCTATGATCTAGTCATTGTCCATTTGCATATTCAGTCGCTCAGCACTGTGTTGAATAATTGAGAAGGTATCAGAAAACACTCAATTTTAATGTGGCAATGCCATCTTGCAGGTTTCTGCATGCATAGGTGAAGTGATTCTATTCTATGCCCAAATTCTACATTTAAGGTCTGTTATATATGGTTTCCTCATGGGACATTCCCACCTCTTTGAGAAATAAAAAAAGGGATGGAGGAAAGACTCTACTCCAAGCAGTGACCTGAATGCCAATCTTGATCTTGAATCCTATGCACCGTATGCTCTGGAATTAATTTAAAAACATCTTTAGACCTTAGTATTAAAGATTATGATGCAAATTATCTCACAAGACTGTTGTCACAAATGGGATAAATTAAGAATTTTAGAAGCCCTAAGCAGGGACCTGTTTATTGAATCTCCTCATATGCAATTCAAAATAAAAAAAATTTTTTTTGCCCTAGCCGGTTTTGCTCAATGGATAGAGTGTCAGTCTGCGGACTCAAGGGTCCCAGGTTTGATTCCAGTCAAGGGCATGTACCTTGGTTGTGGGCACACCCCCAGTAAGGAGTGTGCAGGAGGCAGCTGATCGATGTTTCTCTCTCATTGATGTTTCTAACTCTCTATCCCTCTCCCTTCCTCTCTGTAAAAAATCAATAAAATATATTTAAAAAATAAAAAAAAATATTTTTAAGTCATAAATTAATTGCAAAAATGTTTTTATTTTTCCTATGCTAAATACTGTCATGCTACTTTAAATATATAAAATAATTCCTATTCTATTTTGGGAAGAGATTAGTCAGATATTGCTTATGCCCTAAGCATGTGTTTAGAGCACCCCAATGTAACCTATTGCTGGTGGGAATTAATATAAACCCAATACATAATACATGTAGCAATACATAACTCAGTAGCATGATAATGATTAATTTCATTGTGATATTGAAAAGTTTTGTTTAATCTTATAATGGTGAATAATGAATACATATCCATATAATAAATATGATGGGTAGAAATATATTGTATTTATATGGAGTCCTATTTTCTAAAGTTTTAGAAAAATTCTCATGTTAGCAGGTAAAAACGTTCTGTTAACATTGTAAAATTACTGTTTTTAAATCAAAAGGACTTTTAGAGGCATCAAGAAGTGGAAAAGAACTCATGACATTTTTTAAGGGTCAAGTCTGTCTTGAACCTCTTTGAAAAATTCTAAATTTATTATTTTTCCTTTTAGGGTAAGATTTGAACACCTTGGTTAAAGATGAAAGGGTTATTTTGTAAATGTAGAATAACAACTCCTAATAATGATGTGCAGAGTGCCTAAAACACACATTACCCTGCATCAGAAGAAACTAACTGTGGGAAAAAAATGGGAAAGTTATAATTTTAGAATGGCCAAATGCATGTTCCTTAAAGTAATGTATTTTAAGAAAAATTATTTTGCTATAATATCTTCTCAGAAACAGGTGAAAATTGTTTTAATTCAAATTTTCAGGGCAAATGTGTGGTGTATTTTTTTGCTGGTTTTCCTCTTTATTTTCAGCATAGTCTTTTTTTTAACATTCATATTTAATAAATGTTTTTTATGTGTATTTTCATTCATTCTTACATTAATTCTTCAATTACTTATCTATTTGTGGATAAATAATATTGAGCTCTTCCTGTCTGCCTGCCACTGGGCTAACCTTGAGAGACAGTGTGATCATAATGGGCCTGGTGCCTACCCTCCAGCATCGTAGTTCAAACAGGAAATGACAACGTAATGTAATTTGGGTTGTGATGGAGGAAGTCCCGTGTGCTGTGACAACACATGTGAAAGGACCCTGACATGAGCTTGAATGTAAGCCTGAATATATATGGATGTGAAGATCAAGAGACAGAAAGGGGTGGGAGTAGACTGTTTCCTGGAGTTCTGCCTTAAGTGAGATCTGAAGAATGAGATCTGAAACCAAACCAGGAGGAAATAGTGTTCCAGATTCAGGGGGGAAAAAAAGTTTGGAAAGGCCCAAAGGCAAATGAGAGCAAAGTGGTAAATGGTACGAAGAATGAAATTTATTAAGAATCAATTTGCACAGAGCCCTTTATGACATTTAATTGGCTTTGCATTTTATTCTGTGGTCAAGGTGCAGCTTTTAGGATGTTTCATTAAAGGCTTTCAATTAAATGTTTAATTGATTTAAAAAAGATTTATGAACATAAATCATTTCAGGTTTTTGAAACTTGAAATAATAGCTATGGGGATAAGGTGGGGTTTCTTTATTTCTTTTTTTTTTTAAATTTATTTTAGCCACTTAAAATATTACTGAAAAATATATGGCTGTGTATGTGGTTTATAAAATATGCAGTGAAGATTAGATAAAACAACTTCAAAGGAGAGATTTTGTCCCATTTTCTTGTTTTGATGGCTAAGATTAGGTCTTTGGGGAATGTGAAACGTGGGGTTTTGGGGTGCAGACTTCTTCTTGTGGGTTTTTGCCCTATGAAATTTGAAGAATAAAACCTGAGGACAAAAAGGCTTCTTTAATAAAAAATGTAGAAGTTTATTGGAAGCAGATACAAACTCCATGAGGGGCCCTCAAATGGGAAAAACCTACTCTCTCTCTCTAATGGGAAAATCAACCTAAAAAAATGTCTCCTGTCCCTTTGTCTCCCGTTTCTATATGCTGCAGTTCTTTGTCTGAACCTGACCCTTTCTAGTTGGACCCTTCCTTGATTTAGGACCCCTGTGCTTTCCTCTCTGGTCATTCTGCGACATGGTGTTAGTTTCCAAGCTCAAAGTCCATGTGGTGTCCCCCTCCTTCTCTCCCCTTATCTTGCAGCATTCCTCTATCCTCTGTACAAGTAAGATAAGCATTTTGGCATCTCCAAGCCCCCATTTATGCATTTCTCTCCCATGGACCCTCTCTTAGTTGTCATGGCCAGATATGTTTTATTACCCCTTAGGTCAGGGCTCCTTTAGATCTAACTTATGGCTGCTTTAATTGTTCAGGGCAGATATGCCTCCATCCTTTTTGGACACAACCCCCACCACCACCATCTTAAGCTAGTTAGTTAACCCTTTTCAATTGAAAGGAGTGAAGTGAATGTTCAAAAATTACTAGGACATTTCAGAACAATCACTCATATGTATTTCAAAACACTACATGCTAGATATTGATAGACATTCTGAGTCCAGGAGTACCAGGTGAACTTAGTTCAGTATTTCATATTCTGTTGCATCGCTGATCAATCCAGAAGATAGTGCTTGCTTAAGTCAGGAATGGGGTAGTCTATTACTTACCTAGATTAGTTTGTTGATTAGAGAAGTTGCAAGCCTTGGCATTCTAATAAAGGATGTTTGGTCAAAGGTCAAATACTTACTGTTGGTATACTTCTTTTGAAGGTTAAATAGAAATATCTTGTGTGGAAAAAATCCATTACACTGGGATTACTATGACCATAGGATATCTCTCCTAATAACATGAAATGGTTGTGTCAATTGAAAGAAAAATACCAGAAGTAATGCAGAAATATTAAAGTTCACCAATAGTCCATGAAGTCAAATTTAGAACATAATACAGTACATCAAAATTATATTTATTGAAAGGATATTTGTAAATTATATGTATTTTCAAAGTCAATTTAAGTACTACATTTACTTTAAAAATTTGTGTTAACTAACTCAAAGAGAAAATGCAGCTAAGTAAAGAACCAAGGCTCATTAACTATGGGATGACTACTTTCCAGCTCTGCTGTCAGAGAGGGATCTTCAGAATGTTTTATTTGAAAGCCAAAAGTACTAGAAAAATCTAACATAAAGCAGTACTTTGAAGGATTTTTAAGAAGAAAGAAGAATGTCATCCTTGAGGATTTTAGTGTTATTTGATAAGATACAAAAAAAAATTCAAAAACAGAGATTGATTTATTTTTTCTCAACCTATTGTTTTTAAAAAGCTTTGAATTAAAGCATACATTTGAATGATCAGAATATTAATTACTGAATCTGAATTTTCTGCACATATTTCATAATTGTTTAGTAACTTTTACTTTCATCTGAGATAAGGCCTATGCCATTGATGAGTTTATGAAATTTTACCTACTTTATTTTTTGAGGATTGTGCGTGTGTGTGTATGTGTGTGTGTGTGTGTGTGTGTACCCCTTTTACAACCACACCAACATTTGCCTTGAGTAGAAATATGATGACATTGGGAGCACAGTTTCTTGAAACCTAATTGACACTGCTTTCTTCATTGACCTTGCTTTTAATCAATGGAACATTGTAGTAAAATCAAATTATGAAGAACTCATCTACAATTAGAATTTAAGAAATCAGAATGCCTATTTCTGGAATGCACTACTTTAACAACACAGTAAATGCTTTATTAAATGCCTATTAAGTACATATTTAGCCTCAGGGGTTTTTGGATATTTCAAATACACCACAGTTTAAAGTAATTCATCTGAGTAGTTAGACTGTTAAGCCAAGAACAAAGGATAGATTCCCTTGGATTGGTGAGAGAGGAAAGAGAATGGTATTTGACATATGGGGAAAGTTTAAAGAACAAATCTCAAAACAAAACAATGAAGATTTGAGAGATTTGTAAGTGGAAATGTTACTAGAAGTCTTGAAAACAGAAGAACAAACAAAACAAGCATTACCTACAGAGGGTAACTGCCTATTTAATTACTAGAGGCCCAGTGCACAGATTCATGCACTGGTGAGATCCCTCGACCTGGCCTGCACCCTCTTGCAATCTGGGACCCCTCAGGGGATGTCCAGTTTCGGCTGATTCCCGCAGCCAGGCTGAGGGACCCCACCGGTGCATGAATCCATGCATATAAGATCCTTAGTTAATCTCTTCCTATCCTCCCCCCACCCTCTTCCCTCTGAGATTCATCAGTCTGTTCCATATTTCCATGCCTGTGCATTGTGCATCTGGTGGTCAGTGCACGTCATAGCTAATGGTCGAAAGGTCGAATGATTGCTTAGGCTTTTATATATATATATAGATTTATTTGTTCCATTAAAGCATTTATTTACTCATGAACCATAATCTAATATTTTTCTTTGGGACAGTTTGGGTTAATCCCATTAGCCTTTCCAAATCTGTTTTCTATTACATACTTGTACTCATTTTCATTCACCAACACATTCATTCATGTCATCATTTTTCCATGGGCAATCATCCATGGGTGACTTACTGTGGAAGTCATGCAAACATGAATGAGAAGCAGTGCTTCCTAGGACAAATCTCAACTTCATAATGTTGCCAAATAAACTTTCAGGTGTGGAATTATTATTTATCCTGAATACTAAGTTTGACTGTGTTTTCTGATATATCTACAAATAAGGAAACATGAAATATTTGGATTCCAAACCCATGAATATAGTCTAAAAGTTGACATTGTTACATTTATTTTATTTTTTATTTTTTTTAAATATATTTTATTGATTTTTTACAGAGAGGAAGGGAGAGGGATAGAGAGTTAGAAACATTAATGAGAGAGAAACATCAATCAGCTGCCTCCTGACACTCTCCACTGGGGATGTGCCCACAACCAAGATACATGCCCTTGACCAGAATCGAACCTGGGACCCTTCAGTCCTCAGGCTGATACTCTATCCACTGAGCCAAACCAGTTAGGGCGACATTGTTATATTTAGAAAATGACTTTAATTAAGAGATAATTTCCAGCATTATAAAAATGACCCTTTCAATTTGTTCACAAGGTTATTAGGTTTTTATACAACATAGAAAGTTCATGTACATGATCCTTATTAATTATGATAATGACTAATTGTGATAATTGACTAATTGACTAATCAACTAATGTTTATTAGTATTTACTAATTCTATTTGTGACTTTATATCCTTAATTAAAACACTTTAAGATGTGAACCAAGTCAGAGATTCAATCACTTTTTAGATCAGTAATTGCATTCAACAATTCTCTCATTGTGGCCTAATTAACTTATCACAATATTCGCCATTACTATTGATGATCGTGAGGTTTTTTAATCCTCACCCAAGGATATTTTCTTCCATTGACTTTTAGAGAGAGTGGAAGAGAGAGGGACAGAGAGATATATCGATGTGAGAGAAACACTTTGATTGGTTGCCTTTTGCACACACCCTGACCAGAGCCAGGGCCAGGGAGGAGCCTGAAACCCAGATACTTGCCCTTGACTGGTAAGTGCCCTTGACCAGAATCCAACCCGGAACCCTTCGATCCACAGGCCGACGCTCTATCCATTGAACCAAACCAGCAAGGATGATGATAGTGTTTTTCTAGGTGCCTACGGATTCTTTTGCATAATTCAGTTTGATACTTACCTATGTTATAGGTGTCTACAAATAAGATAACTGAGGTCTATGAGATTAAGAAACTTGATTAGTCTTAGATAGCTTGTGCAATGGTAAAGCTCAGAGTCAACACCAAGTCTGTGTAGACTGAAATTCTACTTTAACCATTCCCTGACATTTCCACTTTCATAAACACTCAAAATCACAGGCAGGAAGTTTCTTTTCTCATACACATATGCTCTCTCATGTGTTGCTGAGTGTTATCTATTTATGCGAGACAGCTGCTCTTCCAGTCCTGAATTTGTTAGTCTAGATTTGAAACTACCACTGATAATGTTATTTTTTCTATTGTCATCAACTTTTTTACAGCAATCTGTAACACATTGAGAAATGCTTCTAGGAAATAGCTTTGTGACTCAAGACTGGCACTTCAGAACTAAGTAATTTAATATTCACAGAGGAATGTACTGAATGCACCGATTTCCTTAGGGCTTTGGTTGGACTCACAGAAATGAGAATGTGCTGCTCTGTATAATAGGTCTCGAGCTTTCTTCACAATAAGCTGTTCATGCAGGTGGCCCAGAAATCATTGTGACATTCATCTAAAGGAGGATTCAGCCACCCTGTCTTGTTTATTTGGTTACTTTTATATGTGTGCTGCTATTACTTGAAGCTGGATTTCTGAACTAATTTTCTTTTCCATATATTAGTATGCCATTACCTTCTGAAAGAAATAATTTTACTTCCTTTAAAATGGTTATAATAATACTGCTTATGAATTTGGGCTCCAATTCAGTTTTACATTCTACTAACAAAATTTCTTTTTTAGGTTGTGTCTACATGACTTCAAATTCTTGGATGGGAAAGAAGAATCTATCATTACTGTGATAGAATGCCATATATCTAAATACAATGGAAATCATATGGAGTTTCTTAGCAGTCAGACCAGATGTAATAGGAAAGGCTGGAGGAACTATACGTTCACTATGATTTAATTTCAACTATCCATACTCTGAAGCATCCAGATTTTTAAAAAATCACTTTTACACGATGACATATGCTTATTATAGCTTTCAAAAATAAAGATGAGCTCAGCCCGCATGACACAGTGGTTGAGCATTGACCTATGAACCTAGAGATCATGATTCGATTCCCAGTCAGGCACATGCTCGGGGTTTCGGGCTTGGTCCCCAGTAGGGGCGTGCAGGAGGCAGCCAATCAATAATTCTCATCATTGATGTTTCTATCTCTCTCTCCTTTTCCCTTTCTCTCTGAAATCAATCAAAATATATTTTAAAAAGGTAAAGAAGAAATGATAGCTCAGCCAGGGTGCTGACCTGTTCAGCCATTGTAAATCTGGAGACTATTTGCTTTAGGAATACTGGTTGGTAAATAAACAATTACTTTTTGCAGGAGAACTGGTACCATTGTAATTAGCTAATTATTAATAATAGAAAAGGAGCAAAGGGAAGGCCAGGCATTATAGGCATGTCCCCTGCCAAACACTGGGGGAAGAGGACTGGACAAGAGAAAACAGATGCATGCCCAGTGAAGTTGGGATGACGAGGGAAAGTGCTTTTGTCAGTCACACCTTGGAACAGAGGTCATTGGCCGGGATGGGCATGGCCACTGCAAGTGTGAGGAAATTTGGGATATAATCCCCTGAACAAAGAAGTTTGCTCTCTTGGCTCTTTGGGGACTCGTGTGACTCTGGGCTTGTGGAGCTCTTTTGCTCCTGCTTCCCTGCATTTGCCCGCATGGCTCGCGGCCATGTGGACCCCACACACAATGACCGAGTGGCCTGCAGCCAGCCTGATGCTGAACTGAACTTAGCTCCAACCTGGAAAGGAGATTCTGGACACTGGCTTTGATTTTTGCATTACTGAAACCCCAGCAACACTTCTATGACTGGACTTTGGAAACGCAGGGATGTAATTCCACGTGAATAAAAATCTCTCTTTCTCCCATGTGAGTCTCAGAAAATTCCTTTACTTGAGATAGCATAAGAACTCCACCCCCTGCAGTCCCCAGTGGGGAAGCAGGCCCCACTTCATCTGATAACTGAACTACTTACTAAAGGTGCATTATGACAGGATTAAAGAATCCTTCATCCATCTTAATTATTCACACCTGAATCTAACCCTATTTGCCTGCGTGGAATGACAGAGGAGCACTGAAGTTGTAGACTCAGATCAATGGCTCTTCTCAGGAGAGCCAAAAGTTGAGCATAGTTGTCAGAATGTGTTGATTAACTCAAGGCTCGCATATCAAGAGCTGTAATTTTTTATGAATGCAATTTAAAAATTATATAGGGTGCAAAAAATATGTAAAGCCTGACTTATGCTTATGCTCCAAGTCTCTGTTCAAATATCACCTGTTTAGAGAGGGCTCCCCTTATCTGCCCATTCCTACCTACCTCACCCAGCACATCAGACAGATTTTCATTTCCAGGAAGATAAATATCAATCTTTAGTATCCCACATAAATAAAAAAAAAACTCTTTGGGGGTCTTTTGATATTTTCCAGAGTAAAAGGGTCAGGAACTTGAATCCCATATACATAGAGTCATTGGGCTCTCAAGTTTGGGAACATTGAGATATAATTTATTTACCCCTACAGAACTTATTCTTTGGTTAAGGATTTTGTTTAAAATAAGGTTGTGTGGTTGGTAAAGTGTCATGTGTTAAATACCTTTGTCTATTGACTCACAGTCCCTACCCCTCCATAAAAGAAGAAATCAAACTCTAAACTTATATTTGATAAACCATCCCAGAATTACTGATCCCTATATATTTTTTGCTCTCTTTATCCAGGGAAATTTTTCCACATAAATGGGCAGCCTGCAGCTAAATTAAATATTCTATTATTTTCTAATTATATACCACACCACTAAACATAAGCATTACTGCACCTGGAAATATTTGATTGCTATGTACAACCGACATACTGTATCCTACTAAGCAACAGATGAATTAGTCTTACTGATGACATCTAGTTACTCTGTAGTCAAAAAGGTTTAAGAAACAGTTCTGAAAGATTTAAATCCAGAGGTCAATGTCAAAATGTATTATGTTTTTTAATAGAAATTTTGTTTAGGTATACAGAAAGTTATTAACTGAGAGAAACAATTTTAAAAGTTGACTTGTGATCTCTCCTAGGGAAAGAAAGAAGGCAAGTGACTTGTGTAATATTCATAGAAGAAAATATTAATTTTTATTTATTGAAAAATAGAATTTGTACAAACTTTTAAATATAAACTTCTGTATTTTTCTTCAGTTTATAGAATGAGAAAAAATCAATTATAAAGTATGAAATATAAAATAAAATATAAGATGAATGCTAATTTTTAATTATTCCAATTTGATTTGGCAAAATATATTGCCTTCTTTAGCCCAATATAAGATATTCACATTATTTTATATTCAGCTAATGAAACAATAAAAAGAGTTGACATGTTTTTATCAGCCAGCAACGTTTTACTTCAGAAAACAAGTGCATTTTTTTTTTTAATATATTTTATTGATTTTATACAGAGAGGAAGGGAGAGAGATAGAGAGTTAGAAACATCGATGGGAGAGGAACATCGATCAGCCGCCTCCTGCACATCTCCTACTGGGGATGTGCCCGCAACCCAGGTACATGCCCTTGACCGGAATCGAACCTGGGACCTTTCAGTCCGCAGGCTGACGCTCTATCCACTGAGCCAAACCGGTTTCGGCAACAAGTGCATTTTTGTTGCATTAATAAACTTTAAAATTTTGCAAAATGACACTAGGAAGACCTTTGACAGAAATTTCTATCTTAATCAACCACAGCTTACTTTACCTCTAATTGACTTGATTAAAGCTGTATATCTGATTCATGTTTGCATATATATTTATTATGCTGGAAAACTTTAAATATATGTAAAATTTATACTGCTATTTAGTCATAAACACTTGCTGGAGAGACAAGTATTAATCTGAGTCTGGCTTCATTTCAGGATGCCACATTAATATTCTTAACTACTTTGCAGGGTTAGAACAAGAGTACGAGTTTATAAGAAGTAAAAATATAAAAATTACAACTACATTTAATCTACTACATTTTTACATTGTACACAAGAGGTATGTCTGAGTGTACTTGTGAAACTACAAATAAGTTAAAGTACATATATTTTCCTGTAGTTATATATTCATTAGACATAAAGCCAGTAATGATAATAATTCTTCACCATTGTATTATGTCTAGCATTCGTGACCTTCACAATGCTTGACCTCCAGAGAAACTGGTTTGTGGAGAAGATTTCTCCAATTTGCTCATGAAAATCTTAAGGTTAGCAGAAGTTATATAGTTTGTTCTAAACCTTAAGACTTCTGAGTGGTAAAGCTAAAACTCAACTTTTATCCTTAGTTTGCTATTTGAGTCTTTAGCCAATTTTAAATAAAGGGCTTTAGTTAATAATCTTTTCACTCAATGTCAGCCTCGATAACAAGAAACTTAGCAGGCCTGAACATTACTGAACTGCAAATTGGTTCAAATTTTCTCTCCTTATTTATTGAATGTGCTAACATACCAATGAACAACATTGTCATTGTCAATGTTGTCAACAGCACTCAGGCATCTTTCTACAGACATGTATTTATACATGAAGGGAAGTATTTCTCACATCATTGGTTCTCTCAAGTAGTTTTGTTGCATACCTACTATTAGCCTGGCACAAGTTAGGTACATAAGATGGTGATAAACAATTCTATATATTAAAAGATATTATATGTCACTGAAGTCACACTTTAAACAAAGAGTCACATACAAAACATTAACTGCAATTATTGCAAGTGGTATTAAAAAAAATACTGGTGCTGTGAGAATATGTAACGAAGGGACTAGGTTACTTTTATGTAAAAACCTGAATGTCTATTAGATACCAGCCAGGTGAATGAGGTTTGGGATTGGGGATGGTGGGTGAAAGAAAGGAAGAATGCTCTAAGCTAAGGAAACACGTATGATGGCCCTACGTTGGGAAGAATAGTGATTTTAAGAAACTGAGACACCAGCATGGTGTAGGTGTAATGTCTAAAGGGGATTTATGACAAAATAATGTGAGGCACACACAAGGATGTCACCACTAATTGTACCCTTGGACATGAGTAGAAAAAGAAGATTTGTATGAAATTCAAACACTTGTTCAATACAAGGTTTGGGCTGAGTTAATCCACTCTCTGGCAGGGCACAACGTTGACAGTTACAACAGAAGGATTCCATGTGTGCATGACATTTCTCAGGGACCATCTAACTCAGCGGTTCTCAACCTGTGGGTCGCGACCCCTTTGGGGGTCGAACGACCCTTTCACAGGGGTCGCCTGAGACCATCGGAAAACACATATATAATTACATATTGTTTTTGTGATTCATCACTATGCTTTAATTATGTTCAATTTGTGACAATGAAAATACATCCTGCATATCAGATATTTACATTATGATTCATAACAGTAGCAAAATTACAGTTATGAAGTAGCAACAAAAATAAGTTTATGGTTGGGGGTCACCACAACATGAGGAACTGTATTAAAGGGTCGCGGCATTAGGAAGGTTGAGAACCACTGATCTCACTCTAGATGAGTCAGTGATTATAGATAGGGCACTGAAGACACAAAGTCTCTGCCACAGCCAACAGATGAGAGGAGAATACATTGGATGTTTCATTCTGGCTTTAGCATGGATGAAAACAATCTTGCACTTTGGCAGAGTCCTAAGACTTTAGATATTACCAGTGTCAATCTCAAGTTACCTGGAGGTTTTAAAAATCAATACCTGCTTTTATCTGCTATTGATTTCAGGTATTAGCCCAGCCTTCCAATACTCCTCCTGACAGCCTGGCTGCTATTTTACTTGTTAGGTTATGAATTTTTTTCTCCCCACACCTCAATTCAAGATGAAAAATATCCAAATCCTACTGCAGTGCTTAATTTGAAGGGTTCTGTTCAATACTTCTGAATCACTTGTGCGCACTGAAATGTCACCCTGTCATATAGATGTTTTCTTTGGACATCTAATTCCCCAAATACTCACCGTGGTTCACAAGGTGAACATTTATTACTTGAAAGGAGAATGGCAGTGAGAAATATTTGTCAGCTCTATTAAAGCTGTGAGAAAGAGCAGCTACTATTTCCTCCACTTGACACTTTTTGTCGCATGGGGAGGGTGAGGTTACACACCTTAAAGAGACCTTATCTCTTGGCTTTTGTCTTCACTTCCTTGCTCAGTTCCCTGAGCTCTGCCTCTTGTAACACACAAAACCAATGGTTTCCAAGTCATTGAATATTTTAAAGGACTTAATATGTTAGGTAGTGAAGGATCCAGCTCCTAAATTGAATCTTGGCGTGTAGACAGATGAATTGAATTCAGTCCAAATGAGCAGGGACCAGACTTGTTGCTCTCCTGAGAAGAAAAAAGAAAAAAAGAAAAGAGCAGATAAAAGTTACAATTGTACCCTCGGTAAAGTACACAGTCATTGTTTTATTGGCACTTTCTGACAACAGTTGTTTTTTTTTTTTTTTTTTTTCATTTTAAAGACACCATTTACAAAATGTCTTTCCATGATCATGTCTATTTAATGAGGGACATGAGTGTTAGCTCTGTTCTCAGGACCTTTGTTATTTGTGGAGACATTATCAGCATATCTCATATTAAATTGCTTCTTTTCCCCCCCTCATACTTAAAGTTATAAGAGAGTCTGTAAAGCTAGAGTGAACAATTAAAAAAAAATAATAATGATTATTATTTATATGAATTGTTTACCAGATAATAATTTTTGGGCATGGTCCCATTTGTTTCTCCAGTATCCAAATGAAATTGTTTTTTTTAAAAGGAATCAGTTCCCACAGTTTCATTCAATAATGAATTTGTCCTTTTTGTAGAAGTATTTGTGTTTACCTGTTGCCATTTTTTTTGCAACTTTTTGGGAAGACAATTGGCAAGACCCATCCACATTTTATTCATTTATTTTTAAATTTATCTTTATTGTTCAAAGTATTACAGATGCCCCACCCCCCTTTTTCCCTATTGACCCCCTCCACCTCACACCAGCCCCCGACCCCCAAGGCCTTCACCAAACTGTTGTCTGTGTCCATGGGCTATGCATCGATGCCTATAAATTCGCCGTTAATCTCCTTTTGTTCCACAATCATGCTCACTTTTTTGTTTTTTCTGTTACTGTTTTTAGTCTGTTCAGTTACTGATGATTTCTATTTTGTAAAGTTTTAGAGCTATTCTTAATCTTTATCATAATTATAATAATGACTTCCAAAAATCTCTGTTTTGCTGTTTTCCTTTGATTACACTTTATTCATATGTGCTTTTTGTATAGGGAGACCATATGTATCAATTTGCCTGGCATAAGACCTGATTTTACCTGTTTAACTCAAAAACACCCTACTTTGGAAATTCACTGAGTGTTCAAAAGATCTAGGTGTTCAGACGTGGCTACTGGAACTAGAGTCTAGATCAGGGGTGGGCAAAATTTTTGACTCGAAGGCCACAATGGGTTCTTAAACTGGACCAGAGGGCCAGAACAAAAGCATGGATGGAGTGTTTGTGTGAACTAATATAAATTCAAAGTAAACATCATTACATAAAAGGGTACAGTCTTTTTTTTTTTTTTAGTTTTATTCATTTCAAATGAGCCGGATCTGGCCTGCGGGCCGTAGTTTGCCCACGGCTGGTCTAAATTATCAGGTAGGACAATGTGCCCAAGAGCCTTCTGCCCCACTATGGGAAAATGCACTCTTCCTGACCTGCCTACGGTGAGAATTAGATCCTCATGCTGGAATCTCTCCTGCACTGAGAGCCAGATCTTGTTAAGCACCCTTTTCAGAATGGATCCCCTGCAGCACCCTTTCACCATGCTCTCAAACCCAAGTCTCACGTGATAACTTCTCACTGACAAAGGTGGGGCAAGTGAATTTTAACTTCTAACTGTAGATGAGTAATCCTATCTAATAAAAGAGGAACATGGTAATTAGCCGTACCTCTGCTACCCTTCTCATTGGCTAATCAGGGCGATATGGAAATTAACTGCCAGCCAAGATGGCGGCCGGCAGCCAGGCAGCTTGAAGCGAACATGAGGCTTGCTTGCTTCAGTGACGGAGGACTCCAACGTTCCCCGCCTGCCGCTGCTGGCCTCTGAGCTTGCAGTTTGAAACATTGTAACAAATATAGAAGCTAAAAAAAACCCCAGAAACCTGCTTTCAGCCAGCCGGGATCTCAGAGCTGGAGTTGAAACAGTGTTTCGATTATAGAACCCAAACAAACCAGATACCTGCTTTCAGCAGCCGAGGCCTCAGAGCTGGAGCCAAACCTAAGAACTAAAGCTGGCCCAGAATAAAAAAAGAAAAAGAAAAAAAGGAGCGGCTGGGAGCTTCAGTCACCCACCAGCCTGAAAACAGCCCTCAGCCCCTCACCCAGGCTGGCCAGGCACCCAAGCGGGATCCCCACCCTGATCCAGGACACCCTTCAGGGCAAACCAGCCGGCCCCCACTCGTGCACCAGGCCTCTACCCTATATAGTAAAAGGGCAATATGCCTCCCAGCACTGGGATCAGCGGAGCCGCGAGACCTCCCGGAACCCGGATCAGTGTGACGGGGTAATGCACAAACCCCCTGATTGCCCTGTGGGGACGGGGCCACAACCTCCCTATCTGCCCTGCTCTGTTCGTGACAGGGGAAGGCACCTCAACCCCCTGATCGGCCCTGCTCTGTGCCTGATAGGGGGGAGCTCCCCAACCCCCTGATCACCCTGCGGCTCTGTGTGTGACAGGGTGTGGCTCTCCAACCCCCTGATTGGCCCTGCTCTGTGTGTGATGGGGTATGGTGCCCCAACGCCCCCCGCCCCCCAAGGGCTCTGCTCTGAGTGTGACGGGGTAGAGCCATAACCTCCCCATCGGCCCTGCCCTGAGTGTGACAGTGACGGCGCCCCAACCATCTGCTTGGCCCTGCTCTGTGGGTGATAGAGGGCAGCACCCCAAACACCTCCCACGGGCCCTGCTCTGTGTGTGACAGGGTAGAGCCATAACCCCCTGATCCGCCCTGCTCTGTGTGTAACAGGGGGCGGTGCCCTAACTCCCCTATCGGCCCTACTCTGTGAGTGACAGGGGGGAGCTCCTCAACCCCTGATCGGCCCTGCTCTGTGCATGACAGGGGGGAGCTCCCCAACCCCCTATTGACCCTGCTCTGTGTGTGACAGGGTACAGAGCCCCAACCCCCTATTGACCCTGCTCTGTGTGTGACAGGGTACAGAGCCCCAACCCCCCTGATGGGCCCTGCTCTGTGAGTGACAGGGGAAGGCGCCCCAACCCCCTGATTGGCCCTGCTCTGTGCATGACAGGGGGTGGCACCACAACCTCCCCATCGAACCTGCCTTGAGTGTGACAGGGAGTGGTGCCCCAACCCCCCAATCGGCCCTGCTCTGAGCCCGACCAGGGGCTGTACCTAGGGATTGGGCCTGCCCTCTGCCACCTGGGAGCAGGCCTAAGCCAGCAGGTCGTTATCTCCCGAGGGGTCCCAGACTGTGAGAGGGCACAGGCCGGGCTGAGGACCCCCCCCCCCCCCCGAGTGCACAAATTTTTGTGCACCGGGCTTCTTGTCCTATACAATAAAAGCCTAATGTGCAAATTGTCCGACTGGAGTTCGTCCGCTCTCTATGATGTGCGTTGACCACAAGGGGGTGGCATGGAACATGGAGGGCGTCAGTTATGGGGCGCTGGCAGCGGGTGGCAGTGGACTGTGGCGGGATGGTGGAGCAGGTGAGGGGAAGGCGCCAGGCCAAGGCGGGGTGCCAGACGGGGCTGTGGGTCTGTGGGTCTGTGGGTCTGTGGGTCTGTGGGGGTGTGAGCTGGGCTGTGAGGCAGGGCCCAATTCCCACAGGCCACCCCAAGGGACCCAACCTATGCACAAATTCATGTACCGTGCCTCTAGTGAGGATATAACAAACTAGAAAACTGTTCAGAAGCTGGGGATTCAACAATCACAGCAGTTTATCGTTAGAATTATTCCAAATTTATGTTTGTGTCTATAAATAGAGAGGAAGGAAGAAATCAGAAAAGGGGACAAAGGATGCTTCAAATTGGCTGTTTAATTTTATTAAAATACAACATAAAAGCAACATAAAATCAAAAGCCATGTAACAGCCATAAATAAACAAAATAGGTAAATAAATAAACCCCAGAGGATTTGAATATAAATAAAGCCCTACCTCTTAACAAAGAATCCAGATGTAGTTTAAAGAGGTGTGTTTACATTTTATGTTGTGATGGCTTAATGATAACACTGAATACTCTTCTGATAAAAATTCAGAGAAAACCACCAACTGTTTCCTGGAGTTCCTTCATGTACTTGCTCTGTACACAGGGATTCTAAAACTGCTCTTACAAATTGTGTGGGTCCCTGAAAAGAAGCAGCCCTGAGGGACCGATGCTGTGAGCATTTTAAGGTAGACTCACTCTCCCCTCACGTCTTGCTGACAAGTCTCTTCAGCTTTTCCAACATTTTTCCAAGTTGAAGGGTAAGTGGCTTTTTTTTTTCCCCCCCTTTGGAACTTTTGTTGTGAAATATGAAAATAATACATCAAATATTAATAAAGTTTGATAATGATATAAACTCTAGATGTCTACTCTATATTCATTTGCTCTTTTTTTTATTGATAAGGACTAATCATTATTTGGTATGAGACGAGCACAGCTTTAAAGAAAACAATTTCCCTACCTTCCTCCCCATTAGGGGTGGTCATGTGACATTGTCTGACCCTAAAAGCAATAAGTGGAGGAGAGCTTTTATCTTCAGGTCCTCCAGGTAGTAAAGTGGAAGCCCTATCTCTGGCTTCCTGTTTCATAATTAAATCATTTTTTCCAAGTTGAAGAGTAATTGAATCATTTTTGCACTATTGGGTTTGGAAATTTGAAAGGAACTGATAGGTAAGTGAAGCAGCAATGCCCAGACATAAACTCTTACAGGGTCCTGTGCTAGCTATATGGATAGGGACTAATGCTAATGTGTAACATTCCAGAATCATAAAGATTTTGCTGTACTATTTTTGATTAATTAAATCTCAAGCTCTAAGCTAATGTACTCTTCTCAAGAAGGATTAATCCCACATTCCAAACATTTGTTCAATGAGCAGACATCAAGAACATGGAGCTATCACTACAGTATATATTTTTGCATCTCCCTTACAACAGATATTGGCAACAATCCTTCAAGATGTGCAAACGGTAATGACTTGGGGAATTTTCCAGCGGATCTCAGTATCAATCGTTGCTTTAATCTGGTTTAAACCATGAGCTATTTTTCAGGTTTCAGCAGCCTCTAAATGATTGCTCCATTAAGGTTGTGAAGTTAATCCCAGGAACATATTTTAACTACCAATAAATATTGCTGCTCTGTGCATCGGTTAGGGCAATACTAGAAGCTTTTTCTATTGATACAGTAGCAAAGATAGTTCATCAATATAAAGCAGTATCTCCGTAACATTTTTGGAAACTGTTTAAAAACTAACAGAACATACTGTCTCTTGTTGGAATGCACTGCCTTAGAGAGCTTTGTAAATTGTTTTCTCTCCAAACATACTCAGTGTTACCATAGAGTAAAATTGTTCCTTTCTTAACTAAATTTGAGTAACTCTAGTGCTATGGCATATATTCTGTTCCGGCTTTGTTTTTACATGCTGCTGTTGAGCTCCATTAGAGTTTTATTTGATTTTTAAGAAAATATATTTTGATGATAACAACTTCATCAAAATATAGATGAACTATGAAATTTTAATGTCTGGGCACTCTTTCTCTACATTAATGTTCCATTTATACTTATAAAAATGCTGTTAAATTTACATGCAGTTCTTAGTGGTGGTGTTTTTATTGCTTCAGAAGAAGTAGAAAACATAAAATAATGACTGCTGGTAAGCTACATATTATGACAAATGTACAGTAGAACTACATTTCATAATTTTAGGATCTGAATATAAAAGCAAGTCTTTGGAGAATATATATATAAAGTATTCTGAAGCTCATTTTCTGTTATATTTTTGGAAACAAATTTCCTATATGTTTACTAGCTTAAGTGTATTAATTCCGTTGTTTCTATTTGTTTATTTAATTGATTTATCAGTTTCTGAGAGAGATGTGTCAAAAATCTACCATGACAAATGTGTTAACTTCTCCTTGCAATTCTGAGAACATTTGCTCTATATATTTTGATGTTTTATTAGTTTTATAAACTTTTTAAATTGTTATATATTTTTCTAGTGATTTAAACCTCTTAATCTGTATTAATATTTTCTTCTTTAATCCCAACTTACTGTTTACTACTAACATAGTCACACTAATATTTAAAAATACTCTTTCCTGAAATACTGTTTTAAAATATATTAATTTTAATGTTTCTGTGAGTTTACTTTTTCTGAGATTTTAGCAGTATCTACCTATATTAAAGCTGATTAAAGAGAAATAGAAAATCTATAAGTCCACATCTAATTGAAAATTGTTAACAAAGTTTTCTTACAAAGAAAACTCTAGGCCAAGATAATTTCACATTTAAACTCTATCAAAAGTTTACAAAACAAGTAATACCTACCACATAAAAAGTCTTTTAGAAAATTTAGGAAAAGGAACTTTTTCTAATTTATTTTGTAAAACCCGCATAATGATACCAAAGCCTGGCATTACAAAACCAGATATTTCTTGACATTACAAAAAAAAATGTTAAATTAGTATTCTACAATCATAGAGATGCAAAATGCTCAGTAAAATATATAAAATAATGAATATATCATGAGCAAATGGGATTTATCTCAGAAATTTAAAGTTCTTTCAATATTCATAAATCAAGTAACATGATTTATGAGCTCTATATAATTTGCATCTCAATAAATGTAGAAAACTTATTTGACAAAATTCAACAACCTTTCATGATCAAATATCCGAGCTAAACAGAAATTGATGGACTCTTTCTGAATGTATTAAAGGGGTATTTGAGGGCTTAACTGTGCCCTGTCAGGACTCTTATGTTGAAGACCCCAACATAAGATTTGGAGATAGGCTGTTAGAAGGTAAGTAAGGTTCAATGAGGTCATAAGAGTGAAACCCCATTAGTTAGGACTTGTGTCCTTATAAGAAGAGAGATACCTGGTAAGAAGAGAAAGATCTCTGCAGGCTCATAAGGAAAAGGCCACATGAGGACACAGTGAGAAGCTGGCCTGTAAGCCAAGGAGAGAGGCTTTACCAGGAACGGACCCTGCTGGCACTGTGATATTGGACCTCCAGGCTCCTGAAGCCCAAGTTAACTGATGCAGCATCTTTCAAAATCTACAGAACCTTATACTCCATGGCGCTGTATTAGTAAGTTCTCTCTAAAATCAGAAAAAGAGGCAGAGATGTTCATTCTTACCACATTTATTCCGCATCAGATTGGAGGACCCAGCCAGTACGATAAGGAAAGAAAGAAAAAAGCACATTAAAGGCTCTCTTATTTGTAGACAATATAAGAGTCCTCACAGAAAATTCCAAGTAATCCAATGGAATGCAAGAACTAAATTGCTAGGACTAATAAGTGAACTTAGCAAGACTATAGGACACAAAGTCAAGCTACAAAATTCAATTTCATTTTTATGACAGAATCAAATATTTGAAAAAAATGACATAAACAGTACATTTTACAGTAGCAAAAAAACCCCCGCAAAACCCACAAAACTTTCACACAATAAAACATAAGCTATTGCTGACATTTAAGACCTAAATGAATATATATATATGACTAGATGTCTCAATATAGTTGAAATATCAATTTTCTTCAAATTGATCTATAGGTGAAAAAAAAAACCAAACACCAAAGTCCCAGAAACATATTTTTAAGTAAACAACTTGATTCTGAAATATATATGGGAATGCAAAGACTTAGAATAGTCTGAATATTTTTGATAAAAATGATAAAATTTAAAGATTTATTCTACCTGATTTTAAGACTTACAAAGCTACACTAATCAAGCCAGTGCGCTATTTGTGTAAAGATAGAAAAATAAATCATTAAGTCTGAATTGAGAGTCCAGAAATAGAACAACACATATATGCGATTTATTTGATTTTTTTAAAATCCTCACCTGAGGACATGTTTTCATCGATTTGAAAGAAAGAAGGAGAAGGAGAAGGAGAAGGAGAAGGAGAAGGAGAAGGAGGAGAAGGAGAAGGAGAAGGAGAAGAAGGAGAAGAAGGAGAAAAGAGGAGGAGAGATTGGAGAGACTGGGTGCCTCCCGTACTCGCTCTGTAGGGGATGACATTCCAACTAACTCAACCACACAGGCCAGCGCAATTTTTAACAAAATTATTAATTATTATGGTAATTAAAGATGACAGTATAGACTTTTCAACAAATGGTGCTACAAAGACTGGGTAAACACATGAAAAAAAGATTAACTTCAAGCCATAGTTCACAGAAAATATAAAAATTAATTTCCAAAGGATCACACAGGTACATATAAATGCTAAAACTGTAACATTTATGGATTAAACATGAGAGAAATTTTTGCAATCTGGGATAAACTAACAGTACAAAAAAAAAAAGAGCACTAACCTAACCATAAAAATAAAAGTGTAGAGATGGACTTCCTGACTGTAGCAACCTGGTCTGTGTATACTTTTCTGTAATATTCATGGTTGAAATGCTTACCTCCGACTAGTGTATGGGGACACTTGGAGGAAACACCTTCCTATCTGCCTCAGCCTGATTCTGGACCAAGACCCAGAACTTCTATCCCTTCCTTCCAGCTTGCTTCTCTCTGTGTGTTTCTCTTTATACCCAGGGAGATTCTATTTATTATTACTTTTTTTAAGTGCTGCTTCTTTCTATTCTCAGTTGCTGGGCTGCTTGAAGGTAGCAAGATCCAAGGGAATCTAAGGAGGAAGCAAAACACATTTGTCAGTTTCATCATGTGGCTCAAGACTGTCTTTGGCCTTTTGGTCACTAAAGGCACTTGTACAGGAGTCAGCAGGGTTGGACACCATTCCCAGGGGTTGCTACACTTTGAATCCAGAATGACAGCACAGATGATGAAATGAGAGAAAGCAACAACCCAAAACTAGTTAATGATTCACCAGCACTTTATACAAAACCTTTTTAGTCACACGAAAATCAATCCTCTTAAGTTTAAAATGTTTGACTTCAACCCCAAGGTAACATTTCTTTTATTCTATCAAACTGTAATCAGTTGAATGATTTTTAGAAAGAAAAAACACACACACACACATGAAAATACACACTTCAATAAGTTGGCATGCTGTTTTTACATGCTGGCAACTCAAAACTAGTGGGAAGGAAAAACTCTCTAAGCTTTCCGTGATGATAGGTTTTGGAGGAGAATGCTTCTAAACAGCCCCATTGCTGAAGGAGACTAAAAATATTTCCACTTCCTTACAATTAAATTTACATATCTTGGTGGAGACAAATGTTACTAAATCTCAAACTTATGCCTTTGTGTTTTTTAAAAAGCAGGTAATGAATCCCATTTTATACTTGGCAGGTCTGGGAGTAAATTACGCTCGTTCACTTCCCTTATCATTTTTATTCAAGCTAAAAATAATGATTAAAATGAACTAGTTAAGCAACCTTGAAGGGGAAAGGTGGGAAGGGAGTAACTTTGCTGATGTGAATGGTGTTCTGGAGTGTTCATATTATGTTGGCATAGTGTCATTTTTTTGTTTTGTTTTTTGCAATCGGAGGACACCAATATTATTTCCAGAATAAAGTGGTGTAAATATATGAGTACTGGGTTTCTGAAGAAACAAACTCAAAAAATTTTTGTTTGTTTGAACATCAAAGAAAATGTGACTTTAATACTCTTACTTTTGTGCATCTCTATGAATATGGTTATGGTGCTAGATATCCTCTTTGTTTTAATTTTTATATGGCAAGGCATATTCATTTTTTATTGCGGCACTAACAAATTATCACAAACTTATTAGTTTAAATAATACTCAAGTATCATCCCAGAGTTCTGAAGGTCAGAAGTCTAAAATGGGTCACTAGGCCTCTGTGTTCCTCATGGAAGCTCTAGGAGAGGAACAGTTTCCCTGCCTTTTCCAGCATCGGGAATCGCCCATATTCCTTGGCTTGTAGCCCAGCATCAGTTCCATCTCTGCTTTAGTCATCACATCTCTTTCTTTGATTCTGACCCTCCTGTCTCCCTCCCATAAGGACCCTTGTGATTACACTGTGCCCACCCAGATAATCCCAAATAATCTTCCCATCTCAAGATCTGTAATTTATCACATCAGCAATGTTCTTTATCCCATGTAATGTAGCATCTTCACAAATTCTGAGGACTAGGCCATGGACATGGTGGATAGAGGAGGCATTATTTGGTCTGCACACAAAGGATGAAATGATGAAATATTTGTGACTAGATTTTTTAAAAAAATGAAATATTTTACTTTTTTCAAAATATATTTTTTATTGATTTTTTACAGAAAGGAAGGGAGAGAGATAGAGAGTTAGAAACATCGATGAGAGAGAAACATCGATCAGCTGCCTCCTGCACATCTCCTACTGGGGATGTGCCTGCAACCCAGGTACATGCCCTTGACCGGAATCAAACCTGGGACCCTTCAGTCCACAAGCCGTCGCTCTATCCACTGAGCCAAACCAGTTTCGGCTATTTTACTTTTTAGAAAACCAATGAAGTATAGCTAGCCTATATAATAAAAGGCTAATATGCAAATAGACCAAACGGCAGAACAACTGGAACAACTGAACAATTGAACAACTGGTCACTATGACGTGTGCTGACCACCAGGGGACATGTACGAAACATGGCGGGCATTGGTCGTGGCGAGATGGTGGAGCAGGTGAGCGGAGGTGCCAGACCAAGGCGGATGCCAGTCACTGTCATTGGGGTGAGCCTCTGGTGGTTACTAAAAATTCTTTGCTGCCACGCGCCATGGTTCCGCCCGGTGCTTGCACCCGCTGCTGGAGCCAGAGCCAGCACTCGCACCTGCTCCCAGTGCCCAGTGCCGGTCCCGATCACTTGGTGCCGTCAGCCGTGCAAGCGGTGGCTGCCGGCCCTGATTGCCCTTGAGGGCTTCTCCACCTTCCCCTGCTCCTGAAGGGTGATTGGGGCAGCAACCACTGCTCACACCCGCTGACTGTGCCAGCACCACTTGCACCTGCTGCTGGTACCGGCCCCAATTGCTCTGTACCTTTAGCGGGTACGAGCAGGGCCAGCGCCATCAGTACGTGGGAGCGGCAGCAGTGGGAGCAGGGCTGCTGGGAGACAGGGGACTGGGCAGGGAGGGGCTGGGCAGGAGCGCAGAGGATGGGCCTATACCGACCCCTGTGTTTATCGCAGCCTTGAGGCCCACAGTTCCTCTCAAGGTGCACGAATTCGTGCACTGGGCCCTTAGTAATATAATAAAGAGTTAATATGCTAATCATACCAAACAGCAAAACAACTGTCCAGACAACCTTCCGGATGAAGCCAGGGCTGCGAGGGGTTGCAAGGGCTGGCCTGGGCTGTGAGGGCCGAGCCCCTTACATGGATTTCGTGCATTGGGCCTCTAGTATGTCAATAAAATGAAAAAAATTCAAAAATAACCTCAGCATGGCCAGTGTGGCTCAGTTGGTTGAGCATCATCCCATGCACCAGGAGGTCACTGGTTCGATTCCAGGCCAGGGCACATGCCCCGGCTGCCAGGTTGATCCCCAATATGGGTGTGTAGGAGGCAGCTGATTGATGTTTCTCTCTCATTGATGTTTCTAGCTCCTCCCTTCTTTTCTCTGAAACCAATAAAAACATATTGAAAAAAAGCACCTTTAATTCTACCATTTGGGGATGCCACCTTAAGGTATTTTATGAATTTTTTCAGATTATGTGTTGGGTACATATGTACCAACACTGTATATTTTATAAACATTTGTAGAAATATTACATACTCTATTGTATATAATATTAATTTATTTTATTTTATTTTACTTTAATTTTTTTATTGTTGTTTGGAAGGAAAAGCTGGGGCCGGGTGGGTAATATTAATTTTAACTTAACAATGTTATTAGGAATACTTATCTTTCATCTTAATGAACATTTGCTTCTAGTATTTTTATCAACCAAATAGTGTCCCTTTGTATGTCTTGATATTCATTACTCCAGAGGTTTAATGCTGAAATTTTGCATTTGACACATACTCATACCACTTTCTCTGGCAAAATATCTATTCATTGAATTGTTGAGTCAAAGGAAGGAAATACTATTAAAAATGTTTTAAATATGCATATTCAAAGTGTTATTCAATTATTCACTTAAAGTACTTATTTTCTCAAACCTTCCTGCATATTGGTAATGTGATTTCTTTTCACCTTTGCCAATTTCTTGGAAGAAAATTTTATCTGCCTGATTTAACCTGGTCAAATCATGATACAGGCTGTTTGCAAGTCAAAAGTATCAGGAACTTAGTCCATGACAGGGACTTAGATGTAAATTGTGCAATTTCCTCTAATAGAATAGAAGAGATGGATAAGTTCCATCCATTGATTCGTTCATTTGTGTCTTCATCCATTCATTTACTTTTAGTCTTTACAGATTCCTTGTTATTGTTAAAAGGCAGTAGCAATAGACAAGACTGTCATGATCACTGTTCTCATTCTCATAGTCATGTACGTGTGTGTAGGAGGGTCACAGACAATAAACAAGCATACAGAATGAAGGAGATCATTTCGTATAGTGAAATGTACTTTGAAGACGATAAAGCAGGATGGTGTGCAGTATATTCTAATTAAAATGGGAATAGATTAAATATGGGGGAACCAGGTATGAAGAGCCCTGTGGACTGAGCATTGGGAAGAATTGCCCTGAAATAGGAATGAAGGAAAGGGATGAGGTCAGCATGCCTGGGATGCATTGCCTTGAACTGGTTAGCGTGGAGGTCAGCAGGGAGCGGTGTGGGAGCTTGCAGACCATTGTTCTAAAAAATGGATTTTCTTTCTAACTGCAATGAGAAGCCACTTGGATTTTAAGCAAGGAAGTATGTGATTGATGGTTAGTACAGCTTACCTGGTCTAATATGTAGAAAATGCTGTGCTATTTTTCAGGAGAGGAAATAGGAAGACCAGTCAGGAGGCTGTTTCAAAGAAGTGCTGGACCACTTCAGAGAGGGAAGAGATGATGAGTGCAACACCGAGGAACTGAAACAAGATTCTGTGGTTTCTTTTATACTCTCCTTAGCCTTCATCTCCAAGATGATACTGTCTTCAGTATTCATCCGACACTCATTTTAATGATATGAAAACAACAATTCTCTGATCCACTTGGAGTCAGAGAGGGCTGATAATGTGAGTTAGGACCAAATAATTAAAAGTGAAATGTAAAGGCCACTCTGTCCTGTAAAATGTTTTTAAGAAACCAATCTTTACCCTGGCTGGTTTGGCTCAGTGGATAGAGCGTCGGCTTGCGGACTGAAGGGTTCCAGGTTTGATTCCGGTCAAGGGCGCATGACTGGGTTGCGGGCTCGATCCCCAGGAGGGGGCATGCCAGAGGCAGCCGGTCAGTGATTCTCTCCTTATTGATGTTCTATCTCCCTCTCCCTCTCCCTTCCTCTCTTAAATCAATAAAAATATATTTTTAAAAAACAAAACAATCTTTATAGTGTTTTCCTGTTTTGTTTTCTTTTGAGTTTTGGCCTGCTTGTTATACCTGAAATCGTCACCAGTTTCCTTCATATTGAGGCTTTGTCTTCAGAATACTACTATACAGCCCTAACCGGTTTGGCTCAGTGGATAGAGCGTCGGCCTGTGGACTGAAAGGTCCCAGGTTCGATTCCGGTCAAGGGCATGTATCTTGGTTGTGGGCACATCCCCAGTGGGGGGTGTGCAGGAGGCAGCTAGTCGATGTTTCTCTCTCATCAATGTGTTTTTTTTTAATTTTTATTTATTTATTTATTTATTTATTTATTTTTTATTTTTTATTTTTTTATTGCATAAAGTAATACAAAGGGTATTACATATGTGTCCATTTTCCCCTCCTGCCCTAGACAGTCCCCTAGCCTCCCCTATCCCCCAGTGTCTTATGTCCATTGGTTATGCTTATATGCATGCATACAAGTCCTTTGGTTGATCTCTTACCCCCCTACCTCCTGTCCCCCAACCCTCCCTGGCCTTCCCGCTGCAGTTTGACAATCTGTTTGAGGCAGCTCTGCCTCTGTATCTATTATTGTTCAAAAGTGTATAATGGTCTCTATTATCCATGAATGAGTGAGATCATGTGGTATTTTTCCTTCATTGACTGGCTTATTTCACTTAGCATAATGCTCTCCAGTTCCATCCATGCCGTTGCAAATGGTAAGAGTTCCTTCCTTTTTAGAGCAGCATAGTATTCCATCGTGTAGATGTACCACAGTTTTCTAATCCATTCATCTACTGATGGGCACTTAGGCTGTTTCCAGATCTTATCTCTGATCAATGTTTTTAACTCTCTATCCCTCTCCCTTCTTCCTCTCTGTAAAAAAAAATCAATAAAATATATTTTAAAAAAGAATACCATTATACAAGCATAAATAACTCATTAGTAGCCTCTAATACTTGAGCACAAATTAGTATAAGGATGACTGAAGTTAAAGTTGGAAGGATCCTTAAAAGATATCCCAGTATTGATGGTTTGGGTTGAGTTTTTCAGAACCAAACTTAAGAAGAGTATATTTATGAAAGTGAAAGGAGGTATTTAGGAGGATTTCCCAGTTATTAGGGGAGGGAGAGGGAGAAGAGAAGAAAACCAAGCAAGGGTGCACCATCAAGCCAAGTTGCACAGATAATACTGCAGCAAAGCTCACACCTTACAGTTGGTCCATTTGGGGTAGAGATAGCTGGGGTAATTATCTCCCCTTCCCCTCACAGCTGTCAATCATCAGCTATCTTTACCCCAAATGGACCAACTGTAAGGACTCTGAGGGAGACACATGAGTCCCTGTATCTGCAGGCAAAGTGAGCTCTCTCCATCAGCCTGAGTGGTGGGTGGTTATGGGCCACCCACTGCTGAAGACCCACAGACACAGGCTGTTGAGAAAGAAAGCACCAGGAGCTGTGTATACTAAAATGGCCAAGGACTCTCAAGCGCTCTCTGGAGAGTGAGGCCAGGAGAGGTTTTGAGGGCCTGAGAGCCACAGAGCTGATCCTGACTGTGTCAGACACATCCCAGCATGACCCCGCAATGGGTCAGGCTGTGTGTATCATCCCCTCTCCTTGAGTGAGGGCAGAATGTGTGAATATGATGAATGAGACTATATCATAGGACAAAGGTTAGGGATTTTCCAAATGTCATCAGAGTCCCAAGTAAGTTGACATTAACTTGACCAATTGGGAAGTCATTCTGGGTGGGCCTTATCTATCTAATCAGATGCGCCCTTTGAAAGAGACTTGAAGCAGTAACAAATGCTAGCCTGTTGACCTTGAAGAAGCAAATTGTCATATTGTGAAGAAGTCCAAAGAGCAGGGAACTATGGGCAGCCTCTATGAGCTGAAGGTCTCATGCCTACAAGCAGAAGTCTGTTCATGACAAATATATAAAAATATAGATCGAGATTAGTACTCAGGTCATCCTATTTCAAGGTACTCTTATCGCTCCACTACCAAGTTGTATTGAGATCCAATTTATCTCCACAGCCATACATGTGAGTTCATTTTAAAGACATTCTAGAATATACACTGGAAGCCTCCGGGCAACCAAAGTCAGTCTGAGGATAATAACAATCCTGAAAATCAGAGATGGAGAAGGATAAAAAATTAATTATATATTGGTACCCAGCTCCTAAAATACATTTTACCACTTAGCCCTTTTTCAATGGCTAATTGGTAAGGATTAGAATATGTTCTAACCTCCTCTACTCACCAAAAAAAAAAAAAAAAAAAAAAGGCAGGGGAAAGCTGGGGCTATTCAGATACCCCTGTACTTAGCAATGAGAATTAATATTTTTTGAACGGATACTTGCATTATTCACTGTGGTAGGTAGTTTGCTAGTGCAATGGGAATTTTAATTCTAGAATAATCTTTTTTGTTGTTTTTTTTTTGTTAAACATGATTATCTAAGTATGCATTAGGCAACGAGAACATACTGTGATGCAAAATGACCCAGTTTGAATTGTAGGAAAGGTGAGTTGCCGGGAGCCGGTCCATCCTTGCAGTTTCAAGGGACCTGGCATATATGGCATACTGTTCTTAATATGTTTGCTCCCCTTAGCACTGTGTGTTTTAACCAAGGTCACCTCTCCTAGAAAGGTTGTTTCCCCAGGTAGGAATTTTTCCCTGAAGTCAGGGAGGGGATGAAACTCCTTAACTAAGTGCCAGGCGGGTAGTTAATCACTACAAACAATCATGCTTAAGCTACATAATCTTTACTCCCTGGAATGGAGATAAGAAACGCCCTAGCCTTTGTAATAGAAATTGACAGGATTAAAATCAACTGGTATAAATACAGATGTAACCAGACAGAGAGAGACAGAACTCAGAACACAGAACTAAGGACACAGGGCTTGGAAGACAGGACCAAGAGAGACAGAGCCTAGGCACAGAACCTACACAGAACGTTCTCTAGAGACAGAAGAACTTCGCTGGCGAGAGCATGCCGGAGGATCCTGGACAGGGACTGGCCTCGGAGCTTTGAGGCAAAGCCTGGTGAGAGAGCATGGCAGGGGATCCTGGACTGAACCTGACTGCGGAGATTGGCAGGAGAGCCTGACTAGAACCTGGTGACTGGACCTGCCTGGAGAACCTGGACAGAACCTGGCTGGAGATCCTAAGCAGAACCTCTCTGGAGATCGAGACCAGAACTTGGCTGGAGATCCTGGCTAGGCTGCTGATCAACTGAACGCTATCTCCGTGTCATTCCTTCTTCGCCGACTCCGTCCACACCTTTGGGGACCCCTGGACCTGCTGGGGTTGGACCCCGGCAGTGAGTGCTACCTTTGACTGCGGACTAATCATTTTAAATGCACAGCATGTTAAGAGGTGATATCATATTCAGAAAGCTTAAAGTCACAATACTCATATTCTCTAACTGGAAAGTAATGGCTCCTGTGAAAAGGTACACAATTATTATAATGGATCTGAGAATGCATGTTTGTTTTTACTAATCTGTTGATTACATCATCCTGATGGGTCGCAAACTTCATGATGCTGTCTAGTTCATGAGACATAAAATTAACTTTCACTAATATTTGTTGTGTAGTGAAAAGAATGATCTTGTGCCGAGATGTCTGCAGATGCAACATAAAATGTCTTATAAATAGTATATACATATAAATTTTTAATGAACATTTATGGTGTGATAGGCATCGTGAAAAATATTGGGGGATTAATTATGAGCAAAAATTAGATAAACCATGTGTCATTAATTTAAGTAAACGCAGAAACAAATTTCAAATAGCAACTGTGGTAAATGCTTTGAAGAGCTCCATTTCCCAGTCAACGCTTTCTGAATACTATGTATTTGTCTATTTGTTTTATTATATTTTCCTATGGCCAACTAGATGGAAAGAGGTTTGGTCTATTTTATTTACAGATAGATATACTACAACGTGTAGACTAGTTTTGGACACATAGTAGGTTCTCAATAATATTTGTTCAATGAATAAGTGAGAGTAAATTAAAATGGATTGGATGTATTCAAGGCAGTTAATAAAGGCAACTCTGAAATATAGTAATGCTGTACTAGCAATGGGGCCATGCTCTGTGTTCTTGCATGGATATTTACAACCGCATAGATTGGAATAGAATGCAACCTGTCCCCTGCTGGCAGAGTCACCCAAAAGAGCTGTAATACAGAATTCTTCCAAAATCACCTTGTCGTTTAAGCATTCTGCTGTTCATTAAATTATGGAATAACCAAAACATTAGAATACACTTGAACCCTTTAAAAAAATAATTAAAGGCAACTCTGAGCTGAATTCTGAGTCCTGAAAAATGGCCTAGTGACCATGAAGAATGAAAGGCCAGTGCTGAGAGGGAGAAAGAGAGCAGCATGGAGCTGGAGAGGTAGTTAAGTGAGAAGAGGTCTTCTTCAAGGCCTTTGTAGACAATGCTAATAAAATATATCTTCCATCTTAGGCTTTTGAGATATAAATCTCCATTGCTAATTTTTTATAATGAAAGTGGCAGGGACACTCAGAGAAACTACAGTTGAAGAAGAGAGGACATAAGGTGAAACTTAGCAATTTTATCATTTAATGTATATTAAAAGGAGCATGATATATTAAAGGAGTCAGAAAGAACAGGCAGTGAGATAGGAGGAAAACAGAAGTATTTTGGAATGAAATCTTTCAATTCATATGAGGAATTTATTTTTTTTGTAATTTATGTTTTTTTTTCATGTAATAACATAGTCAAAGTTGGATAAAGAAACAATAACAGATGGTAGCCAGAATGTAATAAATGTACCATCATAAAGAGAGATGTCATTCAATTCACTATTTTTAAAAAATTTCTTTATTGTTGAAAGTATTACAGAGGTCCTCTAATATTCCCCATTGACCTCGGTTAGCCCACACCCACTCCCTGCCCCAGTTCTTCACCACACTATTGTCTGTGTCCAAGGTTTATACATATCTTATATAATAAAAGCCTAATATGCTAAGTGTCTGGTCATCCGTTCAACCAATAAAAGTGTAATATGCTAATGATATGCTAAGGCTGCTCAACTGTTAGTGATGTGCACTGACCACCAGGGGTCAGATGCTCCGACTGACAGGTTAGCTTGCTGCTGGGGTCTGGCCCATCAGGACTGAGCAAGATGGGCTGGACACGCCGTGGAGCCCTACTGCGGTCCCTCCCGCAGTCCTCCCAGGTCCCGATCATGCACCGGTGGGGTCCCTCGGCCTGGCCTGCACCCTCTCACAATTTGGGAACCCTCAGGGATGTCAGAGAGTCAGTTTTGGCCCGATCCTGCAGGCCAGGCCAAGATACCCCACTGGTACACAAATTCGTGCACCGGGCCTCTAGTAGTTTAATAACTAGTTAAAAGTTTTGTATCTGCTCAGTAAATAACATTAAGTCTAGATAATTTTAGAAGAAAATTATACAAAATATATAAAGCATGGATAATTCCAATTCTATACAAAGTCTTTAAGGAAAAATAAATATAGAAAATTTTAGCAAGATTATAATTTAAATGATAGCCAAAAAGCCATCCATCCATCCATCTATCTATCCATCCATCCATCCATCCATCCATCCATCCATCAAATCTATTGTATTCTTACAGTTCCAAGAAAGGAGCATTGTATTCCACTTATCTTTATTTTCTTAGTGTTTTGTAGATTAGGAAACAAATATTTATTTGAATGACTGATGATCCCACCAAGTCAGTAGAACAACAGTTTATGGGATCCCAACTTCCTTTACCCTAAAAGAAACCTATGTGAGTCCCTTATCTGATGGAACTTCCACAGTGGCATTGGCACCTTTGTCTGACTTCCATTTGCTTAAGTTCCCTGCTCTTGGGCTAATTAGCCCTGTGTAGTACAATGCACTCCTGACATCCAGGAATCAACTCACATTCCTCCTACTTTCCTTTTTTACCCCATCCAGGTGTATGACAGCATAGTGTATACAAGAAACCGAGGTACAACCCAGCTTCAAATTCTTCACTTCTTGATGTCAACTTCCTTTGTTCTGTAAGACCTGTTTAATTTAATGTTCTTGGGTGTACTGGTATTTTGTGACACAAATGGGATCTTCCCTCCAGGGTCTGGGTATTGCACATTTGATTTTCCTCTTCAGTACTTGTTTTCAAAGACTGGTTTAACTCCTGCATAGTCTATGCCAGTAATGGCGACCCTATGACACGTGTGTCAGAGGTGACATGCAAATTCATTTTTTTGGTTGATATTTCTTTGTTAAATGGCATTTAAATATATAAAATAAATATCAAAAATATAAGTTTTTGTTTTACTATGATTGCAAATGTCAAAAAATTTCTATATGTGACACGGCACCAGAGTTAAGTTAGGGTTTTTCAAAATGCTGACACATCGAGCTCAAAAGGTTCGCCATCACTGGCTCTATGCAATATTCCATTTTCAACCCAATCTCCTGTGATCAATGCTTCCTCAGAATTTCCTTAGTTCACTTATGCTGCAACTTAAAAAGTATATCTATCATACAATACCAACTTTACTAACTTATTGATTTTCACTTGTAAGGGTGTCCTATCTTTCCTACATTATTGGAATTTTCCTTAGGGCATAGTAGTTCATAATATTTTGGATAAACTACTCAGTTTTGCTTAGCAGAATTCAGGAGGTGTTGAGGATAAAATACTTCTTAAATTAATAGTTTATCATTTTTACTCAAAATGTATTTTGCAATGGAATTGTTAATTTTAAGATTATATAAAATATGTATTAATCACATTTAAAACCAAACCGATCATTTCTCTTCTGTATCTAGTAATACCCTGAACTTACAAAGTTTGCAGTTTCATTAAATTGTTAACTTCCCAGGGAAATGCACAATCATTTTGTGTCTAGTCAAGCACTTAGGAAAAATATTGTGGAATATTTTTAATGATGATAATGCAATCGTGATGAAATAATAAACATGTATATTTAGCTTGGTGAATGATAGTATCGATTGAATAATAAATGGTCTGTGCATATTATGTTTCATATGTGGACTTTTTATATATATTTCAAACCCAAATGTGCATGGCAAGTATTTTCTGCATTGAAGGGTTTGGCAATAAGCCAACTATCCCCAGACTCAACAAACTGTGATAGGGAAAGTATATGTCTCTGGCTGGGGAGAAAGAGAGAATTCCAGCCATTATGCTCTTTCTTTAGTATGAAATGTGCACTAATAGGATGCATTGAGCTACTGACAGTTTCTGTGAAGAGTCTCTATCCTTTCAAATGCAAATACTTCAGAATCAGTCAGGATCCCAGCACATGGATTTTTAAAACCAAGGCATTCTTCACTGTGGGCTAACATAATTGCACACTTGGGACATTATATATTTATACAGATAATGGGTACAATTCAAGCAGCTGCCTGCTGAAGTTAATGGAAGGTCTATCTATTGAGAAGGAAATGTGAAAAAAAAATAGATGTAGACATACAATTTTCTTCTTTATTTTCTTCACTCAATCCCTGATTAGTTTTATCCTATGTTTTTCTCTATGACAGGAATTCCTTGAGTTTGAACTTCACACTATCACTATTTTGATTTACATTTTTTAATTGTCTTTTTTGGGAAGGTGGGAGAGGTGGACAATAATACACATATATCTGAAACTGTAAATCTTACCTTTTCTACTAAGGTGAAAAATCTTTAGTTATACTAGTAAAAGCCATGTCTGTACCATTACAGAGAACAGATTTTGAAATAAAAAAGTGTATGTTTTAATCCTCATTTCACTGGTTCAGTGGTTCTCAACCTTCCTAATGCCGCAACCCTTTAATACAGCTCCTCATGTTGTGGTGACCCCCAATTTCATTGTTACAAATTGAACATAATTAAAGCATAGTGATTAATCACAAAAACAATATGTAATTATATATGTGTTTTCCGATGGTCTTAGGCAACCCCTGTGAAAGGGTACTTCGACCCCCAAAGGGACGCGACCCACAGGTTGAGAACTGCTGCACTGGTTACTTGATATTTGTCTTTGCACAGGTTATTTCACTCCTTTCAGTCTCAGTTTCCTCATCTCTCAAATGACATCATTCTTGCTAAGGAATTGTCACATGCTAGGTACTCAGAGAGTTCAATTCCTTTAATTTTGTTTCCTCATGGCATGCTGCCTGAGAATATTAAAAGTTCAGTGCTTGTTAAATAATGCCATATATATATATATATATATACATATATATATATATATATATATATATATATATATATATATATATATATGATTGATTGATTTCAGAGAGAAAGGGAAAGGGAAAGAGAGATATAAACATCAATGATGAGAGGGAATCATTGATCGGCTGTCTCCTGCATGGCCCACACTGGGGATCGTGTCTGCAACCAGGGCATGTGCCCCGACTGGGAATCGAACCGTGACCTCTTGGTTCACAGGTTGATGCTCAACCACTGAGACACACCAGCCAGGCCTGGTTGTTTTTTTTTTATAGGTTCACTGTGGCATTTTACACAGAGAGTCACCCACAAGCCATATTCCCCTTAGAATTGGACAAAGACATCTTCACCTCGTTATAGAAGCAACTCCGCATCTGTGGATTCTCCTAAACACAATCCCTACGGTGGAAGCAGACTTGGTTAGGGCAACTGAATAAGCAAACAGAAACTCTTTCAGCCTCCTTTTGAGGTGCTAGGCTACCGAAGGCGCCCCTAATAAGTAACATCTCTCTTCTATGAGCAGTTTAAAAAATAAAAGGAAGGAAAGTCCTAGAGTCCTAGACATCCCCTACACTACTTATAACACTAAGTACAAGGACTCAGCTTAGTGTAAGAGACAGACAGGCTTACTATATGAGTCCCAGATCTAGGGAGATTTGCTTACTTAATTCTGGGTGATCCTGAGCTGGGACAGCTTCTTACAATGGAAGTGGTGGGAGCAGTGTTGCTGGGGCACGTGTGTTCACTGTAGGAAGCTAGAGGAAGAAAGGCAGAGGTATTAAGTAGGTGGAGAAAGACGTAGAAAAAAAATCTCTACTCATGGAAAGCAGGGATAGAGTAAAAGGCATTGTTGTCTATCATTAAGTGATTATTTCCCTCCAATCTAAAGTTGTGATATCTAGAGAGTTCAAGGTGTCTTAAGGTGTCAAAAAATCAAGCAATAGGAATAACTTAGTTTTGTTTTGTTTGTTTTTTTCTCAGCAAAGCTTTAGATTCTGTACCACAATGTATGTTGTCAAATAAAGTTCCAGAATCCATTTCAGGGTGAATTCCTTGAGAGTATTCCAATGATTGAAGGGTCACATGCAAAGAGAAATAATCAAAAGAAGTTTAGATATCACTATTTGGTTACCATTATTGAACTCTGTTTACCAAAGTTCTGCTAGGTGCTATCCCTAGCATTATTTCATTCCCTTGAGCAAGTCTGCAGGCTAAGTATACACATTCAATTTTATAAATGAGGTGAGTAAGGTACAGAGAGATAAAGTAATCTGATATTATCCATAGGTAGTAAATAGGGCAAGTAAGACTTTGCCTGGCTAATTCAATCTTTTTTTTTTTAAGTATTGATTGATTTTTAGAGAGACAGAGGAAGGGGGAAAGACACACACACATCAGTTTGTTGTTCCACTTATTTATGCATTCATTGGTTGCTGCTTATACGTGCCTTGACTGCAGATGGGACCTACAACCTTGGTGTATTGGGACGATGATCAAACCGACTGAACTAGCTGGCCTGGATTTGTTTCAATTCTCCTCTTGTTTCACTGCACTCTGATAGCTCATAAATACTATATCATTTACAAATGGTGATTGTAAACAACAGAAACTGATTATGTTATCTCAGGTAGAATAGAATGGAAGAGAATCAGTGGATTACAAAATAAATAACTGCCTGGACTTGGAAATCTTGGAAGAATTAAAGCAGATCTATCAGTCAAGAACAGGAAGTAGAATGAGCATATTTTTTAGCACGAGAAGCATGGCCAGGTGTAACGAGTCACGGCTGTTAGAAACCACTGGATGTCACTGTCGTTGCCACTAGCTGTCCTGTCATTTCCCCAGACAATAGTGGTGAATACTGCTAAGTCTTGGGAGGATTTGCCTTTGTCAGACTGAAAAAGATCCTTTCACCTGGGTGAGAGGGTAGCTACTTTAAACAATTTTTCTTTACGTATATTTAATTTACTTTCTTTACACATCTAATTTACTAAGCTTACAACAACTCTGTGAGGCAGTTCCCCCAGTTTGCAGCAAGGGAAACTGAGGTACAAGGAAGTTAAGTAACTCGCTCAAATTTGTGTTACTTGGATGCAGTCTGTTCCACAGCCCATGCTCTTAACACCACTCTAAGTTCCCTCTCAGATGATGTGAAGACAGAATACTGACAGTCTCATAAATTACTAAGCAACTGATAATAATAGGCAGTTGGCAGATTCACTGAGGTTACATTTATTAAATATTTTTTAAAAATATATTTTTATTTGTTTCAGAGAAGAAGGGAGAGGGAGGGAGAGATAGAAACTTCAATGATGAGAGAGAATCATTGATTGCTGCCTCCTGCATGCCCCCTACTGAAGATGGAGCCACGCTGGCCAGGCTATTAAATATTTTAAGAACTTTATAATTGTCACCATATTTTAATATATATTATTTTATTGGATGAAGCTGCCGGGAGCCGGTCCATCCTTGCTGTTTCAAGGGACCTGGCATATATGGCATACGGTTCTAAATATGTTTGCTCACCTTCTTGGTGCTGTGTTTTAACCAAGGTCACCTCTCCGAGAAAGGTTGAATCCCCAGGTAGGGATTTTCCCCTGAAGTTAGGGAGGGAATAAAACCCCTCAACTAAGTGCCAGGCGGGTAATTAATCCCTTTAACTACGAACAATCATGCTTAAACTACATAATCTTTTCTCCCTGGAATGGAGATAAGAAACGCCCTAACCTTTGTAATAGAGATTGATAGGATTGAATCAACTGGTATAAATACAGTTGTAACAAGACAGAAACACACAGAACTCAGAACACAGAACTAAGGACACAGGGCTTGGAAGACAGGACCAAGAGAGACAGAGCCTAGGCACAGAACCTACACAGAGCATTCTCTAGAGACAGAAGAACTTCGCTGGCGAGAGCATGCCGGAGGATCCTGGAGAGGGACTGGTCTCGGAGCCTAGAGACAGAGCCTAGCAGGAGAACATGGCAAGGGATCCTGGACTGAACCTGACTACAGAGATTGGCAGGAGAACCTGACTGGAACCTGGACACTGAACCTGACTTGAGAGCCTGGACAGAACCTGGCTGGAGAGCCTAGCGAGGGAACATGGCTACAGAACCTCGCTGGAGATCCGAAGCAGAGCCTCTCTGGAGATCAAGACCAGAACTTGGCTGGAGATCCTGGCTAGGCTGCTGATCAACTGAACGCTGTCTCCGTGTCATTCCTTCTTCGCCGACTCCGTCCACACCTTTGGGGACCCCTGGACCCGCTGGGGTTGGACCCCGGCAGAAGCAAACTTCCTATATAATAAAAGCCTAATATGCTAAGTGTCCAGTTGACTGGTCGGCTATTCAACCAATCAAAGCGTAATATGCTAATGATATGCTAAGCCCGCTCAACTGCTCACTATGACCTGCAAGACCATCAGGGGGCAGACAATCAACCAGTCGCTATGACATGCACTGACCACCAGGGGGAAGACCCTCTGACCAGTAGGTTAGCTTGCTGCTGGGGTCTGGCCGATTGGGACTGAGCAAACCAGGCCGGACACGCCCTGAAGCATTCCCATGGTCCCTCCTGGGCTGGCCAACCTCCCATGTCTCTCCCTGGCCCCGATTGTGCATCTGTGGGTCCCTTGGCTTGGCCTGCGCTCTCTTGCAATCTGGGACCCCTCAGGGAATGTCAGAGAGCCGGTTTTGGCCCAATCCCACTGGCCAGGCTGAGGGACTCCACTGGTGCATGAATTCATGCACCAGGCCTTTAAGTATGATTATAAGATAAATTGGCAAAATTATGACTATTCTATATAATAAAAGTCTAATATGCAAATCAACTGAATGGTGGAATGACCAGTTGGCAGAGGGCAGGGCTGGTGAATGGGCAGCACCAGGCCAGCCAAGGCGGGTGCCAGCTGGCAGAGGGAGGGGACGGCAATGGGGGGGGGCAGTAGCAACCTGCAGCAGCAGGGCAATGGGGGGCGGGGCCAGCCGCTTGCTGGCCAGCATGGTGCTGCGATTGGCCCAATGGTCGCCTCCCTCAGAGGGAGGCCAGACTGCAGCTTAGGCCATCAGTTGTACATCCCTTGAGGGCTCCCAGACTGTGAGAGGGTGCAGGCCGGGCTGAGGGACCACCTCCCCCCCCCACCCCCTGATGCCCCGAGTGAATGAATTTTTTGTGTACCAGGCCTTTAGTGTAAAATAAAGGAAAAAATCTACCTACCTGCAATAGCACATTTAATTATTAACAATTTGGACTGTAATAAAAGTCATATCATTCAAGATGGGAGCTCTCCTGTATTATTTCTGGTTTCCCACAAATAGCCACTGCCTTCTGTTATGTAGACAAACATGACACTTCATGTGATTAAAATGTATTTTCAACTCCTGTTGTCTCAGCTAAAAAAATCTTTGATGTACATCTCTGACCATTTGAGCTTCATTTCAAGAAGGAAAATGGCATTGGCTCCACAAATATTTGCCGGTGTCTCAGTCAGAAACAGATGTGGAATGTATGCAGGAGGTCTCCAAATAATGTAATTTCTTATCAGGCCAGATGATTTCTGCCTATCTTGCAATTTCAGCATTTTCTGTTTGCTTTTGGCCCTCATAATTTTATCTGGATGAAATTTCCCTCTATGTGATATAGTTTATTATTCCTCTTCAGCTGACCTGGTTTAGAGGACTAAAAAGAAAAAAAAAAAAGAGCTCTATGGAGGATGGTGACTGTTATTTTAACTTTCCTTTTCTCCTAAGGAAATAGCAGGGAGTGATCTGCATCATAGGCTGTTAACAGGGATGGCAGGTCCAGATGGAACATGAGAGAAGAGCCATTGACCTTGAGAAGGGTGAATAAAGCCACTGGCTGCTAATTGTCTTCCTTTTCAAAGCCATGGGCTGCCTCTCTTTAGGCATTTTTCCATGACTGGGGCCCATTTAAAATGAGAGTTCTGAAGTCCTGCATTGACTGGACTTTCATTAACTGCATGTCCTTGGGGAGTAGCATGCTGAGAAAATATCTCCTTTGAGAACATATAGAAATCAGGTTTAATGTAAGCAAATCACTTTGTACATAATAGCCACTCAATAAATGAAGGCAGTGCTTAGATTCCATGCCCCACTTCCCAGGCCGCCCCTCAGTGACAGAAGGATTTCTTTCCCAGCCTGGGAGTGCTGCCAAAGGGCAGGTCTCAGGTGTCAGCCCTCTTCAGAAGCTGACCCTGCAGGAGCAAATCGCTGTGTCTATGGTCATACTCCTACCCAGGGACACACTGCCTCAAATGTCTGAGCCTTGGGAGGGGATCTGGCCCAGCCCCTTCTCCCCATCGCGGGCCATGTCAGCCTCTCCTGCAGGGAAAGCTGAGGCCTTGTGACTGCATCACCGCCTGGTTGTGCAGTCCTGCTGCCTTCACCTCCCCCAGCTATTACCCTGACAGCAATCCTGCATTCTCTTTCAGAATCTGCAAATGATACAGCCCGAATGCTTCACTCAATGCTGAGATGTGCCTACCTGTATTTCTTGTTTTCAAAGTTAAAGTCTCCCTCTCGCCTTGTTTTTTGAATCAACTCCAGGGTAGGCATATTGATGGTAATGGAGCTAATGAAACCATGGTCTCAGCTCTTAAAATACTGGTTACTCTAAAAAGTCATTTGTCAGCCTGAGAAGGAAGATATAATTCAGTCTCCTTGGTACCCTCGGTGCTTCTCAGTGGGCACCAAGGCACGTGTGCAGCATTGATCCTCCACACCTGTGGAATCAGGGACCTTCTCTGCCTCTATGACTTTCCTAGGTCCCTGATTTCACCAATTCCGGTCTTACTTTTTGTTGATTTCTGCTGTGATTTTTAACTTTAAAAAACATTTTATTTCACCCACCCAGGTGTGGCTCAGTGGTTGAGTGTTGACCCAGGAAGCAAGAGGTCGCAGGTTGTATTCCAATCAGGGCATATGACTGGGTTGTGGGCTCCATCCCTGGAGGGGCCCATGCAGGAGGCAGCCAATCGAGTCTCTCTCATCATTGATGTTTCTATTTTTCTCTCCCTTTTCCTTCCTCTCTGAAATCAATAAAAAAATATGTAAAAGAAAAACTAAAAATAACATTTTATTCTTTATTTTTAAACTTTTGTTTTTTTATTATTCTCTGGATTTGGAGATGCACAAAGATACTAGTAGTAAAGTAGAGAGACTTGAGACTGGAAGCCAGAAATAACCAAATGGAATTTTTAAATTACTATTTATATGGCTTGAAGAATCACATTGCTGAAGGCTGTTAATATATGAAATGACAATTATGGAAAATGCATGGCTGTGGGAAATAAGATGTAAAATCTGTTTGTTAAGGAATCATGCACAAATGTAGAAGTCATGGTGAGAATGAGGACTGGAGGGGTATTTATTAGTCTCTGAAATTCTAAGTTCTATTTTTGAAGTTTCCTTAAACAGGTTCATTGAAGAATAATTGATATACAAAGAACTGCACATATTAAATGTGTACACTTTGATAAGTTTGGACATGTGCAAACACCTGTGATACCATCTACACAATTAAAGAAATAAACATAGCCAAAAACTCCCAACGTTTCCTTGTATCTTTTTGTTTCTTTGTTTTTGTATTTTGCTTTTCTTCTGTGTGTGGTAAGACCACTTTACATGAGACCTACCTTCTGAACACACTTTGAAGGCACAATCCTGTGTTGTTCATGGTAAGCGCTGTGTAGTACACAGCTCTCCATAACTCACTCATCTTGCAATAACTGAAACTTTATAGCAATTAACAACTCCCCATATCTCCCACTCCCCAACCCATGGCAACTACTTTGTATTCTGTGCTTCTGTGAATTTATTTTCATTCTGTCACCGGCTTTCATTTAACATGATGTCCTCCAGGTTTATCCATGTTGTAAATGGAAAGATTTCCTTTTTCAAAGCAAAATAGTATTCCATTGTATGTATATGCACATGTCTCTACCCATTCACCTATGGATGAATACTTGGGTTGTTTCCACATCTTGGCTATTGTGAATATTTTCAGTTAATGTGGGAGTGAAATTATTTCTTTGGGATCCTGATTTCAATTTTTGGAGTGTATACCTATAAATGGGATTGCTGGATTATATGGTAGTTTAATTTTTAGGACCCTCCTTACTGTTTGTCATGGTGGTTGAACCAATTTACATTCCCACCAACAGTGTACAGGGGTTTCCTTTCCTCCACACCCTCGCCAACACTTAGCTTTTTTTTTCTTTTCTATCCGGTATGATGTAAAGTAACATTTAGTTCTTAATAATGATAGACATCAATCATCTTTTCATCTACCCATTGGCCACTTGTATGTCTTCTTTGGAGGAATGTCTAAGTCCTTTGCCCATTTTTAAAATTTAATTTAAATTTCACTATTGAGTTGTAGGAGTTCTTTGTATATTGTGGAAATTAACTCCTAATCAGATATGATGTTTGCAAGTATTTTCTCCCATTTCTTAGGAGAAATGGCCCTTTTTATTTAGCCAATTGTTTCCTTTGCTGTGCAGAAGCTTTTTAGTTTGACATGGTTCCACTTCTCTCTTTGCCTAGGAACTTAAAGCATGGCAGTGTGGATGCCTGAGGATTCTCTTTGTAACAGGTTCTGATACGCGATAGCATAAGTAATGGTGCTAGCTATGAATGGGTCAAGTTAACCTCGTGCAGCCAAGAAACCCAGCACTGAAAGGAGCCACAGTCAAGCAATGGAGAGGGGCAGAAACTGTCAACCATGTTGCAGTCAGAGAACTTACATTAATGCCCTGCCAGGTAGAAGTTACAGCTCGGGTAGAGGAGGGGTGTGCTGCTGTTACCAATATGCAATTCTAGCATGGAAACCTGGGGGACTAACTTATACAAATGTATTCATCATTCAACAAATACTTAGTGAGGTTCTACTATGTGAGGCATTGCACTAGGTGGAGGTTACAGTGATGAATAAAAACAAATATAAATTTGACTGAATGAGATTTTCCGCAGGTGGAAATCTGTATTTATTTTGTTGTTCTCCCCTTCCCTGTATTGGGTGAAGTGATTTATCCTGAAGGTGATGATGGGTACAGAGGTGGGGAAGGCGATTCTTTCTTGCAGAGGGCTGGTTACATACTGCTGCAGAAAGTGGTGTTTTTATTTTGTACAATTTTTCTTTTTACCATTTATAAAATGTTCATCTTCTCCACAGCTAGCAGTGTTAAGGGCAAAATGATGCTATGTAGTCAATACAAACAGCAACTCTCATTCAAACTCTCCTCATCCCATAGAGATTCTAACTTCTACCATTTGTTTTTGTTGTTGGTTTGTTTTCCCTTTCATGTCTTTCTAAGGGCCATTGGAACTTATATAGCATACCAATTTCTGTATATTTGAATCAAATTTATTTAGGAAATAATTAACCTGGCAATAACATATCTTTATGATTCTGGATTTGATTAATTTGTTTTCTTTCCAGAACTATACTTCTGGAGTTGAATATTCTTGAAAAGAGAGGGGAGATGCCTTCAATCTTATTAATCCTGAAACTATCACTTGTCTTTGCAATGGAGTTTGCTACTTTCTCCCTAATTGTTTGAACATTTTTCCCCTTTAATTTCTGCCTTCTGGAAATTGAGGGATTTCCTGTCTATGCAATTACCTGTCTCACTTACTCTTGACCCAATAACAAATTCCCTTAGAAGTTTTTCGGTATTAGTTTAGAGACTATTATTATTTTTGTGCTAGCCAATGCAGTACTCTTTCTTTTCTTTTCCTTCTCTATTATCTTAACTTGCGAAGAAAATAAATTTAATATAAAATAAAAAACCCTCCACTGCCCACTGAGTATTCTGGAAATCTTTAGAAGAGGGGATTTAGTTTCTGTACTATACACTCTATTACAGGATTCACATTTACACTAAGAGCTCAATTGCTATAAACAGCTCCAGGGAGAAGTTATTTAAAAGTGTTCCTAAAAAAATAAAATAAAAGAGAAAACAAAACAGAAACAAACTCATAGATACAGAGAACAAATTGATGGCTCCAAATGGGAGGGGGGTTGGAGGAATGTCTGAAAAAGAAGAAGGGATTAAAAAGCACAAATTGCCCAATAGAAAAACAGTCATGGCAATGTAATGTACAGCATAGGGAATATAGTCAACAATCCTATGTAATAAAAGCCTAATATGCAAATTGTCCCCTCAGACGATAATTCAACCCAGAGTTCTACTGGGAGTTTGACCGCTCACTATGATGTATGCTGACTACCAGGGGGCAGCATGAAACATGGTGGGAGTTGGCAATGTGGCACTGGCAGCAGGTGGCAGTGCAGGGGCTGCTGGCCCTGATGGGCCCCAATGAGAGCAGGACCCCAATGGGAGCAGGTGAGCAGGTGGTGCCAGGCCAAAGCGGATGGGAGCGGGGGCCCAATCGCCCCTCCAATTGCTCTGCAGATGGCCACCAGTGATGGCAGGAGGGTGGGGCTGCTGCCCAGCTCCTAGGTGCTGAGGGAGCCAGGTGGGGGCCTGGCCTCAATCGATCGTCCCACAGGCAGGATGGTGGAGCAGGTGAGGGGGCGGCGCCAGGCCAAGGCGGAGTGCCAGGTGGGACTGCCGGGCTGGGGGTGTGAGCTGGGGCCCCATCTCCACAGGCCACCCTGAGGGACCCCACCCATACACAAGTTCGTGCACCAGGCCTCTAGTATTGTAATAACTAAGTAAGGCGTTAAGTTAGGTTGTAAGTTACGTTCTATGTACCTTGGTATATAGACAGCTAACTATATGATAACAAAAAAAATGTTGCTTACCTATATATGCATATAAATATAACTATATCAATAGAACTATGTATAATAATCTATAGCAACAGAAATATATAACCATATAGCTGTGTACTTTCTATATAACTGAATGCCTTTTTCTCCTGAAATTCATATGCTGAAGTTCTAAACCCTGGTGTAGATGTATTTGGAGATGGGGCCTCTAAAGAAGTAATTAAGGTAAGATGAGATCTGACTAATGAGGGCCTGATCTGATAGGATTAGTGTCCTTATGAGATGAGGCATCCGAGAGCTCACTCTGTTTCTCCCTTTCTCCCTCCCCACTTACACTCACAGGAGAGGTCATGTGGGTACACAGCATGAAGCCAAAAAAGGGGGCTTCCAAATGAAACCTGTCTTGCTGGATCCTTGATCTTGGACTGCCCTGATTCCAGAACCGTGAAAAATAAATTTCTGTTGTTTAAGCCATGCTGTGTATGAGTCTGTGGTATTTTGTTATAGTAGCCTGAGTGGACTAATAGAGTACACACACACACAGACACACACACACACACACACACACACACACTCACCCCACACACGCACATGTGCACGCAGAGTTTTCAAATACTCAAAACGTTACATATCAAGAAATGTTATCATTCCTTTCCACACCCCACTCTTACTTACATAAAGGCTATAACCACATTTATGTCTTTTGTATTTATATGTTTAGTTATGAGGTGTACTGTTGTGCAATGTTTTGTATTCATTATAAAATTAAGGGATATTGTCCTCAATGATGCGGCTTAGTTAGTTGAGCATCATCCCATCCAACGAAAGGTCTGTGGTTGGACTCCTCTTCAGGGCACATACCCAGGTTTCAGGTTCGATCCCTGGTGGGGGGAATATGGGAGGCAATTGGTTGATGTTTCTCTCTCACATCGACTTTTTTTTCCTCTCTCTCGCTCCCTCTCCCTTCCTCTCTCTCAAAAGTCAATTTTTTAAAAAACAAATTTTTAAAAAATTAAGTGATGTCAATCAGTATTTCCAGAGCCATACCAAGTTTGAAGGGAAGAGATCCAATAGAATTTTAGAATAAAATTGATAAAACTGGTAAATTTATTTTCACAATGAAATAAAGGTTACAGAAGTCATTGGGTTATACTCACAGAGGAATTGTAAACCCATTATTCAATTAAGTTTAATATCAAATAAGTGTTGATATTAAAGGCAGGTTGGGAGAAATGCCAGTGAAGCTAATCAATGCCAATTAGTTTGGAGTGAATCCCCTGAATGCTTCTTCTCAAGTCCAAAGGAAAAAATAGTTAACACTTGAATATCCCTAAGTGATGAGTGGAATATATGTTATATAGTAAAAAACAAAAAATAAAACAGTGAAAACATCTATGTTTAGTTTAGAATCTAATGAGAGACCAAACCAACATTTTTAAGTTTTTATACCCAAAATGTTTGCTGTATTTGGTTCTCGATATCTATTTTTCTCAGGAAATACATGGCCAGGCTAACATAATTAGTCGACAAATAACCTATGTTTCTTAGAACGAATCCCCAATAGCATGAGTTTAATTACACTACCCCATTTACAAACCCTCTTGCATAAAACATAACCATGTTAGTTAGCATTGGAGAGAGGTAAAATAAAGAAGCTTGAGAACAGAAAGTGGTGACCTAAAGAAATTCTGGTCATCTTCAGCTAATAAATTGCAGTTCATTTAATGCCAAATGTTGTGCTATTTGCAAACCTAGCTCCTGTCAGTGTATCAGCAGAGGGTGCAGATTTTAAACACATTCCAACATATACTTATAATCACAATAGCGAGGTGAAGAAGGATGAGGGACAGAGGTCAGTGGTCCATTTTGCACGATAACTGACCCAGGTTCTCAGCCAGGATTAGGAAAATGCACCTACCCAGGTTCTGAAACATTCTACCCACCTGGAGTTGGGGAGGACGGAGGAAGAAGACAGGAACTCCAGGACTAGTGATATGGTCAGAGCAAGGGAGTGCGGATTTATGTATAGAGGAGAAAACCACTCTCCTAGATTTATCTGGTAGCATAAACTCAGTTTCCTATGAACAAAGAGGACTATAAGTAGAGTTCTTGATTTTATAGATATTTAAATATTAATTTGAAATTCCACACGAGTATGCCAAATTGTTTATAGCACTCTACCAACAAGAACTTTGTTTTCTAATAAAAAATAGGAATATAAAGCAACTGAAATAAAAGGCAGGTCGATCAAGTGAACAGAGCCTGGGGGTAGAGCCCCTTTCCACTGGGGTCCAGTCATGGCTGCACTGACTTGAACAGCTGTGGATTCCTAACCAAGATCCTTAATCCTTCTGTGTCTGACTTTCTCCATCCGTGAGAGTGACGTGCTCACACCTGTCTGTATCTAATCTGCTAATCTTAAGTGGCTCCTGCAGTCACTTGACACCAGAGGATGTGGTGTCAAGACTCATGTGGCTTGGTATTTTAAAGCTTAACAGTTTGAATATTTTAACACTTTATTTATAAGCTTTAAAAAGAGATTCTTCTTGTTTTCACCTTATTATAGAGTATGAAAAATTCAGTCAGTCACTAAATTTGTCAGTTTGAGACCATCTCTCTTTCATTTGTACTCAATCTCTTAACATTTAGAGCAGGATCTATAAACACATTTATAGATTTTTTTATAGATCAACTGAATACTTCAAGAAGTAAAACTATTGACAAACAGATAATTATGTTTTCAAAAAATTTAAACATCAATTAGATTGAATATTGTTTATGAATATATCTTTTTTGATGAATATGTCTATATATGTATTTATATAAATTTATGTATATATTATTGAGTACTTATTGTATATGTATTACACCTACATATCCTTTTAAATTACATAATATTTTATACATGAAGAGTACCTCCAGATTAATTTAAAATATATCTGCATTTTCATATCTGTTACCTAGCTGCTTGCTAAAACAAACAAAACCCCCACCTTATCCTTACATTCAAATCTAAGAAAAGACCATATATATTCTCTATCTACCTGTCTTCAGTAATCTATAATAATAAAAGCGTAATATGCAAATAGACCAAACGACCGAACAGCAGAACGATCGTCCGGCTGACCTTCTGGACGACCACACTATGACATGCACTGATGCCAGGCAAGCCAAGGTGGGTAGATGCGATTGGTCAGGGGACCTACCATTGCCCCCCAATTGTCCCAAAGAGGGAGGCCCAGGCCACCCTCTGCAGGGCAATCAATGGGGGGGCAAAGGCTCCACAATCGATCACCCTGCAGAGGGAGGCCCAGACCACCACCTGGGGGCTGATCGATGGGCAGGGGGTGGGGAGGCTCTGCAATTGCCCCAAAGAGGGAGGTCTAGGCCACCCTCTGTGGGGAAATCAACTGGGGGGCTCTGTGGAACTGGGGAACCAGAGGTGTGTGGCTGCAGAGGCGGGCAGTGCCAGGCCAAGGTGGGTATGGGTGGGAAGCGGGACTGTGAGGCAGCTGGGGCCACAAGGCAACTAGGCCACAAGGGCCCCAGCAGTCAGGGCTGGGAGACAGCAGGGGCTGTGAGGGTTCTGGCAGTCAGGGCTGTGAAGGCCTACCCTTGCATGAATTTCGTGCATTGGGCCTCTAGTTCTTACATATTTATCAATGGTAAAATTTTAAGTTTAGACTAAATAAAGTTTTTCTTAACATCTGCATACTAGGTGAAAAATCTTTGGAAAGGCATTCAAATTGCTATTTGTATTAAGAAAAGCACATTTAGGCATGTTAATATTTGTAGAAGATATGGAGTCATTTATCTTTGCTCAACTAAAAAAAGAAAGTACAGTAGAGGATTCCAAATATTATGTATGGACTCTTTTCAATGGTCTTAAAAATATAAAATATATGGAAAATAAAATTAATAATGTTATTTTTCAGGGATGAGAGAAAAGCATTGATTTAAACTAACAATTTTTTATTTTTTTAAAAAATATATTTTATTGATTTTTTTACAGAGAGGAAAGGAGAGAGATAGAGAGTTAGAAACATCGATGAGAGAGAAACATCGACCAGCTGCCTCCTGCACATCCCCCACTGGGGATGTGCCCGCAACCCAGGTACATGCCCTTGACCGGAATCGAACCTGGGACCCTTCAGTCCGCAGGCCGAAGCTCTATCCACTGAGCCAAACCGGTTTCGGCTAAACTAACAATTTTTAAGATCGTGATATACATATATTTTTTCTTATAATAAAAGTTGTTAAACATCAGACTGAAAATCCAAGGGAAACTTTAGATAAGTTCTTCAAAGGCTTCCATTTATCAAACATGTATGCTAGGACCAGGAATAATAATTTTATCAAAAAATGAAGCGCTACTAAAATTTCCCTTAGGGTTTTGGCATTGTTTGCCCAATAATATATAAAGACCAAATGGAGACGAGAAAAAGAGGACAAATCTCTAAGAATGGCCAGACTCCAAAACACCGACAACATTGGCAAGCAATACGCAATCTCATTCATTGCTCCGGAATGCAAAATGGGCCAGGCGGCTTGGAAGGCAGTTTGGTAGTTTCTTACAAAACTAAACATATTCTTACTTTATGACCCGGCATTTGCACTCCATGGTATTTAACCAAAATGGACTGAAAACTTAGTTCATATAAAAACCTGCATGCAAATGTTTATAGCAGCTATATTCCTAATTGCCAGAAGTTGGAAGCAACCAAGTTGTCCTTCAATACATAAATGAATGGAGAAACTGTAGTACAGCCACACAATAAAATATTATTCAGCCATAAATATGAGTTATCAAGCCATAAAAGGTGCTAAAAATGCATATTGCTAAGGAAACAAAGCCAATCTGAAAGGCTACCTTCTGTGTGATTCTAAGTTTATGACATTCTGGAAAATGGGAAACCATGAAGACAGTAAAAAGATCAGTAGTTGCCAGAGTTTAAGGAGAAGAGAGATGAATAGGTAGAAAATAGGGCATTTTTAAAGTGGGGAAACTATTCTGTATGATATAGTCATGATGTATATATGTTACATATTTCTCAAAACCCATAGAATATACAAAACAAAGAGTATACACTAACATAAGCTATAGAATTTGGCTTAAAATATATCAAAAACGACTCATTAATTTTAACAAATGCACCAGGTTAATGCATGATAATATTAATAGGAGAACTGTGTGTTGGGGGAGAGGTCATATATTGGAACTCTTTGCTGATTATTTTTTTCCATAAACTTAGCACTGCTCAAAAATATTCTATTAATTAAAAATGTAATAATCTTAAAGTATTATGTCCACTGTTTTCTAAACCATAGTTTGGTTTCCAAACATGGAATCATGTTTTTCCACTAACTATGTATAAGATTCCAGTTTCTCTACAGCTATGCAAGCACTTGCCTTTTTTCCCCTCAAATACTAGCTATCCAGTTGGGTATAAAGTATTATCTCATTGTACTGTAAATTTTTATGTCTCTAATGACTAATTGTGTTGAATATCTTCTTATGGCTAATTGGCCATTCATTTTTGCCTCAATGTATAGTCATACCCTTTGCCCATTTATAAAATTATAGTTATTATTTTATTCTTGAGTTGTAAGAGCCCTCTATATATTCTTTTCAGATATATAGTTTTCAATTGTTTGGTCTTATTCTACATGTTATTTTTTTAACTCCCACAATTATATCATTGGGAGTAAAGAAGTGTTTAATTTTGATGGGTTCTCATACATGTATTTTTCTATTTTGTTGCTTGTGTTCCCATGCCATATCTAGAAAGGTCAGGAAGATTTACTCCTATGTTTACATCTAAGATTTTGATATATTTAGCTCTCAGTTTTAGGTATGTCATTAATTATGAGTTGATTTTTGTTCATGATGAAAGGAATGAATCCAACATAAGATCATAGTCCTCATTGAAACATTCTCAGATTCTTCTCAGCCACACTAATAAGCTAAACGTTGACAAGGTTTACATTAGGAATGTGGAAGTTGATGGTTTATACCATAAAAATGCAAAAGAATACTCTAATTCATAGCACTTTTGAGAAATGTGCTTTCAAAAAATTTCAAGTAAGAGCTTTATAGTCTTTGCAGGTTCTCATTTATTAAAACCTATTTAATGTCCTGTTTATGATGGAGCGTCTCAAGAATTATGTCCTATTCATTAATTATTGCATTTTATTATTAAAATATTACTTACATCTAACATTTTTTAAAGCATCAGTGATGATATTTGTTCTGAAAAACTTGATTGGGATGCTTCAGTATTTATTGATATTTTATGATTTTTACTTGATATCTTGTATGGAAGGGCCTTTTTATGTTTAAGTAATTTATTTAGTGGCTTTTAGCTTAAATAAAACTGTTTTCACTGAGTTCATAATACATAATTATAATGTGTACCATGGGTTAATTAAAAATTATCCCTAGGGATAAGATGTGAAGTATTTCTAAATCACTTCACACTCTTTCCTTGAAAGTTTACATGTTATTTTTTAATTATTTACTTCAAATACATACTAAAATTTAGTATTATTATTTTAGTATTGTTATACTGCAAGTTGTTGATTTCTAGCCTGTAGGTGATAATCTTTTTGCAACAGCTCCCACAACTGTGTTTTGGTAAGCAGGTTCCACAAATGAACAGATTCATATCTCGGAGCCATTGGATGTACAGAGCTCACCTACCTTCTTCTTACCATTGACCTGCACACACTCACATGTGCCCTCTATTGTGACTTCCTGTCCTGATCAATGTAGGCCAAGTGCTGCTCAGTTAAATAGTCATGAACACATAAATCCGGCACCTGTGTTTTGAAACGTGCCACTCAATTCTGGCACAAATAGCATATTTAATGCATACTTAGTAACCGATTGTAGTTATGGCATAGCATATTTGGGACATTAGGGCCACAAAAGTGGATGCATACCTGGTTAGACCACGTTCATCAAGAACACCATCAGGATAAACTCTGCCCTGGGACATGTGACACAGACATAGGCAAAACTGTTGATTGGGTGTTTCCTATTTACCTTGTGAAATGATCCTTGAGGCCAGAAAAATCTGAGGTGTGGTGAACTTAGAGCATGAAATGAAAATGTTCAAAATACTTAATATTTGCCGCAATCAGAGAGGAAAGGAGAAAGGGATAGCTATGTGGACTTTAGAGCCAGTTTGCATGGATTTGAATGCTGGCTTCATTATTTCCTAGCTGTGTGAGTGTAGACAAGTTAATCTCTCCAGGCCTGCTTCTGAATCTCTCAATTTGGTATAAAATTGTTCTAACTTAAAGTGTTGTCATGAACATAGGTCCACATCTCTAGACGAAAAGCTCTCAAAATAAAAAAAAAAAAACAAACAAAAACCCAAACACTTATGTGGTAACAAAAACTAGATTAATTTATTCTAAGGGGGTGAGTATTTATTTTTTCAGAAGCTCCAATATCTTTGATTATAAGATGTGACTTTCCAGCTCTCTGCATGAAGTGGGTGTTATGATTTATACTATATCTGTAATATACATAGTATAAAGTTTATGTCATGAAAATGGCAAAAGAATGCTCTAAGTCACAGTGCTTTTGAAAAATGTGCAAATTTTTCAGGAGCTTTAATAATGCTTCTAGCTCCTTCCCACTGAGAAAAGCCTATTTAATATCCTGTTTATAGTGGAGTGTTTCAGAAATTTATGTGCTATGCATTAATGATTGCACCTTATTCATTATTAACATATATTATTGCCTTTCTACAATCTAAAATTTCTAAAATGAAAACCCCCAGGAGTTTGGAATAAATTATTGGGGACGTGCAATAATGAAATTAATGATCCTATATTAATTTGATGGAAAGTCTGAGAGATACCAATTCTGACATTCATCAAGTTCTTACCCAAAGGCAGGCTCTTCTCATGGCAATCCAGCTCATGGGATCAGTTTCCATGCATATTCTGAGTTCATATGAGGGGAAAAGACTTGGACAGTATCACTTTAGATGACTCAGGGAGAGAGAAATGCAGCATTTTTTTATTTTCACCCAAATTATAAAACTTTTAAACCAGATATGTTTCAGGGAGCATGGACTCTTACAATGTTAGGTATCAAAATGTATGAAGCTTTGCACTGGTGATATGGAAACATTCAGATAAGTGTGATATATTTTATTTTTCACTTGAAAATGCATGCTTACTTGTGTACTAGTATCCTCTTTCCCCTCCTCTCCCCCAATGCATTGTTTTCTTGGCTCATGCTGGGGTCCAGCTCCAGCAGGTCCAGGGGTCCCCAAAGGTGTGGACGGAGTCGGCGAAGAAGGAATGACATGGAGATAGCGTTCAGTTGATCAGCAGCCTAGCCAGGATCTCTAGCCAGGATCTCCAGCGAAGTTCTGGTCTGGATCTCCAGCGAAGCTCTGGTGTGGATCTCCAGCGAAGTTCTGGTTAGGATCTCCAGCCAGGTTCTGTGTCCATGTTGTCTTGCTAGGTTCTCCAGGTTCTCCAGCCAGGTTCTGTAGCCATGTTCCCTCGCTAGGTTCTCCAGCCAGGTTCTGTCCAGGTTCTCCAGCCAGGTTCAGTCACCAGGTTCTAGTCAGGTTCTCTTGCCAATTTATGTAGTCAGGTTCAGTCCAGGATCTTTTGCCATGTTCTCTCCAGCAAAGTTCTTCTGTCTCTAGAGAACGTTCTGTGTAGGTTCTGTGTGTAGGTTTTGTGTCTTGTTGTCTTGTTACATCTGTATTTATACCAGTTGATTCCAATCCTATCAATCTCTATTCCAAAGGTTAGGGCGTTTCTTTTTTTTTTTTTTTAATATATTTTATTGATTTTTTACAGAGAGGAAGGAAGAGAGATAGAGAGTTAGAAACATCGATGAGAGAAACATCGACCAGCTGCCTCCTGCACATCTCCTACTGGGGATGTGCCCGCAACCTAGGTACATGCCCTTGACCAGAATCGAACCTGGGACCTTTCAGTCCACAGGCTGACGCTCTATCCACTGAGCCAAACCGGTTTCGGCGGTTAGGGCGTTTCTTATCTCCATTCCAGGGAGTAAAGATTATGTAGCTTAAGCATGATTGTTCGTAGTTAAAGTGATTAATTACCCGCCTGGCACTTAGTTAAAGGGTTTTATTCCCTCCCTAACTTCAGGGGAAAATCCCTACCTGGGGAAACAACCTTTCTCAGAGAGGAGACCTTGGTTAAAACACATAGTGCCAAGAAGGTGAGCAAACATATTAAGAACAGTATGCCATATATGCCAGGTCCCTTGAAACAGCAAGCATGGACCGGCTCCCGGCAGGCTCAGCTATAGTGGTGAATACTGTATAGAAACATATTTTTCCCTCAAAACAATTCTATTAATCATAGCCAGACTCTAGGAATGTCAAAAAGGGAATGCATTAAGAATTTTTAGATATTTATTAACATTTTCAGTAAACTAAAGTAAATCTCTGTCTCTATTAGCTTTATTTGGCTGCAGCTATAAAAAGTAATCTCCATCTTAGTACCTTCTTGCTATAATAAGCAGATGCACAAAATTACCTCAGTGGTTTCATGATTATCTTAAGCTGCCATTGCTTTTTGTATACTTATTATTTCACATTATGGTATTTCATAGAAGAGGGTAAAAGGGGGGATAAATGGTGACTGAAGGAGACTTGACTTTGGGTGGTGAACACACAATATGATATACAGATGATATATAATACAATTGTACATTGAAACCTATATAATTTGAGTAACCCTTGTCACGCCAATAAATCCAATAATTAAAAAAACACACCACCTCTTAATATCTGATTATTCTTTAAGAAAAAGGAGTTGAAGTACATTTTCATGATTAGGATCATACTGGGAGGGACGTGGAAGACACAAAATTATACCTAACCAAAGTTTGGTATTTGTAAATACTTCAAATTATGTGACAGATGCTTTAGTTTTGACTAATAGCCTATCCCTTCGGTGTAGCACCACTCCATTCTTCTACAAAGGAAGTTGCCTTTCTGGGAGGTGGTCAAGGTGGTTTGATATATCTAATTGAAGAATACAGAATTCAAGCTGTTTGTAGGTGATACATTAATTTTTCACTCCTGCTGATGAGCACATTGACTTCTGTGTAACTCTTTAAATTGATTCAATCAAACCCATGTGGCTCATGCTTTTAATTGATTGAATTAAAGCAGTATTTTAAACTTTTAATCATTCCATTGGACAAGGGTCCTTTTGTTAGTTTATTCCTAAGTCAATCCAGCTATACTGTGGCTTCTAAACTTGTGCAGTCCCACCAAAATTTCAGGTGGCATTTCATTTAAAATTTTTTTAAAATATATTTTTACTGATTTCAGAGAGGAAGGGACAGGGAGAGAGAGAGAGAAACATCAATAATGAGAGAGAATCATTGATCAGCTGCTTCCACCCCCTACTGGGGATCGAGCCTTCAACCTAGGCATGTGCCCTGACTGGGAATCGAACCATGACCTCCTGAGTTATAGGTTGACACTCAACCACTGAATCATGCTACCTGGGCCAAGTGGCATTTTAAATAATTTAGCAGCAAGGATAGACAATAAGATCATCATGAATGAAAGGAACACTTCTATTTTCGGATGCATATTATAACTTTCCAGAGGAGGTGAATGGGAGTGTCCATTTTGCCTGCCTCTTCCTCATAGTACAGACCACCTGATGTCATAGTTCCCTGAAGCAGGGAGAGACTGCCCACTGGAGTTACAGACAGAAATTAGTGCTGATCATAAGCTTCCACAACAGATATGCAATGAAAGTTGGGGTCCATTCAATATACATTAGATGCCTTGGCCTGGAACTGGAGCCTCAGATTCTGAACACGAAGCACTGCTGTGCTAAAGGCAGGGCAGGAGGGGAGGTCCACAGTGCTGACAACACACGGGTGCACTGTCTGTAAAGAATTCAGAAACTTGTCAAATTCTCTACGTATTGCCCTGCTTTATTTTATCATCACCCGTTGATGATTCTAAAAAGTGTCAATGATAAAATATTTTTCCTAAAGAACATTTTCTTTGGCTGAGTTCTAAACAATTGTTGTGGCTCTTTTGAATTGTAATAATATGTTTGTAAATGTCAAATCAACCTGCTTTATGATTTCCTCTTTAATTAACATTGCACGATTCATGGAAGTTAATTTGGAGAACCTCCAGTTATACAGTTGGCTTGTGACACACTTGGGCTCAGTTGCACACATTTATTTAAAGACTCAGCAACAGTTTGGATTTGTTCACACTTGCTTTGCGTATCATTCTTGTCCCCAGTCCCTGTGAAATTCCATGTGTCTGTGTTTAAACAGCAGTTTCAAAATACTGAGAGCACAGTGGATGTGATGGAGAAACAGAACTTCACTGACTTCAGTTCTGTCATCCTGATGCTTGCAGAACCTGTTTCCCGGAATACTTCCGCTTTACAGAGGCATAAACCATGCACCATACACAACGCTGGAGGGGGTTGACAGTGCTGGCTGCCAGCCAGGCCAGGCCTTTGGGTGTAAAATCATTTCCCCCATCCCAACCCACAGGGGGGCTGCAAAGCCCGCAAAAAGTCCGGAAGCTGGATCAATATTTGACGGCCAAAGAAACTAAGGGGATAAAAGGAAAGCTTCCTTCATATTCATCCCTCAGGCTTTGGAGGCTGATTCCCCTGAGTCACCGCACTAGGGCATCTGCGATTCTGCAGTAAAGGCTCCTTTTCTGAGTCCTCTGAGTGCCCGGCTGCTTATTCTCCCGTGCCACCTGGCAGCTTATCTGCAACACTGTGTGACTTCTCACTCCCGCAAATACATGTAGATATTTGGAATTATTAATTTATTCTTTTTATTTCTTTTCTCTGTCAGTGATGATGCTCCCAGTCAGATGGAGGCATCTGTGTTACTTCTTGAAGAATGAAGATACTGTAGGGGACCCACAATAGGCTCATTCCCCCCGCCCCCCCGACCTTTTAACTCTACCCAGCAAAGCTATCATTTAGAATTGAAGGTCAGATAAAGAGCTTCCCAGACAAAATAAAGCTAAAGGAGCTCATCACCACCAAACCAGGATTATATGAAATGTTGAAAGGTCTTTAAGAAGAAGAAGAAAAAAGCAACATAAAAAATAGGAACAATAAAATGGCAATAAATACATATCTATTAACAATTGCATCTAAAAATCAAAATAAATAAATGAGGAATCTAATGAACAAAATAAACTGATGGATAAAATAGATCCAGAAACATGGAAACATGGAACAGACTGAGGAATCTCAGAGGGATGGAGGGAGGGGGAGTGAGAATTTATTTGCATATATGCATTACCCATAGATACAGACAATAGAGTGCTGAAGGCCTGGAGCTGGGTGGGATCTGGGTGGAGGAGGGCAATAGGAGGATAAAAAAGGTGTGTGTGTGTGAGGGGGGGGGGGGGGCATCTGTAATACTCTCAATAATAAAGATTAAATAAATAAATAAATAAATAAATAAAAACCAAAAACTTAACAGGCTCTTGAATTCCTCCCCAAACACAAATTCTGAAGGCCAAAATATTTACAGCATTCAGGCTTGTAGATAAGAAAGGCTAAACAAAACAAAACAAACAAACAGGCAAAAGCACAAAAGAATAAAGCAAAGCTGCAAAGGAAATAGAGGTACAGAATGAGATTAATGTCATGATGAGTACTACCGTCATGTAGGTAAAGACAGACCACCCCACCCCCAGAGAAGTTTAGATAGAGTGCCTCTACCTGGAGAAACAGAGGAACCGAGTGTGATGGGGTCTGTGGGATCCAAAATGAGGTCATTGGTTGGACCCACCATGAGGTTTATGGATTTAAATTTCTATTTCATCTAGGTTTCTCAAATTGTTTAATGATAAAAATTTATAGTCAAACTAAAAGTAAAATTATTTGCTTTTGCCCACATTCCCAGGTATTTTAATTTCTGAAACTTTTATTTGCCAAATTTATATAAATCAAAACACTTTTTGTACCAAGTTTGTAGTTAAGAAACAAAACAATAGTTATTCTTATGATATGTTTCCAGGTTATCCAAAGTTTTTGGCATGAGCCATTTATCATAAATATTAGGAAAAAGAATGGAAATGAATATTTCATTTGATTAACTAGAATCTATTAAAGGGGTAAATTATTAGAGAAAAGCTATAACATTTAATTTAGTAGGACAACTGATGATATGCTATCCACAGAATAGCAATAGTACTACAAAGCACCCAAAAGGGAGGGTCGGAAAGAATTTATGGATACTATTTGAACTTTTTTGAAAGTTTTCTTTCTTTTTATTTTCTTGCTGGTGCTTGTTTATCCCTCACTGTATTTAGCATTGAGCATTTATAGTTAGAACACAGATACTATTCACTCCCTAGGAGAGTAGAGATGGGGAGCATGTAGATTTATATGGCATCAAACAAAACAGTCTTTTTCTTCCAGTTCTAAGCACCTCAAGGTCAAGAATTACTTTAGTTACTTCTTTTCGTCCCCAGATCCAGGACAGTGCTAGATACACAGCAAATATTCTCTGTCTATTCTGAGTAATGCGTCAGGGAATAAATACGTATATGAAGGTAGTGGCTTTGGATGTTAAAACTGTGGAGCAAGAAACAGGATGGAGGAGAAGGGAGAAGGAGATAAGGATATTTGCCATTTAGTGAAGCCTCTATCCTTTCATAATTCAATCAATTTTGCTTCTTGAAATCATCCCTTGATTCTACAACAAGGGCATTCTTTCCATTTTTCAGTGTCCAGTGTGGGACACAACCAATAATGCTAGCGGGGTTAGACTTGGAAAGGAACAAAGGGATGGCATGAAATTAATTAAATCCACTTATAATGGAAATCGAAGAAAAGGAGAGAAGAGGAATTGTAGACCTAATGTAATGGTGTATGTCAATGGTAATTAAAAAATAAATTGAAAAAATAATAAAAATACATGAAGAAAGAAAGGGAGAAGACTCTATGGTACTAATTAATGGTCCTTATGGGTTCAAACACTAGACATAAGAAAATAGTTCTTTGTGCTGAGTAGAAAATATGTGAGCAATGTTAATTAAAATGGCATTTTGAGAGCTATGAAAATGTTAGTGTTCTATAAATAAGAGATGGTGGTGAACTTGAAGGACTGATAAAACAAAGGTATTCAAAAATGTTATGAATAACTACTTTGTTTTGTATTTTTCCTCCTCCCATGTCGTGTTGCACAGATTTCACAAACAACTGCCAAGTGGTGGTTTCTGAGTCAGGAAGAAAAAAAACCTCTTTATTTGGCAACTATATATACCCGAGATTGTGCCATCTGCCAAAAAGAAATCAGAAGTGACTTTTTAATATTACAACTCTGTGATGAATTCATAAGAAGATTTTTTTTTTATTTACCAAAGGCAATAACAATAGCTACTAATCATTGAGTTCCTAAGGAGACAGGCAATTTAGCAAAAAGTCAGATCTGGTTCTTCCAGTTTTTAGCTGTGTAACCCTTGTCAAAGAAGTTAATCTCTCTGTTCCTGAGTTTCCTCATCTGTGAAGTGAAAATCATACTTATACCTATTCCAGGAGTAATACATGTAAAGTCCTTAGAACATTTCCTGGGACAAGTCAACTGTCTATTCTTGTTAATGATTTTTATTATTACATTTCAGGCTTCCCCTAAATACCTTATATATTTAATCTCATGTACTTCATTCATATATTACAGATGAGGCAATCAAAGCTGAGGCTGGTTAAATGATATGGGTAAAGTCACATATGCTTTAGGACAGTGAGAATCTGAATTCAAATCTTAGTCTGATTTCAAGTGTAATGTGTTTTTATTCTGTGAATTACTTTTTTAAAATCATGAATCTTCATCCTTTACTTTTATACTCAGCATTCTTCTGATCAATAAAGGATTTTTATGGTGTATTAAGATTAAATAATATCTCGACTGCTATATGATGCTCTGAATCACTCAAAGAGAGGTATGGAGTTAATACTGGGTGGAACTCTTCAGTATATATCAAATTCTTCCACGTCTACCATTTAAGGATTTACTTGATAAGACAATTCCAGAACCTTCTTTTAGAGGTTCTGGGGGAAAAAAATTGAAAAGAATGCTGCTTTCTGAAGTGATTCCATCTATTTTCCTATGAAACACAGGAATCCGCCCATCTTAGAAAATCAATTTGCCACTTGGTCACAATAACCTCAAGATCTAGTTTCTTGAATAATTGACCAAGTTAAACCTTTGACACATCTGTAACTGCTCTGTTATCAATGAAGTGTAGCAGATCAAAGTTACATCACCAAGCATGGCATAGTAATTAAATTCTACGAGGCAGTTTTGACTTGATTACTAAGAAAAGTGTTCCCCTATCTGCTGATATTTTGAAGAGGAAATAAGATAACGAGCATATATTTGGTTAGGCCTTTTCCTTTTAAATCTTTGTGTACTGCAAGGTGTACATCATTTGGTTCATTTAAAAAAAATAAAATCTGTAAACCAAGCTTTCCCTAAGTTCTGCTAAATATGACTTAACCAAAGACACACTTTTGTCTGAAATGATACTGGAATTATTTCTGGAATCAGATGTTGAGGACTCCAATCCAGGCGAATTAGGAAAAGTTCTACAAATTTATTCTTTGCCAAGAGTCACCTTCTTTGTCACCTCTGTCAATTTCTTAGGCACCTAGCTATGCAGTGAGTAGGGCTCCTCAGTGTGATTGGATTACATGTTTAGGTGCTGGGGACCATTTGCCATGTGATTTATATGAGTAATGTATGTACATAAGACAATCACCTGTAAAATAACATTCACATTGTTCCAAAGCAACAGGGTTGGGAAGGTATTTTTGCATATTTGGTTTCTTTGTTGTTTTTAGTTTGAATTGTGCACTGACAACAATGTATGCATTTTAAACAGAGGTGCCAGGCACTCAGACTGTAATAGAAATTGATTGATTGATTGCCAAATGACTGAGTAACTGACAGAATGATTTCTCCTTCCCTCTTTGCCCACCATTATTAAGACTGTGCCCACACAAAAATTTAATCCTACTATACATATTATTTTATGTTGTTTTTCCCCAATTAATGGTCTAATATAGGCATTATTCCATAACTAATTGAATTCTACATAATTATTTTTAATTTAAAACAATATTCCCTATTTTGGACATAACACTTTTTATTCAAATAGTTCTTTATTAATAAACATTCAGTGCCTTTCTCTCTCTCTCTCTCTCTCTCTCTCTCTCTCTCTCTCTCTCTCTCTCTCTCTCTCTTTCTATTTTGTCATTGCAAATAATGTGGCAACTAAGTCCTAGTATATATGTCATTACCAAAGAATATTATCATTTTTGCTCAGACCCATTAAGATCAATTTTTGACAAGATATTTACACTATTATTTTACTTAGAGCTCTTTAATGATAATATATTTGTCTTTGATAGTAAAATATGGCATATAAAGAAATGTTTAAATAATAAATTTTTAAAGAACATAGCTATAAAATGCATAATTGTGTGAACTACAGGAGCTACAGAAATCCCATTTATATCCTGAGAAACAATTGTAGTAGTGGCTACATCATGGCATAATAAAAAATACATAAAATGTGTATTCTGAATCAAAACTTAAAATTCTATGTTTTTTTATTTTTTTATATGGCAATAAAATGAGGTAATAATGCTAGTGTCAAGGACTGTACCTGGTATAGATTAGGCACTTGGTAAATATTTATTAGTAAACTAGAGGCCAGATGCATGGAATTCGTGCAAGAGTAGGCCTTCTTTCCCCTGGCTGCCAGCACCAGCTTCCCTCTGGAACCTGGGACCCAGGCTTCCCTTGCAGACCCAGCTTTGTCTGGAAAGTCGTATGGAAGGATGCTGGTCTAATTAGCATATTATGATTTTATTATTATAGATGTCTAGAGTAATATAAGATGATGTATTGAAAGAGTTAGGAATCCCACAAGCAGATACTTATTAACCAGTAGCTCTTACTATAATAGCATATTATCACAAATCAGCTATTTTGTAGTAGCAGTAGTACTTGAGGTAATTAGTGTATATCTACCATTTATCTATAGTAATAATCTAGATTTGATTCAGAATTCACAGTAATCAAGCTTTTTATCTAAATTAAGTTTCTTACAGATTCATTGAAATGCAGCATTTTAAAAAAGAATCTTCTAAATTTTTGGCAGTAAACCTGAAATAATAGATGTTCAAACAAAGAAACACATATGACCTTTGCCTCAACTTTTAAAAAAAAATATATTATTATTGATTCCAGAGAGTAAGGGAGAGGGAAAGAGAGAAATGTCAATAATGAGAGATAATCATTGATTGGCTCCCTCCTGCACAGAGCCCGAAACCTGGATATGTGCCCTGACCAGGAAGCGAACCGTGACCTCCTGGTTCATAGGTTGATGTTCAACTACTGAGCCATGCTAGTGGGGCTTTGCTTCAAACTTTACTCATACTTCTCAATTTCTATAGTACTTCTACTCCTCCAATTCTTTGACTTCATAAGAATCTGTAGCTCACTTTATTTTGCTACCCTAGCACTGTCTTTATTTGCCTCTTGATGCAGCTTGGATTCCAGGATCTTATTATTATTCATTTCTGTCCCACCACTCTTCCCTCACTATTCTCTGTCTTCCTGTATCATAGCACATGGAAAAACTCAACCCTAGTTTAAACTAAGAACCTACTTTTCCATTTCTGAAGGGAAGAAAAACTGATGAACAAAATGAAATTAATGAAGCAGGCTGGCTTACTGAAAATTAGTGAACATCAACTTCAAGTGGAATCCTACTCTGCCTAGAAAATGTGCCCCCACTCACCTCAATCTTAAATTTATCCTTCCTGCTGCCCTCTTCTCTCAGGGAGTTTTACCTCATGTATTGACAAATCAGAAGACACAAATTAGAATTTTTTATCTTCCTTTTATCAAATCTATGGTCCAGTATTCATCTGCACTCATATTTCCCCTTTCTTCATCTCACAATATCGCTTATCTTGTGAAATATCAAGGCCTTCATTTAAGTTTTAAAGTCCTGTTCACTCTTGAAATGTGGTGCAAGAACAATCAGCAATGACATCACCTGAGTGACAATTCCATTTGGATTGGAAAGCTAGTTCATATCATTCTTACATGAATATAATTAGTGTATTTAAGCTGCCATGGACTGTTGTGGAGGTTTTGCAGAATAAAGATGTAAGACCACTGGCCTTGAGGTTGTCATTCTTTAGACTAAAGAACAATGAAAAACACATAGAAAAAAATGAAACACTGACCTAGTGCTTTATGGCCTAGTTTTTGTATTTTAAATTAGAAGATTATATTAAAGTGTTTATAATTTCAGGGCCTATAGGTATTTCCTATCTGAAGTCCTTGAATTTTGGGAGACAAAAAAAAAGTGTGGCATATACATTATTGATTTAAGATGTATGTTCCAGAAAGACAGATGCTTTTCAGGTTCATCTGCTGCTGTATCTGCTTCACCTAGAGCAGCGGTTCTCAACCTGTGGGTCGTGACCCCTCTGGGGGTTAAACAACCCTTTCACAAGGGTCGCCTAAGACCATCGGAAAACACATATATAACTGCATATTGTTTTTGTGATTAATCACTATGCTTTAAGTATGTTCAATTTGTAACAATGAAAATATATCCTGCATATCAGATATTTACATTATGATTCATAACAGTAGCAAAATTACACTTATGAAGTAGTAATGAAAAAAAATTTATGGTTGGGGGTCACCACAACATGAGGAACTGTATTAAAGGGTCACGGCATTAGGAAGGTTGAGGACCATTGACCTAGAGCATAGCCCTATGCATAGTGAGTGTTATGTAGTTTCAAGTGGAACTCTGTGAGATACAGTTCAATTAAAAAACAAACACCCCAAACTCTGAGTTATACCTTTAGATTTAGAAAATAAAGATTTTTGGTGAAAGGTGACCCTTTCTATTTTCCCACTGATTTCTCTTCAGAGAATGACAATTTTCTAACATTTGACCCATTTATATTTTCCTAGGACACTGAGGGTGAAGTAATGACTTTTCTTAATTATTGAAAAACTGACATATTCTTGGCCATATTTCTCCATTCATTTGGGTTTATGAGTGAAAGGATAATATTCCTATATTGACAATATATATTGACTTTAGTTTTCTATGGTTTTAGCTTTCATTTTTCACTGAACCCTCCTTAGCCCAAGCAAACACTGTGAATGATTGCACTTCCTATTTTCCTTTGGAAGGCACACTAGTAAGATTTTTTCCAGCAGGGTAACCTTTCCCTGCTTCACATGAAATGGTAAAATGAGCCTGACCATTGGAATCCTGGGTGTAATCAGTATAGGATGAGAGATAGATGGCTAAGCAGTGTTCTTACAGCCACAATTTTTTAGGTAGCTCTTCATATTGACTATTTAACTGACACTATTAATTACGCTGATATTTTGATTATCATTTGGCTCTGTATTTGAATTTTCCAACAGTTAGAATCCAGAGGGGAGGAAGAGTGAGTGATGGATTGCCAAAACTTCCAACAAGTTTTATGTCTGAGGCATCATTTTGAAACCATGGCCATGAGTTATATTCATTATAGATAGGGAGTTTTCAAGTTACTACATAAATTATCTTTCTAACTTGAAAAAGTAGATTTTTTTTTCTCTTTTGATTAGAGAAGATTATTATAAGGACATTTAAAGGATACAAACATTCTCCTGTTATAGTACCTATTTCTCTGAAGGCATACTGCAAGCAAAGCTCTATGATCATTTATGGCATGGCCAACTTCTATTCTCAAGCTACATCTCTTCACTAATAGTAGCCATTGTTGGTTTTAATATTAAGTAGGCTTTGAAAATGGAGCAGAAAGAAATTAAGCACTAAGAATAAAAATGTATAAAAGAAGCATAGAGCATATCCCAGACTAGAGAATTGGTAATCTATAGCATGAGTTTTAATGGCCTGGTATTAATATGGGAAAGGTAAAATAATATCAAGGCAATATCTATAGGTAGATGCATAATGTCCAGTTTTAGATGGGATTGATGTAGAGGCCCTTATGTTAATATTACAATGAAGAAATCCCTCTTTAAGGAAAGAATAAGAATCACCAGTAGCCTTTGTAACAGGTAAATAAGAAAAACAAATACTCGAGTATGAATGTAATTTTGAAGTAACAGTTATAGGCACTTAGCCAAATCTGAATGACAACAAGCAGCCCAGTATTTTCAAATTATGTCATCAACTGAAGATGACTTATTAGCCATGAATTTCATGAAGCAGAGAGAGAAAAATTCTTAAATCAGAAAGTGAAAGTCAACAAAGTAAATCAAAGTGATGTTTTCTTAATATTATCAATGTGTTCAGGACAATCTTAGAAGCTTACACTTAGAAGTATGTATATATGAAGATCTCCAACAGAAAGAATGATGCCCATGGCCAGAAACAGGATCATTGATTAGCAATGACCCAGTGGCTTTAATAAACAAACCATCTAATCTTAAGCTTGTGACAATTGCTGAAGGTTTTGTGGTCCAGCAAGCATCTGAGCTGTGCAGGATGACAGGATTTGAGGCAGGCAAGGGAATTGCTATAATGAAGCCTCATCATTTGGCATACAGTAAAAATAAACACGAAAAAACGTCATAAAACATTCTACACTCCCACTATGTACACAGCACAGAACAAAAACATGATCTAGGAAGAGACAACTTGTTCCTACTGCGGATCAAAATGGGAAACTTAAACAAACAATAATGAAATCACCAACCATAGCAACAGCATAGAAAATAATGCGATGACAGGCATAAAAAATTCATAATAAATCCACATGTTTAGGAAGTTAACAGAAGAAAAAGGTATGTGAATATCAGAAAAATCCTGTGCTTTGTATAGCTATTGCATATAGAGTTGTAAATAGAAATAGATTTCCTATATAAACGCTGTGTTGTATGTAGGTCTCTGATCATTGTCAAAAAGATCCTTCTGGATTGGGGATATTGAAGAGTTTGACAAGAAACACAGGCTGAGGCAAATAGTAACTGAAATTTTTAAGAAATGATCACCAAGAAAGATAGACTAAAGCTGATAAGCACCCAAACAATCACCCACAAATTTGTGTTCCCAGTTTACAGATGTTCCTTGGTTTGACTTTGTGGTATGACCGTAGAGACAAGCTTTGTCACATCGGACAGTCTGGATATCATGGTCTAGTTTTTCTCAGTGGTAGTAGAAATAAGCATGGGCTTTCCATTTGAAAGGGTAACTGCTAGGAAATGAGGAAAATGGAGTTTTGGGGAGGAATAAGCCAGTCACCAAGGCATTACTCAGCTGAAGAAACGCCTCGAAGTAGGAGTATTAGGTGTTTTGTGCACATGATTCATTCTTATGTCCTCCTTTTTTTTTTTTTTTTTACCTTGGTTACTATTCCTAACTTTATTGGGGAGCAGTGCCTCTCTGTCCGTGTGTGTGATGTTGGTAAGGCTGTGAATCATACCATGTATCTTATTCAAGGACTAGGATCTCAATGAAAGCGTGTTATATATAAAAATCTTAGGCCCCATTTTACCTCTACTGAATCAATATGTACATTTTAACAAGATTCCTGGGTGCCTAATATGCTCTTTATAATTGAGAAGCACAGCTCGATAGAAGGCCATTACCTTATATTTCCCAAATTCTATAACAAAAGTATGAAGGTCAGGGTGAGATATCCTCATTATCTTTAGAGATTGCTGAAGTGGGTTTGCTTCAACGTTAGTCTCTGTCATCTATTTATCTATATATTATCTATCTATCTATCTATCTATCTATCTATCTATCTATCTATCTATCACCTACCTACTTTCCTATCTGCTGTGACCATTTTTTAGAAGTAGGAAAAAGCTCCACCTAAAACTTGAATCAGATTTTGAAATTGATAATTCCACATACAGCAGGATTATTAGTGACATAATGTAACTTTCTGAGAAGAGCAGGGTTCCTCCAAACCAGGTCTAAAAATGACTTGACATTTTAGGTAAAGAAGACTTTCTTGGGGATTTTACTGTAGTCAGGGAATGGAGTCATGGTGATGGTTCCCATGCAAGGGATGGGACTTGCATGACTTGAACCTTACAGGAGGGCTGAAGGAAAGAGCATCAGTGCTTCTTATCAACTTTCCTAGATGAAGAGTGAAAGGGAAAGGTAAGGGTGAGGCTTAAGAGCTGTCAATAAACAAACATCTAACACTGAATCCAGGCTTTTTATTTTATTTCACTTCTGATGTTTGCCTGCTGATGAAAATTTCTTTTTCATTTAATTGAATTTTAAGTTGTTTAATTCAATTATTATGGTGCTTATGAGAGCAGCAGCCCAAGACTGGTATACCCTGTGGAAGAGCCCAACACTGGCCCTAGCCAGTTTGGCTCAGTGAATAAAGTATTGGTCCATGGACTAAAGGGTCCAGGGTTTGATTCTGGGCAAGGGCAGGCTCAATCCCTGGTCCTTCCCTGGGGTGTGTGCAGGCAACAACCAATCAATGTGTATCTCTCACATCGATGTTTCTCTTTCTCTGTCTCCCCTTTCCCTTCTACTCTCTCTGAAAATAAACAAACAAAAAAATGTCATCAGGTGAGGATTACGTCAGAAGTAATGTTAAGTAAAATTTATAAATGAGGAACATATTGTATTTGGAAACCCAAAAGAAGTTGTTGGAGTTGCGAGAGTCAATAGATGGTTCAAATATTTTCAGAAAGTTAACTGAAGTGGTACGGCTTTGTACTATGTGTGGGCAATGGCGAAGCCCCTTTTTGACTTCCTTTGTTAATATTTTTATATCTTAAGTAAGTGTGTCTAACGAATCTCTCTGGATGATATTAAGTGATTTCACACCTGGGAAATGCCTGGCTGTTGAGTTACCTGATGGGCAGCCTGATAAAGTTGCATTATGTCCCTTCAAAGATAAAGGGAAACTGCAACTGTGATACTATCAAAACAGCCATTCTACAAAACATATTAGCCTAATCTATAATAGTAAAATATCTATCAGCTTCTGATTGGATGAAATCAGTAATTTCAATAATATTGGTTATTGGGCCTTAATGGGTGGGAGTACAACACTAAGGTAGCAGTCATCCAGTATGAGATATGAGTCATTCTTTTCAAGTTTAAGATCGATCCAGATTGGGCTGTTAAATGACTAAGCAGTGGGGGTGATCACCCATTCTCTAAATAGGTCTTGTATAATGGGTTTCAATTTTAAAGGCTCTGTTTTCATATACACTGGGCCACATTAACTATGTTAAACCATTGAGGTGAAGGGGAGAGTCTAAGAGCTCCATTTGGTCAAGTAAATTTGTGTCAAAGACTTAATTTAATTTTAATTTATTATTTGTTGGGTCAGGCTTCCATGACTCTAATGTGCTATTTTGGGGCATTAAGTCTATGACTACTGGGAATTTAGGCAAGGTGTAGTTCTGATGGTGAAGGTGAGGCATATCTCTTCCTTATTTTATGTTCAGTAACTCCCTTAAGACTATAGGGATGCCTTGTTTAAATTTAGTGACGTCCCCCAGTATGACTCTAATTTGAGCTCCATTGTTGACTCCACTGAGGTTTGTCAATTGAATTTCTGCAGAATTTACATTGTAGAGGCTCAAAAGCCATTTGGAGCCATTCAAATTTTTGTTTTACACATTATTTTAGTAAATATTTATTAAAACAGTGAAGCCATAAATGCTAATGAAAAAGCTTTACGAAGTGGGTTCTAAGCTTGCTTTTCACCATTATCATTTAGATCTTCCCAATCTTTTAAAAAGCTTATGTGCTATAGCTTTTAAAGTAGTCCTAGGTGATCAACTTCCTTACTGAAATGAGAAGTAAGAAGAAAGTGCTTAGGAAATAAAAGATATCTAGCATCTAAAGTACAATCAATAATAAAAAGGACTGTGGGATTTTTGCCGCTCTCCATGTTATAAAATTTTGCATAATCCCCATCCTTATGATGATGGAGAATCCATCAGAAATTCTGCTCACATGCAAACGTTGTGCTCTCTTTTACGTGTCTTCTTTTTTCCCCTTTATTTACTGTATGAGTTAGAGTTATTGCAGTTGTATCTTTCATAGGGAGCCTAGAAAGGAAGTGAGAAACTTTGGTAAAATATAGTCTGCTGATTACAAGTCTGCTTTGGCTAAGTCCAATTCGTATGTATTTTTATCTTCTGAGCTTTAGCTTTAAGATAAAATACCTACTTGTGCAACAAAATAGAAGCTATTTCAGGTAAAGTTTCTCCTATTGTATATATTTGGATTAATTTAAGCTGCAGAAGATATTTTTAATATACTATATGCACTCACTTATCTTTGCATTGACTTTCAGCTTCCTCAAAAAAGTTTTGGTTCTCAAATATGATCATCCTCATCTTCAAATTAACCTTTATCTACGGCCAGAGGGCTTTTCTTCTCTCATTTTCAAAGGAGAGAAAAAAATGTCCACTTCTTTTTTTTTAAGGATAATGACACAGACTCTATCGTTTTTAGTATCCTCAGTAACTGCTCTAACAATTATCACCATTCTTTGTTAATAATTTCTCACTCTCTTAGGTGGTTCTCCTCAGGAAATAAATGTATTCAATCATTTTTTGACTTAAAAATAAAACTAAGAATTATACTTTGACTTTCCTCTCTAGATATGGCCTATTGTCAATATTAAGATTCTTCTCCTTCCAGGCTTGTAGTAAGGTTGCTAATGAAATATGATGTACCTTACTTTTGAGCAGAATCCCATATGAGCCAATTGAGGATTCTCCATTTGCCTGCAACCCTGACATGCACTGGTGATGATAGTCCAGGAGGCAGATATGTGTCAGCCAAGGTCCCTGATTCATCATATGTTGAGCAGATATTATTGCTGACTTCAGAGAAAAATCTTGTGGTGTGAGCTGGAAATAAATTTTTATTTGTAAGCTCTGAGATTTGGGGTTTGCCCTTTACTAAAGCATAACCCATTTTATTCTGCTTAATATAGAAATTGATTCCTAGAATTTGGGTACTAACATAGTAAAAATCTAAAATAGAAGATGTCTCACTGCCTATATGATCAGCATAAAGAAAACTATTATTTATGGCTAAAAAGACAGGGATACACATTATACAGTAGCAAAGATTTTGGTTAAATAATTTTGGTTATAATTTAGAAGGCAGACCATGCATGTGAAGTGGTGAAAGAACGTGTTGAAAAACAGAAGTTAGTGGAGTATATTCAGTATAGTTAGCAAGGTATTAAAAGAAAAATAAGATAGTCCTTGCCATTGTGGCTCAGTTGGCTGGAGCATCATTCCATACACCAATGGTAGCGGGTTCGATTTCTGGTCAGAGCACGTGTGATAGGCAACTGATTGATGCCTCTCTCTCTCTCTCTCTCTCTCTCTCTCTCTCTCTCTCTCTCTCTCTCTCTCTTCCTCTCTCTAAAAGTCAATAAAAAAGAAAAGTATGGTCTCAAAATAAATTGGCTAATATTAAAAAAATGAATGGACCATTTTCAGAAATCTAGAACCTTGTAATATTAAAAAGACAACTGTTTTAAAAACCTAAATAGCAAGGGAAAAGTGAGAAAGCCTTAGAGGAAGAAACAAAATATAGACTTAAACTAAGCCTTGGGGGTTAAAAATAAATGCTAACCATTTTAACCAATTCAATTGCCTGAGAGCAAAAATCAGATTAAGGAAATGACCACGGCAGTCATCCTTAAAACCATCTGGATTAAGATGCATCAGGAAAAAACAAATCCAAATTAAGATATGGCATTAGCAAATATTTTCAAATGGTCAAAAGGCCTCAGGGGACAGAGATTAAGGGTGTGCATCTGTCAAGCTTGATCAGCTCTAGGTATTTGATAAATCACGGTATTGAGAGAGAGCAAGAGAGAGAAATAAGGTATATATGAAATATATGTCTTGAGAGTAAATGTACTTGTGGATGCTGACATATAAAAATGAAGCTGACTGGGATCAAATTGATAAGAATCCAACCATGTTTTTAAAAAGAATGTACAGTCAAAAAAAAAAATCCATCTTGGCCCGTAAGAGAATGTTGCTGTTTGCAACTTGAAATAACGATTGACCCCAACTGTCTATGGAAAGAGAGTAATCTGAGAACTAACCAATTACAGCCTCCAGGGAGAGCCCATATCCCCCCACGTCCATTCCAATTGAGGCGAAGGAAGATAGGAGAAAAGAGTAATTGGTTTCTGATTTGTGTCGCATTCTTATGTTTTCCAAAAAGGAGTGTTTATTGTGATTTTCCAGGCAATGTTAGTGGATTGTGTTTGCAGGGGTAGATAACAGGTCTTCATTCAAAGATCTCCAAAACATGCCTAGCCTCAGCCCTGGTGTATCTGACATCTTTTATCTATCATTTAAAGAGAAAGGTCCTTTCACTGAGAAAACTGGCACTTTTAGTGTGATGCCATGATTAAATGAGATTGGCAGCGGAGGTGAGCAAACGGAACATTTGGTGACCAGAACAGAGACAGTCATTTTTATAGTGTTTTTTTTTTTTTTTAAACTATTCCAGTCACTTTCATTCTGGAACAAAGTAAATTGCACTTCCATTCACTTGAATGCTGGTGTGACCAGGTGACTTTCTTTGTTCATGACACGTGAGCAGATGTCTGCAAGGTTCAATGCACAGTTTTCTGTTTCTTTTCTGTCTGCCATAACAGCTCTGGATTTTAGGATTCCATTAGCTTAGATTCTGAGTGAGGACGATGTGCATGGGGACCCTCTGCTGATCTGAGATGGCCATGAAGCCTAAGCAAGAAGTACATGTCTGGTGTTTGGAGCAGAGATACAGAGCTTTTTGTTTTACAGCACAGTCCAGCATACCCTGACTGTTACAGTACTTATATTGTGTCTTCCCCTGGCAGGTTCTGAAAATGTATGTTATACATGCTTCTGAATGCACGTCTTTCATGTACTGCAGGTCAGCTGTCATCCCTGACAAAGGGGAGCTATACTATGAACACACAGGGTTAATGCTTTTTACTTTCTCTTTTTGGTGCAAGTGGGAAATAATAATCAGAACATATTTTTTTCTAAGTACCAGGCATTGATAATACAGAACTTGCACAGTACATGGGAGAAGTTCTTTCAGAAGCATGGTTTATTATTTTTCCCTAAGCCGCAGATGTTAGCTGTTTTTTACATCAAAATAATGATGTTAGTCATGAGTTTCTTGGAAAAGCATTTTTAAAAAGCTTTTGAGCAGATGAGATGGGAGATATGCTCTTTGGAGCAAATAAAAAGAGTCATGTTTTCAGTAGAATATCATGAGCAGGAATTCTTTGGCCATCGTCTTTGAACAGATATTTTAAGTGCATGCTGAAAAGTTGGTAAAGAAAGACTCAAAACTACAAACTGATGCATGAGAAGTGAGATAGCAAAAGGCCAAAAAAGAACTTGAAAATGAGAAACTTTTTAGGAACCAAGAATCCAGAGAAAACCATGAGCTTTTATTCACACATTTTACACTGTTTTGTTAAAATGTATCTTATATATAAAAAAATGAATGCACTATAAAATCTGAAGCTCCATAATTTCACTTAATGTAAGCACTTAATTTGCAATATTACTGATATAAAAAATTAGAACAATGCCAGCCCCCAGAAGCCCACCCCCTCTGATATTATTCCCTAAAGAATTACAGTACTACCCAGAATTCTGTTGAAAGATTGTGCCTATTTTACAATTTAAACACATCCACACAATGAAACTATAGTATTTGCATTTGTGTGTTTTCTCTCCCTCAACATTGTGACGCAAATGTGTTTTCCTGGTTGCCATATAATTTTTTCTTTGATGAATAAAATTATATCTTATGACTTTATTAAGATCAATTCATTCTGCTGTGGCCAGACATTTTGGTTGTTTTTAGTCTGTAGCTAATAGAAATAATGCTGCTATATACAATGTTGGATCTCCTGCGATGCAATTACGAAAATTTCTGATTCACAGGGAATGCTTGCATTGAGTTTCAGTAGATGCTGCCACTTTTCTGAAATGGTTAGACCAGTTGACACTCCCACAGAAGGGCATGGGCATTCTAGTTGCTTGCATACTCACCATTTGTAGGTGATGCCAGTCACTTTAATTTTAGCCATTTTGGTGAGTGTGTATTTTAATAAAATTGGTTTTAATTTGTGGTTGTTTTTGTATCACTAATAAGGTTGTACACCATTTCATATGCTTGTTGATTGAACATTCTCCTTTATCTATTGAAAGGTTTCCTCTACTTAAAAAGATTATTATTATTATTATTTTTTTACTGAGGTCTGTCTTTTCTTATAGATATGTGGAATTCTTTGTATGTTCTGGCTATGAGTCTGTCCTCGCTGGTTGGTATTGCAATATCTTTCATCAACCTATGGACTGCTTTTTCACGCAATGGCTTTTTTTTAACACAGTGAAACTTTGGTTAAGGTATCTCCTTATGCCAAAGTCAGAAAGATACTCTTCTGTTTCATTGTTATATCTTTCATATTTATATCCATATTTCATAAGGATGGTGTATGTCATAGGGATGGTTTAAGCATTATTTTTCATATAGACATACTCAATTTTTCTCCGATTTTTTATTATATGCTGATTTTATAAAATGATTGTGGATTTCCTCATCTGGAAATATTTAAAATTGCTGCAAATTATTCTGCAACAGCAGTATTTAATAGGAGTAGTTACTTGAGCCAGGAACTTCCTTTCTCACTTGATTTTTAGTTACAGATTTAATTTATTTAATAGATAAAGGAGAATTCAGGTTTTCTATTTATTCATGTATCAGTTTTATAAGATTGTACTTTCCAAAACCTTTATCCATTTCATCTAAAATTTCAAATTAACTGTAATGTTGATAATTATTACTTTAATGTTTTTATGATATCTACAGGATCTGAAGTGCTGTTTATCATTCATGTTACTAATCTATAATTTTTTCCTAATCAATCATGTTTTTTTTCTAATTTTATAGAAGCAAATTTCACTACTGAAGAAACTCATATATTAATAAGCAATATTTATTTATATGGCTAGAAATAAATCTTGCCTTTAACTCTAGTTTTCTAATATAAATATAACCGCATGAGCTTACTTTAGCTTACATATGCATGTTATATATTATTATATACATTTATTTTCAAATTTTCTGTGTCCTCATATTTCAGGTATATGAATTGCAAGGAGCATATATGTGATTTTCACTTTTATATACTGTCTGAAAATATTTTGCTTTTTACTCATTCTGTCATATACTATAAGACTTAGTGCTTAATTATTGTTCTAGTTGATTGCAAATCTCTCCTCTAATTGCTTTCTACTTTTTTCTTTTTTAATTCCCTTTTTCTTTATCTCTCTATTAGTTTTATAGCTATGCATTTTTTATTATTCTTTTAGTAATTACTGTGATATTACAAAATGTTTCCTTGAATAATTACTTCTTTTCTGACAAAACTAATGTTTCCATTTATTCTTCTTTTACCATTTTGCTACTATTAAGATGTATCCAAATTTTAAATTTTTTGAAGTCAGACAAAACTATTATTATAAATTTAAACAGTCAATATTCATTTAACCCAAATAATTTAGTATTCCATTGCATTACATTGCTTAGTGTATTACCTTATATCCTTCTATGACCACTTTTCTTTTACATGAAGAATATCTTTAAAAACCCTGATTTTTGTTTGTTTAGAAATAATTACTTTATTATCTTGTAATTGTCTGGAAATGTATTCATTTAGCCTTATTTTTGAAGAGTATTTTCATTGGATGTAGAATTCTAGACTGACAGTTATTTTTCTTAAGCATTAAAAAATGTCACCCCAATGTCATCTAACTTACATGATTTTTCTTGAGAAATCAATTTCTCATCTTCTTATTACTCATTTGAAGACAATGTGGTTTTTAAAATAATATTTTATACATATTTTGAACTTGTGATATTTTTTGTTTTTATTCAGTTGAGGAGAATTTCTGGAAGGTATAAAGAATACTGCCCACCAACCTATTTATGCTTCTCCTCCATAATCCACGATTATATTCAACAGTGATGAAACCTATACCATGTGCCAGGTACTGGGTTAGGCATGTTATTTCAATTTTCTCTATGATATGCAAGGAAACCCTAGAAAGTTGCTACTATTAATAATTCCATTATATAGAAGAAGGAAGTGAAAGCTTAAGTAATTAGGCCAAGGTCAAACATCTAGGCTATAGAACAAGAACTTTCGTTTGTCTTATACCAAAGTCCTTGTGCTTTAATAATAAGAATCCCCAAATGTATTTGGAAAAAGTTAATAATGTGGTACTTATAATTCAGTGAAATGACACCAGACAGAGATACATGAAATGTGGCAAATTGGAAAAAGGTTTTTATTATCATGAAGGTAGGTTTTAATGTTGGCTCTGACACTAATAGGTTCCAGGGACTTGTTTAAGATGACAATTTTGGCCCCAAAGCCTCATGTTTAAATATGAATGCTGTAATATTATTTTAAAAAACTTTATCAAAATATATTTAACCAAAATATTGTCTGCTTATGTAGAATCCATGATAAGCACACATCAAATAACTTTGAGTTGTGGGAAAAATACTACAATGAACATTATGTTATTAAAAATATCCTCTTCAAATCCTTGAAAATTAACGTGTTTTTGTTTGTTTGTTTGTTTTTAGAAATTTGTCCTGCTTTTTATATTTTGTTAGAAATTGGGTGCCTAAAATTAAATGCAGTTTTCACAATGCAATGCTAAATTATAAGTGGAATTATATAGCAACTGTCCATTATCTTGCAGGTTGATGATATGATGCTTCTGGATATAGATTCCAAAATGACAGAAGTCCTTCAAGGTGCCTAAGAAAATGTGTTCCACTTTTCAATCCACTTTAATATGGAACATCTTTAAGATTTAATTTTACATAAAGTATTTTATTTCTATTTACCACCAAATGAATTACATAGCAGCATCTAATTTTAAACACATTTTTGGTTTTTGGTGCTATCTATCTTAGCATTGAAGCTTCTGGTGGAAATCTTTGTATTTTTTTCCTGCATTTTCATAATAACAATTATATTAGCATTATTTAAGTTGATACACTTTGTTTTTTATTTTCTAAAATATACAAATCAAGTTGCCTTGACATGCAGCTGAACAAGTCTTATGGTAGTTCAGTGTTGTTTTTAGACTAGAAATACAGTATTGTTGTTTATATTCTATAAGTGTCATGGTAGGAAAAATCAACTTAGCATAGCAGTATAGTCCTGAGAGCACATGGCTGGTGGTGTGGACATGCTTCTTGAAGTTAAGCAATGTGTTTAATTTTCTTGTGCAAAGTGCTAAGTAAAAACGATAAGCAGATTGAAATTACGTATGCATGATTATAAGTGAAAGCAAAATCATTTATTTCCACTTAGAAAAAGTGCAGGAATGGTATGTTTCAATTTGATATTATAGTTGGTGAAGTTGGAGAGCTCAAAGACAGTCTTGATTATTTTCCAGCTTACTCTAACTCTTCATAATTTAAAAATGAATATGTTAAAGTTGGATTTGGAGCTTATACTATGAAAATGCCTTGAATATTTTAGTTTCCTCTTAATAAATAATTTGAATAATAATAATAGTTTAATACATAGGACTTTCAACACTGTTTCAGAGAGTATTTTTAAGTAAGAGATAACTAATTCATAACTTCTATTTTCTCAAATGGAAATAATAAAGAAGTCATAGATATCAACTAGTAAATGTTAGATGTGTAGATAGGTATTGTGTGGCTATATTAAAACACATTTTCCAATTTACTGAGAAAGTTTCCAAGGGAAAATAACATATGGCAATTGAGAGACCAGTTAATTGCTAGAGAAAATGGGCATCTGTCTTATTATTCTTATTATTTTTGAAATGATGTGTGCTGTCCAGAGCCTCATTTGGTTCCAAACTTTAAGCATTGTGTATCTTGGAGTCTACCCGGTAATTACAGAGCAGGGGGATCTGACCATTAAAATTAATCCCAGGGAAAATAGGAAGAGTGGTTTCAAAATAAGGTGGCAGGTCTGGCTCTGGGATGTCACCGTTTCTATTTAGGTTCCAGAGTGGGAGAATCTATAATAATAAAAGTGTAATATGCTAATAAGACCAGACAGCTGAATGACCTTCCGGACACATTCTGGACGTTCTTCCGAATGAAGTGGTGGGGACTGAGGCAAGGGTAGTTAGTGGTGATCAGGCAGGCAGGTGAGCAGTTGGGACAATCAGGCAAGCAGGTGAGTGGTTAGGGGTGATCAGGCAGGCAGGAGAACAGTTAGGGGTGATCAGGCAGGCAGGCAGGTGAATGGTTAGGAGCCAGGGGTCTCAGATTGCGAGAGGGTACAGGCTGAGCTGAGGGAGCGCCCCCCCCCCCCGCCCGCATGAATTTCGTGCATTGGGCCTCTAGTCTTTTCATAAAAATGGTAATTAAACAACTGTTTGTTAAATGGACACTAAAGCAATGGAGCTGTAATTTTACTAGCTCAAATTTGCAGCAGTATTTTTCTCCCCCATAGATTTACAGTTACAGTAAATTTTAGCTGTGGTCAGCTAGACTCCCTAGTTTGAGTGTCTGTTGGCCAATTAGATTCTGACTTATGAGAAAATAATTCTAAGTAAATTCCATTGCGTGACACCACTGGTCTTGAACATAACCTGCATTCTCTTAGTAATAATTATGTGTGAGACAATAAAATTTTTTAGAAAAACAAGCCACAATTATTTTTTCTTATGTTTAGTTGAAATAAGGTGACTAATATTACAGTGACATGATATTAAACTATGCTTATACAAGACTATTGTTAGTATTATAATAAGTTAAACATAATGATACTATTCATTTCATAAAATATTTTCATATTCTTTCCACTTAATCTTCTCAGTCTGCTCTGAATTAGTCACTATCCATATTTGAAAAATGAAAAAAAAATTCTTTAGGATGTTTCTGGAGAAATTATCCATCCTTTCTTATTTTAAAATAATCCTGACACACATGGAAAATTAAACAAATTAAAATGCATGCACAAAATATGCAAAATTAATTTTCTGCCACCATGTTTTTAAGATAAGCACACAGTATTGAAAAGTTGTTTTAACTTCAAGAAGTTGACAACCATTTAACAGGTTAAGCATGAGGTATTATTATATAAAATAAGTAAAATCATACTTTACATTCATACATTGAACAGCTGAGACAAAGTGAGCAAGTGGGTCTGGGATTAGGAACTGACAGAGGAATTGAAAGAATAATTAAATACTTTGTTCTATTTCTTTGGATTAGGTACTGGAACATAGAATGAATAGACTATATATGATCTGTTGCTTCATGCAACTTAATAACTACCTATGGAGATGCACATTAAATAAATATCCCATGTAATAAAAAGCTAATATGCAAATAGACAGAACGGCAGAACAACTGAACAACCAGTCACTATGATGTGTGTTGGCCATCAGAGGGCATGTGCTTAACATGGCGGGCATCAGCCATGGCAGAATGGTAGAGTAGGTGAGCAGGGGTGCCAGATCAAGGCAAGTGCCAGTTGTTGTCATCAAGGCGAGCCTCTGGTGTTTACTGAAAATTAATTGCTCCTGCATGCGGTGGTCCTGCCTGGTGCTCACACCTGCTGCTGGTGCCTGGCACCAGTCCCAATCGCTCAGGGCCATTAGTGGGTGCATGTGGCGGCTACTGGCGCTGATCATCACTGAGGGCTTCTCCACTTCCCCTGCTCCTGAGGGGCAATCAGGGCAGCAGCCACAGCTTACACATGCTGACAGCACCAGCTCCAGTCACTTAGCATCATCAGCGGGTGTGAGCGGCACTGGCAGCATGTGGGAGTGGCAGAGGCAGGAGTGGGGCTACAGGCAGATAGAGGATTGGGGGCCACAGTGGGAGGGATTGGGTAGGGGTGCAGAGGATGGGCTGAGACCCACCCCTGTGACTACCGCAGCCTCAATGCCCACAGTTCCTTTCAAGGTGCACGAATTCGTGTACTGGGCCCCTAGTCTATATATATATATAAAAGCCTAAGTGACTGTTCGACCATTCGACCGGTAGATATGATGTGCACTGACCACCTTGGGTCATACGCTCAATACACAGGCATGGAAACATGGAACAGACTGATGAATCTCAGAGGGAAGCGGGGAAAGAGGAAGGTGGGAAGAGATTAACCAAAGATCTTATATGCATACCAGAGGCTTGGTGCACGGATTCGTGTACCAGTGGGGTCCCTCAGCCTGGACTGTGGGGACTGGGCCGAAACCAGCTCTCCAACATACCCAAGAGGTCCCAGATTGAGAGAGGGCACAGGCCAGGCTGAGGGACCCCACTGGTGCACAACTCTTTGCACCAGGCCTCTAGTTTTCAAAATAATTTATTAAATGGAGGCAATTAAAAAGCCATGAAGAGAAGAATCATTGAGAACCATTTGAGACTTTATATAGGTCTGGTATGACAAGGAGGTCTTTTTTATTATTATTATCTTTATTGTTGAAAGTATTAGAAATTATTAAAAGGTTTTAAAATGGGAGGGATGGCCCGGTTTGTTTTGTGACTTTAAAAATCCTTTGAGAGTATCAGTGCTTAGTGAGGAGTTAAACAGAAGCCAAATAAGAGGCTATTGTGATAATTCAAGCGAGAAATGCTGGTAGCAGTGGGATAGTGTTGGTGAAGGATCCTTAGGAAGTTGATAGGAACTAGTAAGTCATTAACCAAGTGGTAGAAGTTGTCAGGGATGACTCCTAAGATTTTATTATCTGAATTTCAGTATGTGATAATGCATTTCCAGAGACAAACCCTTGAAAAGAAAAATTTGGGGTAAAAATTTGTGAGTTCAATTTGAGGAGCTTTAGACCACCCTGAGAATATAAGACATAAATCCAAAGGAGCTGACGTAAAACTAGCATACTATTTAAAAGGGTTCAAGAACTAGTATTTAGACATTAATTAGAACCAACAGATAACATGCTTATGGAATAGAGATGATAGACAAAAAATAAGTTTCTTGGTAGGACAACTCTTTCTTGTGCTAAAGAAACATTGTTTCCCAACTGAAAAACTAATAAAAAGTGGGTGAAATAAATGATGTTACTGTTGAGAAAGAATGTAATGACCTAAAATATCAAATAGAAGACATATCTTAGAGCACACAGTGAAAATATAAAGAGAATGAATCTGTTAGTTTTGCTTATATTTATTATTGCTCAAACATTATCAGTTCCCTAGGCATCACTGACTGATGTGGGCAGGGCTCATCTGAGTTTGGCTTCAAATTACAGAAACTCCTAACTTCACTTTAATAATGTAACCAAAATCTGAGCATGGCTAACACAGCCCTGTTTAATACCACTCACCTATCTCACTTTGCTAAACATTTCCCTTGCTTAATTTAGCCATGGTAATCTCTCCTCAAATCCTTAACGGTCACAGCCTCAAAAAATACCCCGATGTGGTTCATTTTCTCTTTGACCAGTGTGCTAGTTGGAATATGTCCTCATGGTGATTGAAGAGGCCATGACTCACTGTACATGCACAGCTCATGTTTTGCTTTAATCGCATCTGCAAACATTCCCTTGGCTAAAAGAAGGCAAATGGCTGAGCCCCAAGTCAAGAGATGGGAAGTTTACTCCTCCTCTGCGGGGGTAAGTGCGATCACATGGAAAGGGTGTGTGGACAGGGAGTGGTGACATTTCGGAGCCAGTAGTTTAATCAACTACATATGAATATTGTGAGGGGAGGCCAGGATTTTAGGGAATAATTCCAGGAGTTTAACGTGTGAATAGTAAGATTTATCAGTAGGCTGACCCTATAATTTATTATTAAAACTGGATACTTTGTGAGTGAAAGGGGAGGAATAGGAATAAATTTATTGGAATCATTGGCATAAACGAGGGCTGGGCTTGGCAAATGGGAATGCATGGTTATGCTAGTCAGAAGAAGAAAAAAAAGATAGAGACGGTAAGGAGCCAACTGTTAATAAAAGATAGTGGGGTAAAATTCACCTGATATGAAAAATGACTTTGATAATCTTTTTGAAGTTTCAGTGACGCAAAACATAATAAATATTAACAAAGAACAAAAATTGTGATTAATGAATCAATTTAATAGAAATACTTAGAATTATGGATATCTCATGCAGAATCAATCTTTACGAATTCCTTAAAGTTAACATTTTTAGGTCCCATATTTGTCATTACCCCAAACTAGTAATTTGATGACTGAAAAACCATAACTACTTTTGAATTTAGAAACAGTTCTATAATGCCCCAGAACTACAAGAAAATGCAATGGTAAATTAAAAACCATATAGAGAACATAGGGGTGCATATATCCTTTCGGATTGGTGTTTCTGGTTTCAGGGGAAATAGTCCTAGAAGCTGGGTTACTGGGTCAAATGGGAGTTCCCTTTTTAACTTTTTGAGGAAACTCCATATTGTCTTCCTCAGTGGCTGCACCAGTCTGCATTCCCACCAGCAGTGCAGGAAGGTTCCTTTTCCTCCACATCCTCGTCAGCACTCGTCATTTGTTGATTTGTTGATGATAGCCATCCTGACAGGTGTGAGATGGTACCTCATTGTCGTTTTGATTGCATCTCTCGGTTGATTAGTGACTTTGAGCATGTTTTCATATGTCTCTCGGCCTTCTGTATGTCCTCTTTCAAAAAGTGTCATTTAGGTCCTTAGCCCATTTTTTTGATTGGATTGTTTATCTTCCTTTTGTTAAGTTGTATGAATTCTCGGTAAAATTTGGAGATTAGACCCTTTTCTGAAATAGTATTGGCAAATATGTTCTCCCATGCAGATGGCTTTCTTGTTGCCTTGTTATGGTTTATTTTGCTGTGCAGAAGCTTTTTATTTTGATGTATAGTCCCATTTGTTGATTTTTTTTTGCATGTATCTGACCAAATTTCCCAGCACCATTTATTGAAGAGGCTATCTTGACTCCATTGTATACTATTGCCTCCTCTGTCAAATATTAATTGAGCATAATGGCTTGGGTTGATTTCTGGGTTCTCTGTTCTGTTCTATTGGTCTATATGTCTGTTTTTGTGCCAGTACCAGGCAATTTTGAGAACCATGGCTTGGTAATATAGCTTGATATCTGGTATTGTGATCCCTCCAAGTTTGTTCTTCTTTCTCAGGATTGCTGTGGCTATTAGGGGTCTTTTTATTATTCCAGATGAATTTTTGGAGATTTGTTCTAGATCTTTGAAATATGCCATTGGTATTTTAATGGGGATTGCATTGAACCTGTAGATTGCTTTGGGTAGTATGGACATTTTAGTGAGGTTGATTCTACAAATCCATGAACATGGTATGTTCTTCCATTTGTTTATGTCTTCCTCTATCTCTTTTTTTCAATGTCCTATAGTTTCCCCTATGTTCAGAGCAGCACAATTTACAATAGCTAAGATTTGGAAACAACCTAAGTACCCATCAGCAGATGAGTGGATTAAAAAACTATGGTTTAGCCCTAACTGGTTTGGCTCAGTGGATAGAGCATCAGCCTGTGGACTGAAGGGTCCCAGGTTCAATTCCAGTCAAGGGCATGTACCTTGGTTGCAGGCAGTGTGTGCAGGAGGCAGCTGGTTGATGTTTCTCTCTCATTGATGTTTCTAACTCTCTATTCCTGTGATGAAGGCCTGGGAAGGAGGGGGTTAATGGGGCAAAACAGGGGACATCTGTAATACTTTCAATAATAAAGATTAAAAACATTGATTATTTAAAACAACAAAAATAAGAATGTCTGACAGGGTTTAAAACATTCCAATATAAAATATGTGATGAAAAAGGGACAAATTGTAGGAGGGTGCAATTAGTGCTTTTAATCTGTAGCAGTATGCTCTTAAGAAATTTTTTTTTAATAACAGACCTTCTGCATATAATATTTTTTAATCCATTCATGATCACCATTGGCTGATTTTATCCTCACATTTACTAGATAGTTTGGCAAAGTACAGAAATGTAGGTATATAATAATTTTCTCTGACTTTTCAAAAACAAAAATCTAGTCTTTTGATCAGAAAAAGTCTGATCCATATGTAAATCTTATGTTTTTGATAATTAGTTTATTTCATTTAAAAATTTTTTATAACTTCTTTATCTGCTAAGTATTGATATTTCCTTTCTCTCTCTCTCTCTCACCAATTCATGTCAAAATGCAGCATATGAAAATATCTAGATTACTTGTTTACATCTCCACTATTATCTCTTCTATAGTAGCTGAAGTTTAATAATTTAGCTACCTCCCACTATTATCTCCTCTACAGAGGCAGACGTTTAATAACTTAGCCAAGCAATACATTTTCTTTTCATTAAGATTAAACTTCCAGCACAGCATTATATATATATATACTAGAGGCCCGGTGCACAAAAATCTGTGCACACGGGGGGGGGGGGGGGTTCCTCAGCCCGGCCTGTGCCCTCTCGCAGTCTGGGACCCCTCAGGAGATAACGACCTGCTGGCTTAGGCCTGCTCTCGGGTGGCAGAGGGCAGGCCTAATCCCTAGGTGCAGCCCCTGGTTGGGCTCAGAGCAGGGACAATTGAGGAGTTGGGGCGCTGCCCCCTGTCATGCACAGAGCAGGGTGGATTGGGAGGTTGCGATGCCACCCTCAGTCACGCTCAGGGTAGGGCCGATTGGGGGGTTGGGGCACCGCCCCCTGTCACACTCAAGGCAGGGTCGATGGGGAGGTTGTGGCACCACCCCCTGTCACGCAGAGAGGAGGGCCGATCAGGGGGTTGGGGAGCTCCCCCCTGTCACACACAGAGCAGGGCCCATCAGGGGGTTGGGGCACCGGCCTCTATCACCCACAGAGCAGGGCCAATCAGGGGGTTGGGGCACTGCCAATCACACTCAGGGCAGGGTTGATGGGGAGGTTATGGCTCTACCCCATCACACACAGAGTAAGGCCCGTGGGGTGGGGGGGTTGGGCCGCCGCACCCTGTCATACACAGAGCCGCAGGGCGATCATGGGGTTGGGGAGCTCCCCCATATCAGGCACAGAGCAGGGCCGATCAGGGGGTTGGGGCTCTTTCCCCTGTTAGGAACAGAGCAGGGCCGATAGGGAGGTTGTGGCCCCGCACCCTGTCACACACAGAGCCGCAGGGCGATCAGGGGGTTTGGGCACTGCCCCCTGTCACGCTGATCCCGGTGCCGGGAGGCCTCAGGGCTCCGCTGACTCCGGTGCTGGGAGGCATATTACCCTTTTACTATATAGGACTGAGGCCTGGTGCACGGGTGGGGGCTGGCTGGTTTGCCCTGAAGGGTGTCCTGGATCAGAGTGGGGTTCCCCACTGGGGTACCTGGCCAGCCTGGATGAGGGGATGATGGCTGTTTGCAGCTGGTAACACACCCTTCAGGGTGGGGGTCCCCACTGGGGTGCCTGGCTTGTCTGGGTGAGGGGCTGAGGGCTGTTTTCAGGCTGGGGGTGACTGAACCTCCCAACCGCTCCTTTTTTCTTTTTCTTTTTTATTCTGGGCCAGCTTTAGCTCTGAGGCTTGGCTCCAGCTCTGAGGCCTCAGCTGCTGAAATCAGGTATCTGGTTTGTTTAGGTTCTATAATAGAAACTATGTATCAACTCCAGCTCTGAGATCCCAGCTCTCTGAAAGCAGGTTTCTGGGGTATTGTTTAGCTTCTATATTTGTTACAATGTTTAAATGGCAGGCTCAGAGGCCGGCAAGGCAGGCGGGGAACGTTGGAGTCCTCCGTCACTGAAGCACGCAAGCCTCATGTTCAGTTTAAGCTGCCTGGCTGCCGGTTGCCATCTTGGCTGGCAGTTAATTTGCATATCGCCCTGATTAGCCAATGGGAAGGGTAGCGGTCGTACACCAAGTACCATGTTTCTCTTTTATTAGATAGGATATCCTTGTGGCCACAAGGAAAGAATTGACACAACTTGCTTTCAAATGTTTAACAATATATGTCACAAATCACTTAAACATTTGAAAGCAAGTTTTTTCAATTCTTTCATGTTACCATAAAATATGAATTCATATATCTATTACTCACTTCTTCATAATAATGCAAGCATATATGAATGTTCACAGTATGATGTGGCACAGATGAATGACATTTTATTGGGCATTTAAGTTGGAGAATATGAAAATACTTGATAGAGTAGAAGGTGGTTGAATTGACTTCTAGGTAAAGTAGAAACTCAGCAGATACAGAAAGAAGACAGGGCATTGTGAGTCAAAGTTATAGCAACTGCAAAGAGGAAGGGAAAGTACATGGACAGTTCAAGGAATTAGTTGTTCAGTTCAAATGGAGTACAGAGTAAATTTAGAGGTATGTCAGGACAAGAGATAGAATAGTTGAAATAGACTATATTTTGTAAAGTACGCTAAGTAGAAGCAGTTGCAATCATTGGTAATGACCAGCACAGTTTCTTTGTATCTATTTATCAAGTACTGCTAGATGCCAACTCAATGTCTGTTTTGCTATTCTTCTTTAAAGATAAAATCCTAATTTTTGTTTTTGTTCCCAGAGTGTTTAGCTAAAAGGATATTTGCAAACCACTTCCCTACTACACACTAGAGGTGTTGAGCCTGCAACCAAGGTACATGCCTTTGACTGGAATCGAACCCGGGACCCTTTAGTCCATGGGCCAATGCTCTCTCCACTGAACCAAACCGGCTAGGGCAAGGCATTGACATATTTTAAGTTGGGAAATCATATAATCACATTTATGTTTTAGAAAGATCACTCCATCTGCACCAAATGTCCAGGGTATCAATTTATGCTATAGAAATCATACAAATAATATATTACCCTATGCTTAAGAAAACACACAGTTTTGAAAATAAATGGAAGCGAGATTGGAACATTGCCTGATATCCTAGCTATTGACCAAACTCTCAGAAATTTCAACAGATTCATTAAATGTGTATTTAAGATTTATTTTACTACTGAGTAGGTTATGCTTGACTGGAATAATTCTATCTGCCATTCCAGACCTATAGAAACTTGTTTATGTATCCATCTTCCCTGCTCATGGGAGAATATGAGGGGAATGGATTAAAGGATGTAGACATAGGAAATATCTTTAAACTGGTGTCTTCCTGAGAAGCTAAAATAAAATAACAGGGAATCTTTACAAATGTGACCTCACTGAGGTAGTCAGGAAAATACTTTAAAATCGTAGGTCTTACTTGCTAGAACTGTACCACTATGCTCAATATCAAACACAGAGAACAAGCAAACTATAAGAAAAAAAAAATCAAGTGGCTATCAAATGAACTTGGATTTTAGCACCACTTGTTATTGTACCATCACTGAAAATATGGGCTATGGACTCATGGAGCCCCACATATGAACCTTACCTTTGTCATACACTAAATATATTACCTAGTAAAACATGTTAATTATAATACACTTATAATCTCTCTCATTATAAATAGGGGGTTATAATACATATGTGTAGGAATATTATGAGAATTAAATGAAATACTATGTGTAAAGTGGGTAGCTCAGTACCTGGGCCATAGTAATCATTCAATTCAATGGTAGTTTCTATTAATAGTATGGTGATTACCATTATCATTATATCATTATTATTTCCTCTCATTAGGAGAGAAAACAACTCATTTAAATGGAAATGGTTCCTTATATTGATTTCCTTTACTGTGTGCTTGACACCTTGTCCAATCTTAATTGTACATAAGAGAATTTGGCTGCAATGATCTATTTTAATCTGGTTTTAATTCTGGGAAAACTTGTTCATGGATTTCTGGCCCTCTGCCTGCCTACACAACTTATTGTATATTTAGGAAAGGCAAACTGATTTTAACAGTAAATTGATGTAAATAAAAAGTCTGGAGATAACTGCATGCGGAAACTTATCTAATGCATTTCAAAGCTATCATCAATTGTATTTTGAGTTACACATAAAATTATTTTTTAGTATTTGTAATGAAGATAATGCTATATTGAAAATATCTATTTTTTACAGGTTTGCTTAAACACAAATGTATTAAAAGTTTTACTATAAAGCCATTTATTTGACCAAAAGCACCGCTTTCTAGAATGTGGTCCAGACCTCCACTTTTAGGCAATACCTAAAATTCATGAACAAATATTTTTATTTCTATAAAGTACATTTTTGTTTTAGCATATGACAAAATCAAGTTTGAAAAATACATTCTCGTGAAAATACAAAGTATGTCTGCTAACTTCTTTCAATCTTTGTGGGAAATAATTGTAATATTTAACTAAAAATGTTATTTTTGCAAGATATTATCATGCAGGTTTTAACCTGAAACCAAAAACTTGGTAACAAAATAGTACACATTATGTGCAAGTGAAAGAAGTTTGAGAGGATCTATTTTAAAGGTGTATTTGTACCAATGAGAGCTTTCCGGGCAAAGGAGCCTACATGCTAATCAATCATCTTTAGGAAAAGTCTCATTATATTAACATTTGGACACTACTGAACTATATCTTGAAAACTGGTGTTTTTTGTTATTGCTTTGTGTTATTGAGATTTTTAAAATGTTTTGTTTTTGTAAGTGTGACAAGAGGCTTTCTTCACTAGAAATAGAATGATAAAGTCAGGGATTTCATGCTGTGACAGAGAAGTTTGTTCTTTCCTCTCTCCTTGTTCTAAAAGGGACATGCACCATTACCAGCAATTCTAAGAACTGGGAAGGGAAAAAGAATGCCGGGAGCCGGTCCATCCTTGCTGTTTCAAGGGACCTGGCATAAATACAGATGTAACAACACAGAACTTAGAAGA